>NC_139236.1:44180047-44562797 GCF_977018435.1 Lepisma saccharinum
TGATATCAATACAAACGTTATAACGTTGACATAAGACGTTCCCCTCCAACAACGATGTGGTGGAACAAACAGTAACAAGCAGAATCAAAATCCCCGTGTCGTTTTTGCAAGTAAAATCTAGAACCTACAAATTGCCGAAATTAAAGTTTTCCCAATGTATGAACACTAACGCCGAGCCTATTTATCTGATTGCGTTCCTCCTACATTAATTAGTCACGATATGCTACTTGCACCCACCCCCACTAGCAAAAAATTGTTGTTGCGCCCCTGCTGCACATTAGGAGCGAATATTTTAGTTCAGCTGCTATCTTCAATCGCTTATAACTACTGATAAAAGCACTTTTTTTTCAAACATGTTCCCACGAAAAGGTTCATAATTTTTAGTTTAGAATTAGATTCTGCAATAAAATAAAATTATTCCCATTTGAAAAATTGAAGTTGGTTGGAATTCACCAACAATAACTCCATCTGCGAAATAACCGATAGCACCTAAATGGACCACCCTGTATTGCTCGACAAATTGTCATTGACTATCTTCAATAGTTTTCTTTTGCTTCCTACAGATTTCTAAGTACGCTGGTGCAGAGGGTGTATGTGTATGGATTGCCTGGTCCCCACGGTCTCCAGACCTTACACCCATGGATTTCTATTTGTGGGGTTATGTCAAAATACAAGTGTTTTACGGTTAAGTTCGAAATCTGAACCATTTAAAGCAAGGATCATTGAAGCTGTTTCGTCTATCACGCCGGATGTTCTCTGCCGTGTATGGGAAGAGACTGAGTATCGTCTTGACGTCTGCAGGGCAACAAACACATCGAAGTCTACTGAACAGGTAAGAAACTTGGAGAGTTTCTCTTTCCTTCGACGTATCGTTCATCTCTCTACCATGTTTTGTTCCAAGACTGTGACTGTTTGTTTAAAAACCCACCATTATTTTACGGACACACTGTATATATATATATATATATATATATATATATATATATATATATATATATATATATATATATATATATGTGTGTGTGTGTGTGTGTGTGTGTGTGTGTGTGTGTGGGTGTGTGTGTGTGTGTGTGTGTGTGTGTGTGTGTGTGTGTGTGTGTGTGTGTGTGTGTGTATAAATGTATGTATAAAGTCAGAGAAACACAGCACTCAGCAAGGATTAGAACGTGTCAAAATGAGGCCCTTGCAGAAACTACCAGGGTACCTCCAGACAAATTGTGATGGTAGGTCACCCTAGTCTCAGGGTCGGCGAGGCATTAGCACGTGTAAGTAAGGTGGCGTAAGGGTCAGCATGTGAAAGCGAATGAACAATGGGTTGAATAGTTTGGGAACCACAGCCGTTGAAACGTTAAAGCCTATTCTAATGCCAATTTTTTGCTGGGCATGCTCATCACTCCAACAAACTATAGTGGAACCACAATCAAAACAACCTGCGCAGACCCGCGACTCCTGCACACCGTACTCCCGCGACGAGGGGAGGGGGAGGGTGGACCATGCTTCCTCATGGCCCGAGCTGAAGGTCGGAAGGGAAAGCTGCGCGGGGACTTTTCGTCCAAGGTTTTTTATCTTGTGGTCGATCTATACTGCGGTCTGCGATACGCCTACTCACCCCATGAAGCACATGGTCAAGCACACAGTATGGGCCTCCTCCGTCGGCGCTCTCACAACAACCGAAGCGATCAAGTTGCGACAGTAAGGACATCGCAGAGGCTCCGATCTCTCACCTAGGATCTCCATCTGTGGGTAGCCGGGACCTGAGGGATGAAAGCACGAGAGATTAAATGTTCACTTCTTGCTCCTTAAGTTCATCTGGATGCATATGAGATTCATTACGTGGTGTATAACTTTGAAATGATTTGTATACCGGAGGCTTGGTTGTAGTGCATCGACTGTAAGATTGGAGTGGTTTGAAGGCTGAAACAACAGTGTGTTCTCCTTGACACAGTTCTTTTCTTAGTATTTCCTGCTCCAATGACTATTGCCGGAACCAGACGAGGCTAACTGTAGACCAGCCGAACCAAAGAAGTCTCTGCGCAAGTAGTGACGCGAGACGGCTCCACCAATGGACGGTGAGAGAAATGGGATTGTGCAATGGGCGACGGGAGTTACCCGATTTCCTCCTTCGCTATGCAGCGTTGCAAACTTTTGAAAACGTTAATACCGAACGCACATGGCAAACGGACCGTATTTTTGTCTCCAGGTCCGTACGATTGGTTTAAGAATTTCTTAGGGAAATATTAGGGATAAAACGGCAAGAGCAAATTTTGACAAGCCGTGCATTTAGCGTACGGACTAAGGTCTGGACCCTGCTCTAAAGTTAGCTTGGACAAGGTATAGATTTCCTGCTGGATTTTCCAGTTGGACTTGGACTAGTTGTGTGGTACTTGCGCATCTGCTAGTTTTCGCCTCAAACGATAGTACTTGTCGGTAAACTTTTGTTCCCACAAGGCATTGCGCAGAGCAGACAAGCTAAAAGGATGGACGTGCCACTTGAGGAAGAAAGTAGTTTTCTCTGTCCCGGCTATATCTGGAGGAAGCGAACGAAAACAAATGTCTGCGCAAGTTGTGACGCAAGACGACTCCACCAATGAACACGTGAGAGGGAATGGGATTGCATGGAGGGGGAACGGCTGCAGTTACCAGCCTTCGCAGCAGCGTGTACTGCTTTGCCGTGCCCACTCGATCCCCCCTCTGCGCGGCCTTGTTACAGTGATAGCCGGGACACAGTACAGGAGAATAGTACTGTTGTGGTTATTATTTAGAATTGAAACTAAAAGAAAAGCATGGGGTAGAAATTGGCTCGAGGTTAATATGGTAATCAAGAGGTACTCAACAAGCTTTTCAATTAATTCGGACACGAGTTTCGCAGGATTCATTAAGAAAATATATTTTATTGAACTAAATATGCCAACCATTCAATGTGAATATGCCAAACACTTAAAATGACATTACAGACACGACACATTTGAGTGTGCAGCCCTTGCAGTAAGTGACCATGTATTAGAAGGCTGTGTCGAATACGCAGACAAGTTAGAATAACTTCTTCTCTACGGGAGAGACGGCACGACGAACGCCATGTACCAATTGTGGGCTTGATAGCTCGAAGCTTGTTTCTCACTCTTTCTGCCAAGTGCAAGAAGAAGAAGGGAACAGCGAAACAAATTATCTTATTCAGATTTGAAGACCATGTCAAACATATAAGTAAGGTAACTCTTTCTTACCTGTAACGAACATATAAGGACGCTCTGGGTGTGTCTCCGAGACCCCGAACGTCGATTCGTTATAAGAAGGAGGCGGGGGCCTACAAAATATGAGGTCGATATCATTCTCTTCGTTGAACATTTACCTGCGAAGTACACATGTATACTAGTCAAACACCAGACGTACCTCGCAAAACACCACGTCATACCTTGCACGTAGTTACATTCGTCTTGAAAATTTCATATTGGGTTTTAAAAACCTTGGTTAATTCATGTTTCACATGTGAGCAATAATTGAGACTATTGTTATTAAATTTTAGTAACCTAATATTGGATACGTATTTATCCGTATCTTATTTTTTTAATTATAAATATATGTCATCCAAATTATAGGCTTATATATTACATCTTATATTTTGATTATAAAGATATCAGTCATCCAAATTATAGGCTTATATATTACATATTATATATTTTGATTATAAAGAAATCAGTCATCCAAATTATAGGCTCATATTATATCTTATATTTTGATTACAAAGATATCAGTCATCCAAATTATAGGCTCATATATTACATCTTATATATTTTGATTATAAAGATATCAGTCATCCAAATTATAGGCTCATATATTATATCTTATATTTTGATTATAAAGATATCAGTCATCCAAATTATAGGCTCATATATTATATCTTATATTTTGATTATAAAGATATCAGTCATCCAAATTATAGGCTCATATATTATATCTTATATTTTGATTATAAAGATATCAGTCATCCAAATTATATATTATTATATATTATTATTATATATTATATCTTATATTTTGATTATAAAGATATGTCATAAAAATTATTGGCTGCTTTTGAAATCGATATCGAATAGTTTTAAGTCAACTATATAGACAAGTTGACTAATCCGGACTGAACCTACTTTTAAAAATGGTATCCGAACCACTCTGTGCCTCCACCGGGTATCGAACCCGAGACCCTTTGATTACAAGGCGACGACGTTACCACTGCGGCATTGGGGAAGCCCCGGATGATTCCAAAATATACATTGAGTTAAGGATATTTCACCAAAAAAACAGGTTCCTCAATATCAAAATAATAATTAATTTATCGTTGAAGAATTCGTCTGTCTCTATTGTGATGGGATGTTACTCTGAAATGCAGTTGGTCATATAAGGGAGAATTCACACCGAAGAGACAGGCGATACGAGAGTTTCACACCGAAGACACAAGATGCACGCGACACTGGTTTCTTTGCTCAGTTTGCATGATGGTACCGATATCATTGCAATAATCAGTTTATTAGTCACCCGAAAAAAAACGTAACAAGAGTCATTGTTAGGTGTAAATTGCGTTTTAAAATTTGTGCAAGTTATTGAAACTCGGGAGAGGCATGTTGTGCATGAGAAAACCGAGAAATACTCAAACTGTATACGCTCTTTTCAGCCTGAATAAAGCGAATACCTAAACACTAGAGAAATGGTTCTCAACCTGCTTGAAACCATATAACGGTATTTTTTTTTAAGTCAATGCCCTTAGCGGAAGAATTTTCCTCGTAAATCTTTACAGTATTTAAGATTTTATGCAGGAATTAACATGTACCTATGAAATTAAATATTGATAAATAATTTCTAGCATAATAATAAAAAGTAATAATAGTTTGATTACGTGTGTAGGATTGTTGACAAATATAAAAATATGGAAGACAAAGTGGTAACGTCGTTTCCTTGTAATTAAGTGATCCCGGGTTCGATAACCGGTGAAGGCACCGGGCAGATCCAGTTCTGATTAGCCTATTTGTGCATAAAATGGACTTAAAAAACGAAAACTCACAACTCAAATATGATATTGGGATTATGATAGCTGTCAACCACTTCCAGCAGAACCTTTCGCTGCTCAGTATAGTTGATAGGAGGGCACGGTATCGGGTCGCGGCCCGGTGGTTGAGAAACAAATGCACTAGAGTACTTTACCATGGTGACTAATATATTTTGGACTAAAGTTCCTCCATATGCTGGCTTTTTCAAATAAAAGCAGTCAGGTAAATGGCCAAAACACGGCCTCTTTACACGATATTGAAGGCAAATTAGAGCCGATAACAGCATCACAAAAAATTGATAAAGCGTGCATCTTGCCGTGTCACTTCGGTTCGAAAGGTTGCATTGATTACTGAGTGTTGGCTTCCAAGCGACACGTGTCACATGTCGCGTGTCTCTTCGGTGTGAATTCTCCCTTATACTTTCGCATATAGCAAATTAAACAAGGTTGTAATTAATTGTTGATACGATTTGAATTTAATTTACTCTTAAATAATCTATTTTTAAGAAGATGACTGTCGACAATTTGAAAACCGATTATACATATTTACATCAAAATGTTTTGCCTTTTGTTAGAAGTTATTGGATATATCCATTAATAATCATGAATGAGTGTGTGTGTGTGTGGACATTCATATTATATTTCTAGTTTTCCATTGTACTTTACAGTGCAATAGTATGTTCATTGCAATCACCACGTTGGAGTGAACAAAGATATATCTTCCCTTTCCTGCCCAACTATTGGGGAGGACGAAGATATATCTTGCTCTCACTATAAAACTATTCTTACTTAATAGCTCTCCTTCCCCCACCCAGTAAATTTATCCACTTTTAGATATTTTAATCAATTTGTAAAAGAAATCGTAGACTGGATTGTATTTTCCCCCAAAGTCAATGTAGTCTATCCTTCGGTTCCACATTAGGCAAAATGTTTGGGGGGTGAGGGGGAAGCGTCCCTGAATCCCCAAAGACCGTAGCACTGGTGCTGTGCGATATTAATTGTAAATACAAAGCATTGGGGGGGGGGGGGTCACATTGTAGATGACTTCAACACCATCATCAAGTATTTCAGTTGTCGTGTTAATTGTTTAAGACGCAGTTAATGAATAAAACTTCCTTTTCTTGACATTGATATCACTGGCGTAGCGTTATAGTACGCCCGTACGCTCGGCGTTCCCAGATTTAAAATTTCAAAAATGCTTAAATGCTGTGATTATAAAGTAAAACGTGACTAATTTCATATATGTTTGACCTTCATGGCATTATAATGGCTATTTTTCGCGATCCGCTTGCAACGCTCCACTCTCAACACTCGTTCTAGGATCTCTTTTCAATGCCTTTCCCGGCCGGACGCAGAGCAGGTTCGGCATACAGGACTCCTATATTCCTTGCTGCCTTTATGGAGGGAAAGCTTCCATTTCTACAGCACGCGCGTAAATGGGCTCTCTTACGCTGGCGTACGAGAGGTCTACCGTGATTGGTTCATGTGACCCTTCCTGCCTTCTGAAGCAGACGACAGCGGTAGCATTCCTACCCGCTTCTTCGCTCTCATGCAACTCGTGCTATGTGATGCTACAATACGCAATATTGACTGACGTAACTTTACCAATCTCAAATATACTGCTTCTTAATGGCCACTGCATTGTATAATTTATCGCACGAACAGCGATGTGTATTAGAAACTAAAAGATCAACACAGTTTTTGTCAAATAAGTTGGTGAAGTCCTCGTGATAGAAATTCAGCCTGTGGCTGCTCTACCACTTAACCCGCAAAACTATTATTTTCTTATTGTATTTTTTCGTTATTATCTAACTACTTAATATTGTGTGAATGGAAATGTTTAGCATTCATTTGAAAACTCTTAACATCGAATGGTCTCTGGAGAAAATTATTTTAAAATGTTTATCAGCATTCTCAAGATGTAATAAACAGTGGTCTGAATTACTAATCGGCACTGTTACGTCAGTAGAGTGTACGATATTTGGATCATCCACTCTGCTTTTCACAGTGCGCCAAGACGACAGAGGTCCCTGGTTCGAATCGCGGCGTGAGCACGGGTGTTCTTTGTCAGTGTCCCTTCATCAATATCATCACTCATATTCATATTCGCAATTAACCAAAAGTGGTAGAAAAGCGAAGTAAAATAAACCAAATCAATCAGTAGTTGGATCGCCCACAACAATGACGTCTACTGTTGTGCAGAGGCGCTTGTGATTCAGGTAGGTTTTTAATGACTTGCGTCATGCAGAAAGATATAAAAAAAAAGGTATAGAACACCAGAGTTCAAAACATCTGTGGCATAGTGAGGTATCTAATTTTCTAGCTAAAACATGCAATGATGATGTTTTATTGAAAACCCAGCTTACTTCAGGCAAATAATACCCGTGGCGACTAATACCATAAGTAAATTATTAAGCAAGAAAGGGCCGACCCTTCCTTCGGACTTGGCGTTCCCACCCTAAATGTCCATGCTACGCCACTGATTGATATCTAGCTAAGTTTACATACACAGTCAACTACTGTTAGTTGACATTGACAAGGGTTAGGTGGCAGAGCAGCCTATAGGCTGATTATTATTAGCTATTGTTAAACGCAAAATTTACAGATTATGGTGGGAAAATTCATGAACTTACCCCCTTTATTTGTAACTATTAAAATAATATCAATTCATCTTCGTTGAATAACATGAAATGAACTTCAATATTAGAGTAGCTGCTGCTGAAGAACCACAATAATCATCATTCACATTTTCATGGAAATAACTTACATATTGCGCAATGCACGTTCGTACCGTATATTGAATATATTTGTTTCTATTTCCAAAACTATAATTTAAAAAAAGAAATTCATTTACAGATTCGTATTACAACACTCTGCTGGATAAAATTTTGTATTAATTTTAAATAGATCTTGCATAATCTTTTTTCATAGGTCCTGCTTTCCATAATTAATTAGGTCTACACACTAATCCATTAGCTCTTAACTACATCAGTGATTTATTGTTATACTCTTCTGGGGCCTGTTGGATCCCAAGTTTTAAATAACTATATTTTATGCCCAATTTTATTGTTTAATTGAAGTAAATATAATGCTACAATACAAATATGCTATAGACACGTTTGTTTGCAGAGAAAACCTAAACCAATCACAACGCTATTGGCTAAGTTCCAAGCACAGAAATTTTTATGGATGTAAATCACCCATCATACGTACCAAAGCAAAAGACACAGATGTTCATCACTCGACTTACGTCCTCAAGACACGAGCATTTATGTATTTCAAAATTATTCATTGTTGCCAAATACTTACGTTACTTGGTTTGTTCTTAAATTGCTCATGTATCCCAGTAACATGTGGTTATTGTTGGTTAGCGGTGCGCTAGTTGCGTGGTTGGACTGTATAATATGTAAAAATTTAGACAAGAGTTCCACAATAGCAGTTAGAAGCTTTTTTCACATGTAAGTCGTTCGTACGAAGAGCCTAGCCTCCTCGGTGCCCTAACTTGTTTCGATCTCGTCAAATGAAGGCCCCGTGTTCCAATCCCTATGCACATTCTTTGCGAGTTTTCATTTATCAACGTGATCTAATCTTCATCGTGATGATTAGACCTCGGATTTCTAGGTTCTAAAAATGTACTTTAGGTTCCTAAAATAGGTTCTAAAAATCCTAAAATAGGTCCAAAAAATAGGTTCTAATAATTATAAAATAGGTTCTAAAAATCCAAAAATAGGTTCTAAAAATATTAAATTATACTTGAAAAATCCTGGAGTAGGTTCCAAAAAATCTTAAAATTGTTCAAGACCCTCAAAAATACTAATTAGGTACAATTGTTAAAAACAAAATTTAAAAGGAACCGTGAGAAATTTTAATAGATATATAACCATCAAAAATATTAATTTTGTAACCAAATTTTCAATTCTATTCATCATTTTCAAAATTATCCACTAATTATTGTAATACTAATACTTGTACTGTTAGCAAAGTTACTTATCGATATGAACAATTAATTATGTATAATTTCCTGCACAATACATAACAATATTTTTCACATTATCCTCAGACAAAACCCTACATTCTACATGCTGAAAATGATCTTTAAACAGATGCTTAGTCAATGGTGCAAATTTGAATGCTAGAAAACACCAAACGTAAGCGGATCAGAAGTTTGCACTTTGGACTGTGCAGGCAACAGTGGCGCCAGAAATTTTGTTTTGTTTAAAACTTCAAAAAACATTATGGACTTGCAGAGAGGGAAATCAGTATGTTTCAAACAAGTTAGTCATTGAAATTTTTCATTACCAAACAGAACAAATGTGATGTAAAAATAATATAAAATATAAATATATAAAACACCTATAAAAAGGTTTGATTTAGCACAAAAACCTAAAATAGGTTATTTTAATTTTAGTCACTATAAAACTTCATTAATAACTTTTTATTTCTCATTTACCTACAATGGAAAAAGAAGGTTAAAAACCTAAAATTCCAGGTCCATTGATGATTAACCATAAGTGGCGTAAAGTGATGTGATATATGACAAATACAATTTGAAGATCAAAGGCTCGTCAATACAACTATAGATGTCAGTCTCTCATGCATACTAGTGTACAAGCTTATCAAAAAGTAAACTACTATGTTGAAACACATCAATGATAGGAGAAAATAGACCTTGGTACCAGTTTCATAGATCGGAGACACATTAAAGTCGGATATTTTGTGTATCGCATGGTTCGTACTTACCAATTGTGTATTGCGGAACATAGTTCAAGGTGCCATTATGCTTTTTACAAGAAAACAAACACTTTTCTACTAAAATAACGCATTTTTCTAAGTGCTACCGAACGCACGTAACGGTGCGATATCGCTTGCTTTGCGAATGATATCGCTTCTTTTGTTTTCGAATAACAGTGTTCCCAACCTTCTTCACCGAAAAATTCCTACTATCGTGTTCGTCACGTGTGCAAATTGTACATTATGCACGGGTAGCTGACGGATAGCCCCACGAACCATTCCGATAAGGTTAGGTTAGGTTAGGCAAGCATAGTTAAAAAAAAAAAAATGTTGGAAACACTGACAGGGGGTTACGTCATCCAACGTATGGAGCATCCGGTTCACGTAGGAAAGCAATGGCAATTGTGCGTCGGTGAGATATTTCTATTGAAAAATACATGATTTCCTGGTCAAATAGATTCCACGATGAAAGAAAATACCTCGACTAACGTTGGAAACCATAGAAAAACCTTAAAGCGAATGAGAAATCCACTAGAAAAGTAGGAAATTGACGTTAAAAAGTGGACTATAATGATAGAAATATACAGTAAAGCACGTCGAAAATATTCGTTAAAATAGAAGTAAATAGGCACTGGAACAATAACTACACTAAAATAGAATGTAATTACTTTGAAGCCGATAAATGAAACACTAGAAGATCGAGAAATATGTATTGTGGAATTTAAATAGGCAATGGACTTGAATGCACAGTAAGGCTATTCGGGACTGGACCTACAGTTTAAAGTGGGGTCGAATTAGGCATGGAAGAAAGGAAGGAAGTACGTGTATAGTTCTGGACACATTTAAGAAAGTTGCTCCTTATCACATTTCACCTATTAAACCATGTGCGTATCCAGAGGAGGGCAAGGGGGATGCTTCACCGTAGAAAACGAGCGGTGAAAAATTTCATTTGTTCATTTTGCATTTTTAAGCTTGAAAGTGTTAATATCTTTTCAAGTAATTGAAAATAACGCATGCCATGATTTCGAAGTATATGCATTTTGCACCTCTCGAAAAATGTTTTGTTTTTGGGGGGAAAAAGTCTGGGATACGCCCACATATTGAAGTATCTTTTGTTCCAGGAGATAAAGACCTTCCCCCACTGGACAATGGCTGCAGTGAAAACATGAATCGAAACGCTTCCAGTCATGCTGGAAAGACGTTACTGCCCATATGCTATGGACACAGCAGGTAAGTGATTTCATGTGTGAAATGGCGTAGCATAAAATTATCAGAAATTCAAACTAACAGAGTGTCAACAGTGAGAAAATACTTATGGCACGAAAAGTATTAGGAGACAAAGGGGCCGACCCCCGTGGCGGAATGGTTAGCACAGCCCGCTACGACGGAAGGGGTCCCGGGTTCGAATCCCTGTATGGGCATGGGTGTTCTTTCTGCCTTTTGCCGTACAAAATAATTCCCATGAATGCCTTGATTTCCAGTACAGTATAAGATATTATTGATCTTAATTAGGGACCCTGATATTTCGCAAATGCGATAACACAGAATAATATAATAATTACCACATTTTCATCAATTCGAATCGAGAAATGACGCAGATTTGGCATAAAATGCGAATTGTGGTATTTTCGCGAATTTAAACATATTCTGCGCTTAAACTAAAAATACGACAAAGATCCATAATTCTTGGGTTTTAGGCTTTAAAGAAATAAAATGAACCATATTCACGCATGTAGTATAACGCGCACGTTTTCCAAAATTTTATGCAAAAGAAAAGTATGGTGCGTGTTATACATGACATAAATCCAACAAATACATGATAGGGATGGACGATATCGGGAATTTGATATCGCGGTATATTGTCAAGAAAATATCGTATCGTGATATCGACGATATATCGTCCCCACGATATATATCACTGACACGATACATATCGTCAAAATATTGTTCATTTCGTCTTGTCAATATTTTTTTCAATATCGCGATATACCGTCTGAACGATATATTGCCTAACACTATATATGAACGCACATGCAAATGGACGTTTCCCATGATTTCTCGCATTTTGTGGGAACGTTTTGTATTACCGATAAAAGTGGCGCTTCTCTGGCGGGGATCGAGTGCGCACCTGCCGTCAGGCGGGAGACACAACATCGGCATTGGTCGCGCGAGAAATAGTTTATTTATTTGAGAAATCCTGAATACAGAGAGAATCCATTTTATATCAGGATATCAACAGCGAGAAAAATAGAAATTAACAAATGAGAAGGACGCACACATATATAACAAGAATAATAATAATAAAAAAATAAGAAATAAACAATAATAAAACAATAACAAGGGTATAACAAATATTAATTTCTCTTCAGCTGCTTGATGCACGCATTTCTGAAAGCCTGCTTAGATAGATGGAAGCCTGGAGGATCAATTAGTGTATTGTACCTTGTTTGTAGCCTATATAGAAATGACCTTTGTTCTAGGGATAGCCTTGAAGTTTTTGTATAAAAGAAGTTGTTGCATTTGCTGTTGGTACGTGGGATCCGGATGTGAAGATGTGGCAAGAGTTCGTTAGTGAAAAGTTGTCCATTCATGATTTTGAAAAGAAATGTTAGATCTGAAACTTGACGGCAAAGGGAAGGATCGTGAATTTGAAGAGTGCACAGAATTTCATGTTTGGAAAAGTTTGCAAGGGCTGGGCATCTATGTTTGACTATTCTGATAAAGAAATTTACCACTTTGTTTGTTCTCTTGTCACGAGCCGGACGTAACACTCTTTATATTGCTATCACAGGCCATTGACCAAATACAGGAACCATATTCAAGAATAGGTACGACGCACGATGTAAAGTAGGTTTTGAGGGCAGAAACATATGTGATATCTGTAAATCTGTAAATTAGCCAGGTTTTCATGGCTCTCGAAGTTATGTAATCTATGTGGTGGCTGAAAGTGCGTTTGCTGTTGAAAATGACTCCAAGATCTTTGTGGAAAATAACTTCCTCAAATATTGTTTCCAACGTATGAAACTGTTACGAACAGGCGTAGCCCATGTGACCTACAATTTACATTAAAATTAAAAGCACAATGAAGGCATAATTTTAGGCATATTTGGCATAACAGTGTGCTAAAATAAAAATTCGAATTTTGGAAAAATACCTAAAATTTAAGGAATAAAAAAGCTTTGTAGGAAAATAACACCGAAAAATCGAGACCCCCCTAATCATACTACAAGAATTGTTTGTTCTTTTAGGTTGTAACATTTGCCAAAATGAAAGGACCCCGGATCTAGGTCCTTTCCCCCAGGTGGTGCAGTGCCCCAACTGTTGCTGCTTCGTGACGACCTACACTGTGGTGTCGCCATCTTTCATCACACACGGTCTCTGTTTGCTCTGCTGCTTGATGGGGTGAGTTCCACTATTTTTTTTTACTGTCTTTGGGAAAAGCACGTTAGACAGGAAACCCATCGGCACGGCACGTCACAGACGAGTATTTGTAAAATGAATTGAAGGAAATCAAACAGAAAGTAGCCTATAACTATAAGTGCTCGATTCAGTTCGTACACCCAACGCCAAAAGAAATAGTAGGTGAATTGTTTATCACCATTTTCATTCAGTCTGTTTTCAACAATGATGATTGAAAAATACAAGGCGCGGGTCTCCATGGCGCTTGAAATTTCAAATTCAGTTATATATATATACACTGATGATGCTATGAAATTAGCGAAAATTTTGAATTTTTCTACTGTCCGGTGAGTGTTTCCTTTTACCTTCTTTGATATATATATATATATATATATATATATATATATATATATATATATATATATATACACACGTATATAGGGGAGACCGGGTATTGCCGAACACTTAAGCTTTGAAGTTGAATTAGTTACTTATTTGGAAGCTTTTTTTTAACTTCATGGATTCTAAAGAAACCTTAATACGTCCTCTGCCAAATTAAGACAGGAACAGTGCTAAAAAAAACTATTTGCTGTACACAAAAACTATGAAAAAGACACATCTACTACCATGTGCGCCATTGTCCTGAATTTTGGGGTAATGCCGAACATTGTGTTCGTCATTACCCCTTATGAAATACTGTGATAAAGACAAATGGCTTTCGATGTCTTCCTTGGGATCCTCATCTGAAATTAAAAATGTTGCTGCAGTTAGAAATTTCGTCTTGCAATAAGTTTCAGTCAAGAAAACACTATAAAAACGTAATTCAATAAAATATAGCAAGGAATTCCCAAAGTGTCGACTTGGAGATTCGATCTGGAGACCTCAGAACACATAAATCAAGAGTTCAAGTCTAATATAGACGCAAGATGCCATGATTCTGATTTATTTGTTGCGGTTGTTCAAAACAAAATGATAAAAATATAAACTAACTGGCTAGGGTAATGCCGAACATCTGTTCGCCATTACACCTTTCTGCGCCATCTTGTTGGCATTATCACCATGAGCACTGTATTTCATTTACAAACCTAGCAGTGCGATTAAAATTGTCAAAATAGATGTACAGTCTACAACAGTAAGCGACAATAAGAAATAATATACCATTCTGCACTTACCTCGACGTAAACACATTGTTTATATTGCAAGAAAAGTGGACGAAAACAGTTTTTGCCCTCTAGCTTCTACGTCTCACAGAACAATGGAGACTCAAGCAGCTTAACACATTATCCGTGACAGGTGCTAGGTGGCAACACCAATTGGATCACTTTTAACAAGGAATAAAAGCTGAAAACCTTGTGTTCGCCATTACCCAAGTGTTTGCGAATCCGCCGGTCTCCCCTATATATATACAGGGTGTCTCAAAAGTAATAGCGCAAACTGACACAGGTGAAAGTACACGATAATAGAAGCAAAAAAGTCTCAGTAAACATGGGTCTGCAAACGAGCCGTTTTCGAGATAATCGCGAATGTGTGATCGCCACTGACTTCATTATTTGTAAACGTCATCCTATATATTTGCCATAACTATTACCGTGTACTTTCACCTGTGTCAGTTTGAGCTATTACTTATGAGACACTCTGTATAAAAGTAAAGTAAAGTGTTCCCCTGTGCATAGCACCAGGTCATGAAGGCGTATAGGGGGTGTGGGGGTAATGCCCCACACTTTCTTGATCCGGTCGTGAGTGGGGAGATGTGATCAGCATCACGCCCCTGACCGCCTTTAGCCCCCAGGGTTTCCCCCAGGTACCTATGTTATTCGACGCTGGGTGGGCGCCGGGACAGCTTCCATATATATATATATATTGAATTAATTATCAATTAATGACTTGGGGATTATGCAATGCGAGATGATTTGCCTATCTGTCAAGGAGAAGAAAGAAGAGGTATGACAGAACAAGTTTCTCTCCACACTTACCTACATCCGCCCGTGTTGTTAATCCATGTCCATGTAAAGTCCTTGGTTCGAGGTGCAACTTACTGAGGCGTTTCGCACATTAAGTTATACGCGCCTCGAAATTTCACGATCCCGCGCTCACTGTATTCGACGATTTCTTATTACCAACTAAGAGTGAGTTTTACCTTGCAGGATGTTTTATACTCCCTTCCACAGCCTTTGTTCTTACCTCTCAACGAGAGGCCAAAGCCTCTATCCTCCAAGGAAAATCCCCAGAGGAAGTTAAGCCAGGATTACATACCCAGCGGTATGCAGTTTAAAAAAAATGAAGCTATTCTCCGTGGTATGCGGCATTGTCAGTGACTTGTCGGCTCGTTGGTTAGAAGTGGAGCGATGAAAAAGTGGAACTTTTACAGATTCTGCTCTGATATATATGCTTCTTTAGGAAGGCCACTCTGTTGCAAGAATTAATTACTTTAAATCCAATCTTGTATTACTTATTAAATTTAATGTTTTAACATTTCATAGCTTACCTTAGTTTGACTAGTATCACGCCGACGGCGTGACTCGAACCCGGGACCCCCGGCGTCATAACTCGATAGACTATTCTTTTCGCCAAGGGGTCCGACTGAAGAGCTGGAAGTAGCTTCTTACAACCATATTACACCGGCTACCTTGAGTGGATCTGTAAACTCCGCTGACAAGGGAATCGACAGGAAATCAGTTGAAACAACGTAACGTCAGCCTTATGCAAGAAGCACGGTTAACGACAGGACCGAACTCGCCCAACGGCATTAACGGTCGAAAATTTGAATCCGCCTTAAATAGATCGCGAGAACATATCTAGCCCAGTTGTAATCAGAAAGTTATCGAGTGAACAGTTCTTGCCTCCAATTTATAGTCTGATTACACCACCCTGCATTTTTGAAAAAAAAAATCGGATGATTTGAAATCAATAGGTGATTCTGGAAGTATTTTGAATGCTGATAACGAATATGACATAAATTTCTTCCCATCAGGATTTCTCCCTAGATCAGGATTTTTCTTCACGTCATTAAGTTAATCAACCCTGTTACTCGCCCCCCCCCCCCCACACACTTTACGTCCGCACTCTAGGTTCGGTGCACTTCGTACTCGGCTCAGATTTGTCTAGGGGTATCTTTCTTTGTACGACAATGCACGTGGGTTGCTACAAGTCAACATAATTATATAATTAACTACAAGGGACAACTGAAACCTTTGCGAAACCTTATTGCTATAGGGGAATAAATTACCTTGTCCAGCATGTGTGAAATTAAAAACGGAAATTTTGGATATTTTCTATAGTTTAATTAACGTAAAATTTGAAGTATATACAAGTCGTATCCGAACGTTCATTTCTCTAATTATCGGGCCAAAACTCTAATTTTGATGTTGGAATCTCTATTGTTTGTACCTGGATGCTTTACATTGCATGAATTACATCGGGAGTACGCTTGTCACAAGGTAGACTCGCGTTACTCCAAGAAACGTCTTAACAGGCGCTAGGCCGCCCGACGTGTACATTTCTCAACCTCCACGGTGACAAGGCACTAGGCTGCCCGGCGCACCGTAATTACTTTCAAAATAACATCCAGTACAAACTACCTTTTTACCTGTAAACTGGACACCAAGGCACTCACTAGCTTGCCCGGCAATCCAATCTCTTACAGCATCCGTTTTGGGAGACCTGTCCTCCGGTCCTAGCTAACCGAAGCAAAAACAGCCTCTCCCTTCCAAGTCTCAGTTCCAACAGCCGACCTCCCCCACTCTCATCTGGGAGTTTATATACGTTTTGTTGGCGTCTGTTGCCAACGGCCCTTCTTTCAAAATTTTTAAGCCCGCCTTTCTTTTGAACGTTCGAAACACGAAACAAAAACAGAGAGCTACATGGTATTTATACATGGAATAATACGAACCTAAAAATGCATAATAAATTGATTTACACTAATCACACATATATATGATTATACACTTGATTACCCAATTAATTAACATATTAATAAATATTTCAATAAGGAAAAGAAACACTGTTGCCCTGACACGGGGGCAAGGTAACAACCCACTACGTAATAACATTGAATTTTAGACATTTTATGAACGAAATATTTATGAGGGATTTCAAAAATGGAATTTACGTAATCAAACTTTACAATTTTCATGTCAATGTGTCTTGTGGTGATAGAAGGTGGATTAAATGCTTACTACTGCATGCATTTATATATCAAAATTGGAGGATTTGTATTATAGAAAACCAATATTCTATCATCATCTAAACAGAGCCATCTATTGAGGAAATCATGGAACTACACATTTTATTGTGAAATAAAGGCAGTTAATATATTGCTGTTTTCTGAAAAAACTACACGTGATGGGTAAGAATGGATTTCAGTTTTGGAATCAGCATACTGAAATTATTCAGGGACAACAGACGTCTGTGAGTCATCCAAACCCATGCAGGCCTGTGTTATCGATTGCTGCGAAAAAGAGTTACACCGAAGAGTGGTGCGCTATCAAAGTTTATTTTCAGGGACTGTGCCTCATCATCCAAATCAGCGGAGACTATCTTCACATCTAGATCTACAGCTAAACGAACATCCTTTCTATTATTCTCATGACCCTGCCAGACCAGTCAATCGAAACTTAAATATCGAATGTTAAAGTGTTCTCCTTATTTCTCAGGGGGCAAGTCCTCTTGCATGTAAAAAAGAACCTCTCGTATAAGCGAGTTGATTTAGGCTGGCACAGCCCAAGTTCGATCCCAAAAACCCGTAGGGGTTTTATACGGATTCATGCTTTCTTAGCTCGTATTTAAGAAAAATGCTGGCTCATGAGAATAAGGGGCTGGTACCTGAATTATATATAGTTTTGTCTACCCCTTGTGATGGTTAGGCCTATGTATTGAAATACAAAAGTCAATAAGCACAGGACACCCTTTTCACATTGACAGATTTCTACTACTTGAAACAATGCAGGATGTAGAATAGAAAAAAAATTAAAATAGTGATGATCAATTTGCGTGCTATATCTTTGCCGTTGGCTGTACATGAGTAAGACGTCCTGGATGCCTCCCCGAGAATTAAAACAGGTCTTGCGCGTTTGTCCCGAACCACCTATACCGCGTTTGTTAGAACCTGTCTCCTTTCCCGCGTTAGCGATCGCTCGACAGTTTCGGTGCCAATGAGAAACGAGGAAAAAATCGTCTGCTGGGCAGCGAGGAGCGAATGGGAGCCAGAAGAGAGGCGCTTACGTAGACGCTGTTGCGACGTTGAGTATTTGCCTGGCTTTGACTTTCCCCAGCACGGAGAAAAGCCAGCGAACAGCTAGCGCGAGAACCGGGACAGGTTGTAACAAACGCCGTGTAGACCAGCGTTTCTTAACGGCTGGGCCGCACCCCACTACCGTCTCCTGGCATCAATTATACTAGGCAGTGCGATGTTCATTAGATCCAATAGTTGAAACTACTAAACTTATTTTTCTTTGTTTTTACTATATTTTTAAAGTGCTTCTAACTTCCGATAAATATGTAATTAAATTAAATTAAAGTTCGATAAGGCATGTCACCACCCTTCCACAGCAAACTGTTGAGTAACTGCAAGAAGTTGAAATTCGTTTCAACAATGGAAGACGATAATTTAAATACATCCATTATTTCGACTTTTAATTAGAAAGAGGACTGAATTAATGCTTATTATTAGAAAAAAGTCAGAAAATGTACGTTCTACGTTTAACTAAGTTAAAGAAAAAAATTCTTAGCTATTATTCGAATGCTCTCCCATGTTATTGAAATTTTCTAGCGGGGGAGGGTATTCTATTTCCGGAGGGGATTCCTTCCTTCCGAGCCACCCTCTGAATTCATCACTGAACCCACATATTTCCAACAACATATTTCCCCCTCGCTCCCTTTTTTTTGTGTGCGCACTAATAACGGAGTTGTTCAATGGAACCGGACTTTAGAATCACCCTGTATTAAAAAGAGTGCTTTATCTTGTTCCCGATGTCCTCTTTCCAGATGCGTCACCACATTCTGGTTACCATACTGCCTTCCGTCCTTGAACTCCTGCGACCACTACTGTCCGAACTGCATGACTCACGTTGGCACTTACAAACCTTAGAAGGCAAATCTATGTTGCATCCCAAATTAACGCTCTTGTACTGTCCAGCTGCGGATCAGGTGCCCATCAATTGAAAATAAAGGTATGAAGAAACAAAACAAGACGCTCAAATTTCTTTCTTGATTTACTTTTCAACTCATTGTTGCTTGGTTAAGAATGGCGTGATAACGTTTGGTGCAAATTAGAGTTATTGCTAGGGAAGGACGATATCGGAAATTTGATATCGTGTATATCGTAAAGAAAATATCGTCACAGACGATAGGATACGATATTTTTTCCGCATCGTGATTTTGGCGATATATCGTCTCCACGATATATACCGCCAAATGTAGTGACGACATATCTCCGACACGATATATATCGCTAAAATATCGTGACAATATATCGACAACACGATATATATCGCTAAAATATCGTGACGATATATCGACAACACGATATATATCGCTAAAATATCGTGACAATATATCGATGACACGATATATATCGCTAAAATATCGTGACGTTATATCGCCAACACTAGTTAATGTAGTAGATAGGTAGAGCACTGAAGCTACCTATTTGCCGATCTCTCTGACGAAGTGGTGAGCGTAACGCCCTCCGAAGCATGTCTCAGGTTTCAACCCTGGTCAAGACGTGGATGTATCATTGTGCAGGGAATTATGCAGAATTTTCCATCCGCGGTTGCAAGGATAAATTTTTGAGGCAAAATAGCCATCAAGTGAGAATGTGTGAAAAAATGTAGGTGAGGTGTTGAGTGTCTGTGGATACATAGCTGTCATTGTGTTAGTTCCGTCATTCATTTCATCAATCATTGAAAGCAATGCAGGATATCATGCCAACAAAACTTAAAAGTGGGAGACATCACAAACTGTTATTTCAGAAACTTAACGGCTCCCTGTATAGTGAAGTTCGTTAGTCATAAGAACATCAATATTTGAAATGCAGTTTGTTCATTGCCTATAGGTAGGTAGTTTATGGAATCTGCCTTGTTCTTTTTATGGCTTCCATCCATTCGTTATCCATTGCACTTAGGGAGCTTTCAGACCGAAGCGACAGGAGCCCCTCTCGTATGTAAGGAAGTATTCAACGCGCTTGCGCTATGAACAAACCTAGGCGACACGATGCACGATATTAAGAAAAGGACCCACTCCGAAGAACACGTGCAGCTTGTCGTGTCGCTTCGGTTCGGATTGTTGCATTTCTTATTGATTGTTCGTTTCCGAGAGACACGTATCGCGTTGGTCTGGAAGCTATCTTAAGGAGCGTTCAGGGGGAAGCGATACGATATTTTTACACTGAAGCGACAAGCGACATGGGCTCCTATAGTCTACAAGCCAGTATTCACCGCATATGCGCTAACAACAGTCCGAGGCAACACGACATGATATTCAGGAAAAGGCCTAATCCAAACGATACGCGAGCGACAAGCGATACCTACAGCTTGTTGTGTCGATTAGGTTCGAATCGAAAGGTTTCAAATCAGGTAGCTTTCAGCGGCACGTGACAGGAGACAAGCGACATGCGACACGGAGGTATCGCACCGAAGTGCTAAACGACACAAGCACATTTAGTCCATAGGCAAGCATTCACCGCACATGCAGTACCAACAGACAGAGGCGACACGATATTGAGAAAACGGATCGGTCCGAGCGACATTGTGCAGCTTGTCGGTTCGGAAGGTTACATCCATTACTAAGGGTTGATTTTGAATGACAGTTCTCGTTACCTGTCGCGTGTCGCTTGTTACTTCAGTCTGAAAGCTTTCTAACGGAGGTTTCAGAGACGAGACGGGTAATGTTTCGTCTCGTGAGCAACACTACCAGCCACGTGTTCGATGCTGCAGTTGACTCACTTGGGTGGTATGCTGTGTTCTGCCTTTCTGCAGCATGCTGACGTGTGACCATTGCCTCACTGAAAGCAACTCGGCGATGCATAACACGCAGTTTGGTCACGAGGTAGGATCTGACGTCTAAAATATATAATGAAGTACGTGTTTCTGCTCTGCATGTGAAATGGAGGATGTGGGTGACGTCATAGGTGGATCACCATGCTAGACTATGGAATGTATCCAATGCCAAGCTCACTTCCACGTAATGTATCCTGGACTGTACAGACTAGCGAGGCTCTGGCGTCTGGACTCACAGACAGTATAATCCTCTATGGAACTTGTGTGCCATTCATGTGTGTGCGTGCGATTGTCATTTCATCAATTTCATCTTAATCTCATCCTTCTTCATCTTCACGATTAACTAACAGTGGCAGAAAAGCGAAGTAAAATAAATCAAATCAAATCAAATCACTGTACCACCGTACAGTGGGATGCACAAGTATTGCTCGGCACATAACTATTTTCATTAATTTTTCTTTTGCATCCTACATGTTTCTAAGGAAAAGATTTTGACAAAGTACATATGAACATGGTGACGGACAATTTGCTTAGTAATACTTATGCTTCCCACTGTACAAGGGGTTTATCCAGAATTTTCCATAGGGAGTGCGAGGGTAGATTTACAGCAAAAATCATCATAAATTGGGCCTTTGTGAAAAGTTTTAAGGGCTGTTCAAGAAATGTTTTTATTTTTTTTGGGTATTCGTATTGTGGATAAATCGCTTTCCAGCTCCCATGTTTCAACTTTCAGAAATATCCATATAGTCGTTGACTCGTGTCTTCTTTAGATTCATTACCTTCTTCTGTTGGCGCAGGGAGTGAGGTAACCTTAGTAATATGCTTCATCCCAAGTACCAGGAGTTAATTGAATTTGAGTTTTTAAGCCCACATTATACACAGAAAGGCAAATTGGGGACTGGACCTACACTATGTGCCTCCATTGGGTATCGAACACAATGATTGATTGGTTACAATCCCATGACATTACCACTAAGCCATCGGGGAGACCATACAGGCCACTAGCGTATCAATGGGAAGCATGCCTTTAGAACTTTGATGACGTAGTCTACTAGTTCTGTTATAAATGTGCAACAACCATCTTGTAGTTTTTCGTAAATCGACGGTGCATTTTAATAGAACCGGACGTTTAATACATCTCCACTTTTCTCTAGAGTGAATCCTACAAGTTGCGTGAGAGTACTTCTTTTTTATCCCACGGATGAAGACCTCTCGCATCAGACACGTTGTAGGCTAACATTTGAGGGTTTTATATCCAAGGCTGGAATGGTTTACATAGATATCAAGGAGACCTCCCCTCTGGTGTAGTGGTAACTTCGTCGCCTTGTAATCAAAGGGTCCTGGGTTTGATACCCGCTGTAGGAACATTGTACAGTGGTTCAGATCCCACTTTAAACTGTAACTCCAGTCCCGATTAGCCTATCTGTGTGTAAAGTGAACTTTAGACAATTCAAACATACATGGATATCAACTGGATGATTTGTTGTCCTGCCCAACCCTCTTGACTAAACAAGTATCAGCAGAATTTCATTACATCAAATCTCGTAAGATGAAAATGTGTCTGGTGCGTGGCACACCCAGCTTGAAAACAATACTGTCGCCATAAGCCCTCTTAACTGAGGATCACCAATAACTATAGCCTTAGTCTGGACATATTTGAAAATGTCAGCAGACTTTGGGCTCTCGCAACGTAGGAAAAATCGATTCTCAACTGCCATGTTGAAATGCTTTGACCAATTTCACTCAAATGCCATACCAGATCAGTCATCCTATGTGTCGTAAATTTACGTGAGTTAGTGTAATCAAATGGTGTCTTTGCTTCACTTCATTCCTTGTCTCTCCAAAACCACATACTTAATTGCAAAGAGTGTTTATTAAAAGATCAAGTAACGGACAACTCACTAATTTTGTGACAGCGATAAATACAGCAAATTTAGAGATTTTGAGCTGAAACTGCCATGGCAGAAAGGTATATTGGAGAACATGTTTATCACCGCATTTGAACGACATAGGTCAAATCATTTCAAGATGGCGGACTTTAAATAAGACGTAATACAACTTTTGCGCTGTTAATGTGCAGGAGATATTATAATATTTAGACCACATATGAGCACAGATAAACACGGTCCTTGGATGAAGTATGCTCGAGAGATAATCAATACAAATTATTTGAAAATTGCATTTGTATTTCTACTATTTATGTATCATTACATTGTAAATACTATTTCACAGAATTTATTCGAATGCATAATTCAAATATAGTATAAATACGTACATATTTCAGTCTTTGTACACACACATACATACGCACTTGAAAATCAACACTTCTGTCCATTTCAGAAATTACATAACTGCTCTTAAATGTAGGGTAAAGGTTGGTATTATCGTGACATAGGTAATATCGATAGTTTTGTATTGACGTATCCTGATCAACACGTGTGTTTCTGCGTAGCGCCATTTTGCTCACTTACTGGCAGGACCTTTAAGAAACACACACGAACGACAGGCAGTTTCTCGCACGCGAGGTCATTTCATGATACGTCAATACAAAACTGTCACGATAATATGTACCAACCTTTACCCTACATTAATGAAGATCTATAACCAAACTTGTCACACGTTGGTAAGGATCACGACGTGCTGTTGGAATGTTGGACTTCTTCTGAGCTCGTTCCTTCCTTGTTGAAAACCAATGAATGTAGTTCGGTAACGCAGTTGTCTCGTTTCGCTTAGCGAACATCAACGTGCATAAAGCACGAAGCAGTCTTTCAGCCATCGCATCATGGCCATTCTGTTACGCATTGTAAGAACCAAGGTACGCTTGGCAGTTTGGACAGTAGTGATTTGCGGTCATGCAACTGTCTGTGCAGTAGGGGATGCAACAGCAGCACCAACACCTGCAAGATACAATAATAATAATAATTAAAATTTGTTCAAAATATTGACCAATGGTCTTGTGTAAATATTCTTCTCCAATATGTGCATCAATTTATCAAGAAATTTGCTTTAGAATATTCAAGAAATACATCAAAATATTAAAAGAGATATTATGTAATCACTACGGCTACGATTTTTTTGACTTAAAAATCACCAAAATATGCAAAATATAATATGCCCTTATAACTGGACTGTTTCAAAAACCAATATCTAAATGCTGAGATATTTTCACATACGTACTATTTATAATCCACTTTATGGGCACTGAGTTGCAATGCACAATGAATACTTTCTGTAAATTTTCAATTAAAAATGAAAAAAGATTTTGCTGCAGTCCAAAGGAGAAAAAAACGAACTCTTACAGGCGAGTAAGGACTAATCCACTTCGAAAATGACTGCATATATCTTGAAAATGTAAAAATATGCTGAATATGACCGGAAATCCATCAAAATATGCCTATCACGCAGAAATGGGCAAATATGCCAAAATATGCCCTTAAAAATCACCTTAATTAAATTAGTTTCTTCATAATATGAATTTCTACATATTTAGGGAACACATCACCCTTACCAAAAAAATATGCTAAGTCATAAAAATCCTAGCCCTAGTAATCACAAAATGCATTTTTTCGTGTCAAAATTGGTGCAAAATGAAAATAAAGTTTGAATTTTGCATAATGTCCAGGATAATTTACTCTGCGAAAGTGTCGAATGGCATTTTTCCGGACTCTGTGAAAGACCAATATTATAGATGGTATCGGCTGGTATGGGTAGGTGGATTCTACCGATACTTTCCGATACCTATAGAACTGGTACCGGCTCAGCCCTAGAAATAAATGTTCCGCAAAATGCTAACCTATAGGAAATTTTCTGTAGAAAACAGTGGCGAAAAGTCTTATCTCTCTACGAGTGATTGATTGTGTTTATTTTGCTTCACCTCCTCTTCTAATGTCAGCAAGTTTGTTATTCTCACATTCACATCCATTTCGTACTTTCTACTTATTTTTCCCAGAAATTATGAAAATAACCGAAAATAATTTCCCTGTGCGGAATTCTAGTCGAACTTTGAAGGAATTTTTATCGCACAAGATCACTTTTTAATATGGTATAATGCCGGCCCCGTGGCGGAGTGGTTAGTACATCGCGCTATAACGCTAGGTGTCCCGGGTTCGAATCCTGGCCTGAACATGGATATTTGTGAGTTTGTCTTCATCAATATAATCATAACATCACTCATCCCCATCTTTGCAAATTAGCCAAAAGTGGTACAAAAAGCGAAGTAAAATAAAGCAAATCAAACCAAAATATGGTATAATGGTATAAATACAACACATATCACTACTTAAAAATTTCTATTGAAGTCCTGGCTTTAAAATTTGATATGCAGTAAACATGTTACGATAAAAACATGCGGAATGCCACTCACAAAAAACACCAATGCCCAGGCCGGAATTTGATCCCCTGCATCGTAGCACTCTGTGCTAACCATTCCGACAAGGAGGTCGGCTTGCCCCTCTACGAGTTGGCTTAATTGTTTAAGGAATAACTTTAGACTGGTACACCTTTTTTGCCCAAGTTGAAAAGTATTAAACTATAAGTAAAGTAAGTTACAGTTCGATATAAAAAAAGTGCGACTTATGGGAAGAAAATTAGTCTCTGAGGTTTAATATTCACCATAATCATGGTGCTTATATCATAACAAAGGTAATTTTCTTCATTATAATTTACTAATTTACCTTAGAAAAAAGTTTCATTTATGGGATATGAAGGAAGATATAAGCCAAAATGGTTATTCATATTCCATATATCTAGGCATGTATGGCAGTCATATTGGAAAATCCGCCATATTGGTGATATTGTATAGTGGTAGACTTTGCACCATTGTTTTCTCCAGAAAACGTACCGTTGAAATAAATTGCTTTACAATTACTTGTAGGTGAAACTCTAAAATGACTAAGCAATTTGAATTTTAATCAACGTAAACAACGATTTTGAACATTGCACAACATACACGTTAAGGAGCATGTACTCCTACAAAGTGTTGCAAACTTTCCATAAGTTCAAGATATGGCGAAAGTAAACAAATGGGTGAGCCAATGACGGTGCCGGAATCCAAATTATATATATAAAAATATCAAAAATCGGAAATGGTGTGCTTTACGTGAAAAATTAAATATAACCAAAATTATGGAGGATACATTTTTACACAAGAAATATTCACCAAACTGGAAGACCGGAATTACAAAATTTGTTTTTGAATCCACATTATGCAGAAATGGGGAGTGGACCTACAGATTAACGTCGTATCCGAACCACTGCTCATGGTGCCTCCACCGGGAATCGAATCCAGGACACATGGATTACAAAACTTTGGCGTTACTGCTACGCCATCGAGGTTGGAGGGTCATCATATCTACTCGCGATCCATTAATTTGTGCAAAAACATTTGTGTATAAAATAATGAATGTGTGTATTTGAGAATATTGAATTTGTATGAAAACATTTTCCTTGTAGAACAAGAATAGACACACACACTCCACACTACATATGCATGTGTATGCTTCCCGGTTTTTTTCCTCCAGCAATGTTACTGCATGGAGAGGTTCTGGCACAATTCTGCACTTATCTACAAGATTTGTTTATTATTTTACTTACCCAAGAAGGCACATAAGTAAGGCCATCAAATGTGTCTTGGTTCCAGCCTCGTGGCGTACATCTGTCGTCATCTGATTGTGACACGAAGGACACACCATCGTCGATGGGCTTGGTCCCAGAGCGACGATAGATGTCACGACAGTCGCTAAAATGTTGAAAAAACAAGGTAAATAAGATATAGCACTATAATACATTTCCATTTAATTAACTATTGTATTTGAAAATGACCCTTTTGAAAGAAGAGCGACAATGTTTCACACAATACTAAGATAGGGAGATTTTCTGCAATTTGATGCTAATCGCGAAGATAGGAATGAATGATGATTAATGAAAATGATGAAGGGACACTAACAAAGGAATATGTCAGAATACTAAGATAGGGAGATTTTCTGCAATTTGATGCTAATCTCGACGATAGGAATGAATTGAATGATGATTAGTGAAAATGATGAAGGGATGCTAACAAAGGAATACCCGCGACTATAATAGGTCCTCTTTCAAAACTTGTCACCTGCTCGGCTTAGGACATCAGCTCAGCATGAGATACCTCAGAGTAGGGTCAAGGTTAATATATAGGAGGACAAGAAACTCCCATAAGTCATGGCGAGCGCGGAGGATATGGAAGTTGCTATACGACATTTCCGTTGGAGACGGAAGTGCCTAGCGCCATCTAACCGCTTGGATGAAAACTAACAGCCCTAAAATGATGGACAATTAATGGGATCTGCCCTGTCAAGCTTGCCATTAGTCCATGACCAGAGGCTAACTCATAAAACGATCGTATAAATTCAAGCGATGTACATTATTAACTATATTTGTATTACATTTTATGTAATACTGCGTTACGTCGTACATATTCAACCACTTGAAACTTTTAATAAAGCTTTTGTAAAGATTTTAGACTTTCATTGAAGATTGTGACGCATTTCACTATTCTCAAAGTTGGTTATTGACTAACCTGTGGTAACGCACAGTGGATCAAGGACTTAGTTTTTGTTGTAAGTACATTTCGATTTAGTGTGTCTATATTTTACTAGGTTCATTGCGGAGAATTTTAAAGCTTCTGTGATTTCCCTTATGCTATTCCTGGAATGTTTAGGAATTCAGTGGTGATTGGTTTTGTGATTAAGCCTTGTGCTGTGAATGATTTGTTTTATGTCTTATGTCGAGCATAGTATAGAATAGACTAGGAATTGGGGTATTCGTGTTTAACGTAGACATCTCATTACAAAACTTTTACATGCGTCGTTGACTGAGTATCGTGTAAGATACTCCTTTACCTTCTGTATTGATTAAATACCATCCTCTAAGAAGTCACAAAGCAGACAGGTTGAGTTTGATCGCTCTAAGCAAAGCTAGAAACTCTACATTTTTATGTGTGTGTGTAATTTAAATTCGTGTAGAATGAAATTGGTAACACTTTCATATAGGTGTGACGGATTTCTTACTTTTTACAGGAGAAAGTACTTACGCAAATAAGTAAGTAGCGTTGTGGAAGTTCGTGAATGTAGTTTTGATCCATTTTAATGCGAATGCATGTTGTTTTCTGCGAAAATCTCTGTCCCACACGCTGTTGCTGCTGCCGCCATTTGCTTTCTGCACGAGAGCACAATGTTCCGTGTGTTAGATGACGTAAACCCCGTAGTCAGTGTTTCAAACCTCGACGTATTTTCACTATAACATGACGTGTCGAGTATTTTTAATTTTTTTTTTAAACTATGCTTGCCTAACCTAACCTAACCTAACCTTACGGAAAATGGTTTGTGGGCTAACGTGAATGGTTTTTGGGGCTAACGTCAATGGTTTGTGGGGCTAACGTGAATGGTTTGTGGGGCTAACTTCAATGGTTTGTGAGGCTAACGTAAATGGTTTGCGAGGTATTAGCATAATTTCAAATCCGGGCACGAAAGTAGGTATTTTTCGGTGAACAAGGTTGTAACACAGCATAAATCGACAAAACACAACACGCGATGAGCCAGTACGCTATCGCCATAATGTGTGTTACAGAATCGAAATAACGAGAAACAGTAAGTACTCGTAAATGTAAAAAACAGACATTATTTTCGTTAGAAATTCATTATTTCACCTAAAGAAATGTTCCGCAATGCAGAATAGTACGTTAGCAATGTAAAAGAGTGCGAAATAAATTATTTATAGGTGTCACACCTATACGAAAGTAGTACCATGAAATTTAAGTTTAATTGGAAAATAAATGTCTTGTATCCTACAAATGAGTTTTGGCTGCATACGTGAATAGTTATTATTTTTAAGGAAAACCTAGACATATTTGCAACATTTTGGAACTAAATTATTTTTAATGTCGGATAGGCAGAAGACAATGTAAAAGGTAAACTTATGACGAATGAAATAAAAAAAAAACACGTGTATGGTCAACGTTAAAAATCTTAGTTCAATATTATAATTATGTGTATGTTCTTCCTCTGTATTTGCATACGATGAATTTTCATTGTAACTCCACAGTTTATTCTGTGATAAATGTATTGCGCTACGGGTAGTTTGTTATTTTAGTGCAAGTGGAAGATATTTCGGCCCTGTTATCTCATTGCATATCACTTAGATTGCAATTAATAAACTCCAATGTAAATAAATCCAGAATCAATTACAATAATTTAGTATTAAGTAAGATTTTTAGTTTTTGAATTGAAATGTTTCTTGCCTTGAATTTTACGAAAACCAAAAAATGACCCAATATCATATATATATTTAGTAAATATATAATAAAATTAGAAGACGCAACAATTTTAAGTATCTATTCCTTTTTTTATATTTATTACATTCCATCCAATGAAAAAAGTCGATTTGCTTTCCAAGTATCGAGCTCAAACATCGATATGCGTATTAATCGATAGTTCCTCACTCAACGTTGTTTTCCCCCGCCAGATTGTTCTGCTTGTACTGGGCATGTACAGTCTTTGGTTTACAAGGCCTTAGAAAAGTGTTCGCAGATATCAATAGAGAATATGCTGTGTCCCATCCTGTAATAGGTAATCCTTGGTAGGGTTCTTTATAATACACATATATAAAAAGGAAACAACGCGAATAGCTTATAATGGTGATATAATAAATATCGTTATATTCTGAGATCATCAATATTGTACATCAACAATGTTTGACATGTTTCTTCATTAGTATATGCAGGTTGATAATCTTCTTGACAAAAGACTAAAGACCAAAATCAAAATCGGTTCTCAACCTTCTTTGATTTTTTATACATATCGTAAGTGTACTTGTCAACTATCTTTCACATTTTATTTTTTTCCTTATAATTCATTGTTGCACATTCGACTTGATTCACTCACTCATTGTAATTATCGAACTTTCCAGCTTTGTTTTAACCATCCTTTACACCTTTATACTTTACTAATTTATTTTTATCCTTTGTCACAGGTGCTGCCATCTGTTATTGTCTAAGTCAAACATTTTCCTCATCGCTCCCATGGACACGTAACCAACTGTTGGTTTTCATGGTAATTCGTAGCATTTATTGGAAGTTGGAATAAAAGTAAAAAGTTTATTATGTTGATACTCGACAACATTTTGCCCAGTACTACGGCCTCTTAATGCTAACCCCTGTCTACCAAAATAAAGTAAACTGTCCTTGCGCCCCCCCCCCTCCAATTTTGGCTCCCAATCGCTGCTACAGAGTTCAATTAATTAGCAGCTATTCCAGCAGAATAAGAAATGCCTAAAAAAAGCTCGAAAAATGGAATGTGGAATATTGAAAGTTACAACTTTTGGTTTCCTATTCTACCGTAATTTTTCAAAAATACAAAAAAGAATAATTTTTATGTAAGGTCGCGTAACGTAATCATCAAGGCTAAAATTTCGCCCTAATTTCAAAGGATATGTCTCTTAAAGAGCTATAAAGATTAATGAGTAAATAGAATAACAATTAATTTCAGTATGTTAAAGGTATGGTGTGTGAAAAACATGTTATGCCGGACATTTGCTCTTACGATTTATCGAATACAAGTTTCTCCCAAGCATATAATAATAATGCAATATATTGGTAATAAAATAATATAATAATTGTTTTGATATTTTTTGTTATAACTATTAATGTTCAATTTTATATCCATGGCCTGGCACCCGTTCCCTAGTGAAATTTCTGGCCACACCAAAGGGACGAGATTGTGACTCGAACACTCAACACACTCGCCACCGAGGCAGTGAGAGAGAACTGGGGGAGGAAAAATTAGCATAGATGACTAGCTGCAAGATGACAATAAATGAAATCAAATGTTACCAATAGGTGAAAACAAATATTACTAATAGATGAAATTGAGTTTTACCAGTAGATGCAAGCTAATGAACTAACTATAACTAACTCTCTAGCCGCCTTAAACCCTTGTTTATGTCTTATCATATTTATATTTACTTTGTTTTTACCTAAAACCATCTTGACTTGTTCTTGTTGATTTATTAGTTTTCAGTGTAAAATGGCCTTAAAAGTGCTGTATCTGACAGTTTGAATATAAATAAATAAATAAAATAAAAGTTCTCCGGACGAGTTCTGTCTAGAAAGGGTGATGTGAACTGGCCACCAAGATCATGTGACCTAACCCCCCTGGATTATTTTCTATGGGGTTATGTCAAATCTAAGGTCTATGAGACTAAGCCACGCACAGTTCGTGACCTGAAGCGGAACATCGAACGAACGAACCATTGAGGCTATACCGCTCAATATGTGTGCAGACGTGCTGGAAAATTGGACATTCAGAATCTATTCCACCCACCGAAGCAGAGGAGGACATTTGAACGACATATTGTTCAAAACATAATGCATTTGTTTGCTCTTCAAAATAAAAGAAATATATATCATTATCACTTGTGGTTTTCATTTCATCTAATTTTAAAGATGTGACGTTCAAATTGATAGACCTATATCAAATTGACTTCGTTGCATGAAAGATTTTTTTTTTTGTAAATAAAGGCAGTCAGGTTTAGTTGCCCGACCCTGTAGTTCAAATTAACCCACAACATTTTAGCATATACTCCAGTTCTAATATATATACAGGGTGTCATTTTAATGGCGCCCACGGACCACGGAAACGTATAGACGACATCAAAACAAACAACTTTTCTCAGTAACATTTTCTCGTTGGTGCATCGTTTCGGCGCTACAGTAGTTCAAAAAAGCCCGTTTTGCCGTCTGAATACTGGCAACCACACACAACATTTGATTGCTTTTGTGACGTCATATCCCGTCGTGAAGCGATGCGTTTCAGGTTTGCCAGGAACACACATATTCTGTGAAAAACGCCACATTATGTACCGTAAAACAAAACGAGAAAACACGTTCTGTAACCTAGCAGGAAGGAAACAAACAATACGAAAAATGGTAGAAAGAAAATAGAATTCAAGTGGAAGTGGTCATATCGAATTTTATCTCAGCTTATAAATGTCAAATATTTGCAAATCTAGTTACCAAGTTGGCATCTACAATTTAGTCTATCCACTTCGTCCTTCTGATACTAGTTGTCTGTGACACACTGAACAGATGACAAAATAGAAATGAAAGAACTCAAAATTCCAAAGGTAAGCAACACATAACATAATGTATATTCAGGGCATTCATTATGAGGCAAGTGACCAAAAATGGTTGAAAGTACAGGGATATAAATAGTAGTAAAACAAACTCTTCGACGACTGTGTTTATCTACGCACCGGATACACATGTAACTGTGAACAGGGCAGTATATTCGCTACTGATTCATCATTACATTGTTACTGTGGCTGTACGTGTTTTAGCCGTAATGTAACAACGTGAACCTCGGATACTTCCGTTATCAGCACAAAAGCACCACAAGGCATCTGGACACAAACCTTTAGATATCAACCTTGCATCGACATTTGCAAGTATAATTGAAATGTAGCTGGGCGTAAACAGCCACATGTAAACTGTAAGTCTAATAAAATTTATTGTTGTTGAATTTGACTATGAGACAAATCCGATATTGAGACTTCATTTTGAATAGTTTTTTTTTACCATTTCTCATATCGTTGGTTCACTTCCTCCTTCCCCTGAGATGACTGCAGATCTTCTGGCTGGTAGGCTATGATGTTCGGTCTACTGGACGCGTTTCTCGCTTCGTTTTACAGCTAATAATGTGGTTGGTAGTTTGGCATTTTTCACAAAATTTGTGTGTTCCTTGTAACCCTGCCGTGCGCGGTTTCGCCAAGGTTATTAGAAGGACATGACGTCACAGATACGATCAAATTTTGCGTTGGGTTGCCAGCATCCAGGCGGCAAAACGGGCTTTTTTGAACGGCTGTAGCGTCGAATCGACGCACCAACGAGAAAAATGTTATGGAGAAAAGTTGTTTGTTTTGATGTCCTCTATACGAATCTGTTGTCTGTGGGCGCCATGACACCCTGTATATAACCACAGCCAGGAGATTATATTATCTAACTATAGGTGCATTTATAATTATAAATTATAAATACACTACTAAGGACACCCTGCATATATGATTATAATAATATATACAGCGTGTCCATAAATGGTTTTCATTTTGCAGGTGATTTCGCAGTTATGGAATTTCTGTGTTTAATTAACCACTTCAGCCACCAGGATCACTGTGAGCGATGTTAAATTAAGATGGCGCCCGTCAGAGAAAAATCTATTGGTCACTAAAATCTTCGATCACTGTTTATTCAATGTCGTTTATTTGACTTCTTGGCTTAATCGCGACGATGTGGATGCATTATGAATGATCATATGAAAATGAAGTGTCGCAAAGAACAACACCCATTCCCAAGCCGGGACTCTAATCCTGAACGTCCTATAACTTTGCATGCTTAGAACAAGGAAGTTCACCTGATATAATGTTAAATTAGACTATTAAGGAAAGTCGAATAAGTGTGAAAGGTAATGAACAGCTGTAACAGACGCCATCTTGACTGAACAGCTCTCTTAGCGACCGAAGCAGTTAAACCAGAAAAACTCAAAGACTGCACCAAGTCATCTGCAAATACAAAATTGAAGTAATTATTTGAGACACCCTGTATATTTCTGCTGTTAATTCCAGTTCATATGTACACACAAATAATGTCTCGTACCTTGCTGTGCGTAGGCTATCCCGGGCACTGGTCCTCCTTGTGGGTAAGGTTGTTGCACGAACCCAACGGGGGGTGGCCCCTGTGGAGGGGGCGCGTAGGCTGGTGGAGGTCCTTCCATTTTACTTGCAGGCTGAAAAACACAAAAGTTAGCATTAGCATGTTACATGGAAGAAAATATGAATGCAGAATGATCAATGTACCTCACTGTCGCACCAATGCCAAAAGCATGAATGTGCTAAATCTTACTATGAGAAAAAAATATTTTAATATTAATTTCCTGCGAAGACTAGGTTTTAAGTTAGAATAAATATTGTCATCTGTAAAATGTGTAACTTCTTATGACTAGGAACGTGAAGTTATCATTTTAACGATAACACTGAAAAGTCGAGGAAAGCAAAATAAAGTGTTTAAAATGTATTTGGGTAGATAAAGGAGGCAAGTTTTCAGTGTTTCCGAATTGCAAAATAACGCGAATTGTGCCATTTTTCAGAATAACACAGAATTTCGCACTTAACGCGAAAAACGGAGCGAAATATGCAATATAAACTGTGGTTAAGACTTCTGTTCAAAACGAAATACTGAAGCGCTATGGTAGTTCAATTCAAAAGAGATTGTCGCAGAATGACCGAAAGTGTTTAACCTCGTCCTGAAGTATAAATCGCTGCAAGTATCTTCCCAAAAGGGAATTTTCGTAGGAGGGGGACAATTGTCAGCGAAAAGCACCTGTTTTTTTTGGGGGGGGCGTGTATGTGTGTGTGTGTGTGTGTGTGTGTGTGTGTACACGCAACGGTATTTAAAGTCGCAGAGGTGAGGTATTTTAGGGAAATGTGATGTGTATGATTATGTCCAAATATTTGGTTGTTGTTCAATAATCATTTCATATTTAATGGCTGATGAGATGACATAGTTTTCTAAATGGAAGACGTTTGGTAATTTTTCACAAAGGTAAGCCATTTTATTTGTCACCATTTATGCCTAGTGTTCCATAATTGGAACACCAGTCACGTGGAAGTTATTTGTAGCCCGCTGCTCAAAGTCGTCAATATTCTCTGATTTGTCATATCAACCTATTTCGTAAGGGTATATGATATGACCTAGTGCACAGAGTTAGTCACTGATGCAGATACCGAGCTGCAGTGATGTGAAAAATTGATTTGTATTTTCGAGAAGGTTTTTGAACATCCATTCGAAGACAGGTTATTATAACATTACTGCATTACACCCTAAAGTTGTAAATTTTTTCATGTTACTACTGTACTAGTTACTCTATCAGGCTGTAATAAGAAAATGCAACAATTATTATTCTTGTATTATTTATAGGCTTGAAAATTTCCCTCTTGTTACTGGTGCCATGAGACGTGATCGCTTTGAAACTATACTTTCTAATCTGCATGTTGCTGACAATGCAAATTTGGACCCAATGGACAAGTTTGCAAAGTTGAGACCTCTCATAAACAAACTAAATCAGAAATGTATGAAATTTGTTCCAAACGAAATATGCTTTAGTGTGGACGAATCCATGGTTCCTTACTTTGGTCGTCACGAGTGAAAACAGTTTATTCGGGGAAAGCCAATTCGGTTTGGCTAGGCAATATTTGCTGGTTTCAGCCGTATCAGGGTAAAAATCCGAATATCAAATATGAGTATTATGGTGTTGGTGCATCCGCTGTCCTTCAGTTTGCTGAGGCACTTACAGAGGAGCACCCTGGACAATACCATTTTGTGTTCGATAACTTTTTCACCAGTATTGCATTACTTGATAAGCTTAGTTTCCTGGGTCATCAGACAACAGGCAAGTTGCCTGGGTCATCAGGCAACAGGCACAGTGAGAAAAGATCGCATTGACAAAGCTCCACTGGAATCAGATGATGATCTAAAGAAAAAAGAAAGAGGTGTATTTGATTGTCGTATTGATGGCAAAGGCAATATCGTGTGCAGATGGCATGACAACAGTGTTGTGATTGTTGCATCATCTGGTGCTGGTGTGTATCCTTTGTCTCTTTTCAGTCGTCATTCTCAGAAACAGAAGAAGAAAATACAGGTTCAGGAGCCACACATGATTACAGTGTATAATAAGTTTATGGGGGGCGTAGACAGATCTGATGAAAACATTGACAAGTATCGACCATCAATCCGTGGCAAGAAATGGTACTCCAGCCCTCTGTTGTTCTGTTTTGAACTGGTCTTACAAAATGCTTGGTAACTGCATAAAACACATGACGCAAAAGCAATCGATCTTCTGGAGTTTCGTCGTCATGTGGCATGTCATTATCTGGAGACCCATGGCCATCCTGGCCGGAAAGGATGACCTTCTCAGAAGCGCAACATTGATTCACGTTATGATGGCATGAATCGTGTGATCATCAAGCAAGGAAAGCAAACACGGTGTGCTCCATGTCATAAGAACATCATTTTTTGATGTGATGTTGCCTTGCGTGTGGAGTGTTCAGTTGAATAGTAACATTCTGAGACAAAATGGAGTTTTTACATTATGTACTAGTGTTCCATTTTTGGAACGCCACATAACCCATGAACGGGATTAGATAACAGTATTTTCCCTTCAAATTCTTGTTTTTTATATATTTCTACCTAACATATGTGAATTTCATGCAAAAATTAAAAATTCTCAACCTCCGGCATAAATGGGTTAAAACCCAAATTTGTCTCAATTTTCCAGAACTAAAACAATGTGAAAATTTTAAGTACAGTACGAGCAATAAAAATGCATTTAAGAATATCACCGATTTTAAACTAATAACACCGAATTTTGCCCTAAACCGTGAAAAATAACATCGAATTGCAGCAAAAGATAACATCGAAATTCAAGGGAAAATAAAACGAAATCTTCACCCTACTTGTGACTGTTGTTTAGGTCATGTAAGTTAGCATAGGAATCTATCATCCAAAAGTAGTCAGAAATTGCAGGTGAAAAGTAGAAATGTGCACATTCATGCTTTTGTGATTGGTGCGACGATATGGCATTCAGTCTTACTTAATTTCTAAATTAATGCTTGAAGATGTTATTTCATAAAGGCATTTGTACGGTGAGCGTTAAAAAAATAAACTAGCCCGCTTAACACGCATCCTACCAGACAGTCAACCCACTCTGCATTTCAGCATGGCGTGTTGCATATAATGTAAGGATGTATTAGAGAAAATAGTAAATGGAGGGGAGGAATGCATCATTTCCAGTTGATAACTTGAGTGTTTGTGTTTCTCTGAGCAAAGATTGTGGGCTCGTTCTATGTTAGCTAAAGCTGTGAGAATGAGCTGATGTTATGGACAACGGTGCAAGCGAAGTGAATTAATATTATTTATTCCGCGAAATGCTAAATACACCTCTATTTATTCTTTATGAGTCCTTTGCGTGCCACGGTGATTGTAAGCGATGATTGGTGGTCAATGCACTGTGGACGAATGGTGACGACACAGACGCACTTGTACAGTCACGTACATTTCTGGATTGTAACAACCTTATTGACTTTCAATGGGATCATTACAAACCAGAAGTGTACGTGATTGTACAGTAACTTTCAGTTCACCGAGTCACAAACATGAAAAAGTACAGTCAGCAGTGAAAACTCCGGGGAAGAATTCGAACAACATGCACTTCCAATGAACGGATCATTACTTAACGAATCGATTCGTAGAATCGAATCCCACACGAAGAGCCTTTTTTCTTCGATCCGTGGGAACTAGCGAGTGTGTTCTCAGTTCAATCTGGACGTCTGGAGATTAGTACATGGAAGCAATAAGACTGCCGAACAGTCAAGATAAAAGGGAAGATTGTGAAACCTGACCGCGTTACCAAGAAACTCCTAAATCGATAACCGTTTCTATATGGAGCCAAAAGTTATCAAGCGAAATATCAAACAAGCCGCGATTATCTTTTTAGGTCGCACCTGTCTAAGTTAACAAATCTTCCATTTTGTCTTTCTAGCTCATGAAGATTAAATTCACGGTGCTTGCACTCAAGCCTAAGGTTCAGCTAACTTTATGTTTGCAGCAGCTGTAGTGTTATCGTAAACGCACATTGAAATGGAGTCGCTTTTCTCAACTTCAAGCCAAGGCTCCGCCCACTCGTCGCGTTTCGCTTCTCCGCGCATGCGCGGAAAGCGAAGCACATGCAATTGCGCACTCTTTGTGCGCAGCAGGCTGCCGTTGGTACATCATCGTCTCGCTCTCGGTATCTTGTTTTCTTTCTTTCTCGTCTTCTAATTACATTTTTCTTCCTTTATTTTGCTTTTCTCCCAGTTCTGATTAATCGAGAAGATAAGGATGGGATTGTGATTACATGAAATGGATGATGCCACCTCCACCCAAAACAAATCCCTGTCCCCAGGACGGGACTCGAACCTTGAATCCCTGGTAGAGAGATCGGGAATCGACCGCTGAACGTGCTCATCGGGGTGGATCAATCTCATTTCAATCCCGGTCACTTCACCAGGACAAGAAAGTACGGAAAAATGAAATGATAGTATAATAAATGCAATAAAGTTATCATAGCTAAGATTTCTTGACTAAATTGAATAATTTTGACAAGATTATTTGGTAATTCTAAATCCATAGATCTGATTCCTAAAAATGGTGCTGGTGAAAAATCATTTGTTGGTCGTCTATTCACTGATGTCAGATAATTTCGTTCAGGTTGGCAAAAGGTAGGAGGAATATTTTCACTGGACTCAGCTTCAGTAGCCAAGGTTCTCTATCTCTCTTTGCTCACCTGTTTCTTTCACTTTCTTTTTTCTGCTTCTCCCTTTCTTTTTATATTTCTCTCTTTTTCTTTCTTTATTTGTTTTCTCCTTCTGTCTATTTCTCTTTCATTGTTCGTTTTCTCACTTCCTACCTTTCTCTTAAAGTTCCTCTCCTTGTCTCTCTTTAATTTTCTCCCTTTCATGTTCTGTCTCTTATATTTCCTCCTGTCTTTTTTGTTTCTCCTTTTCTCTCCTCCTTTTTCTGGTTCTGTCTTTTTCTCTATTTTCCACTGTCTCTATTATTTTGATTTCCTTTATTTCGAGGTGTATGTTATATTGTCACGATTATAAATAAATTTTGACAAGTTTTCGTGTAGGCTATTTGGTTTGGATAATATTGACTTGCCTGAGCTGTAGCCAATCCTCGCCCACGCTGTAGCGACGCTCCTACGTCTATTGGTTTGATTTGATTGATTGATTTGCTTTATTTAACTTCGCTTTTTGTGCCACTTTTGGCTAATTTGCGAAGCTAAGGATAAGTGATGACACGATAAAATTGATGAATGGACACTCACAAACATCCATGCCCAGGCCGGGATTCGAACCCGGGACCCCTGGATTCGTAGCGCGATGTGCTGACCACTCCGCCAGAGGGGGCCGGCCTACGCCTATTGGAACAAGTGTTTGGTCACCAGCACATATTGTCCCTTAATTGCAAACAACTGTATCTGTATGCATTCTGAACACCTGTCATTGTTTTGATAGTAAAAATTGTGCCAGTGAGAAAACTCCAAGTCTTACACAGATTGCATCTCTTTAACATATATCCTCTTTGAGTTTGACTCTTCCCAGACCAAATACCTGTTCAAATCAAGTTTTTTGAAACCACGTGGGGTGGCAAAGGCTGACTGTTCTTATAGTGGAGTTGATGCCCAATAATTTACTTACTACCAATGTCACAAGAGTAGCTTTCCATGAAAAATAAAATGAGGATTCAAGATAGTCAACTATCGTTCCACTGCGATACATTGGATTGGTATACCTTCAATATAAGCGATTTATCGTTTTGAAAACGTTTACAGTAAAGTAAGAAAAATATTTCGTAATTAAAGAGTTCCCCTATCATTAACCTTTACGCCACGTTAACTTTTACAAAAATCATGTATAATGTTGGCTTAACTGAATGTTAAAAACGGGGTATTTCATTGTTTCTATAAACGATACCCTTGGGAACCGTCTGAAAATCATTAGAAAGTTACACCGTCTTGAAACCGAATTTAACTATTGAGAGCTTTTAGTACAACCAACCCCTCCCCCCTAAGAAAAATACTTTTGGAAAATGGAAAACACTTTTAGTGCTTTTTCTGTTTTACTAACATGGCAACCCAAACTCTCTGAACATCAGAATTAATTCTACTAATATGCTTGTTTTGTTATCACAGGCCACCTAAAAATAACACTGAGTCAGTATCAGTGTTACAGGCGGGGGCATGGAAGGGCTCATACCCCTCCATAGCTTCTACTACTCCCGCTGTAATCTTCTGGCTGCCAGAACCAAAACGTTGCTTTTAAGAAGAGGAGAGGTTTTGTAGCCGTTACATTAACTGGGGCCACTCTGTATATGCAGAGCGTTTTGAATTATTCAAAATGGAGTCCAAGGATCGTTTGAAGGAACAGTGGACGCCAAACAACATAACGGTTCACCGAATAGCTTTGATCAGCTATGTAGAAAGATCACTTGCCCACAGATAGTGCCATGAGTGTGGGCAAACTATACAGATAACGTGACACTTCTGGGAAAAAAGTGTTGACCCAAGAACAGCATTATCTGCGTCGTTATGTACATTCCTCTAGAGATAGGAAGAGTCGAAAGTAGTTGCGACACGTGCCCCCTACATTCTACAAAGAGCATTAACGTGGGAGACGCCCAGGAAAGACTCCAGGATTAACTGTGGAACTGTAGAGAGCTCTTTTCTCACATCGACAATGATTGTACTGTCTTATGCGCAGTGATGTGCCGTAGACTATAAGTTTACGTCTACATGCGTTGTCTACACGTAATCTACGCGTAGATTACATTGGGTTGTAGTTTACATAGACTACGTAGACAATATAAAGTGCATTAAAATTAATTTTCAAGGCTTTCATGAAAGAAAAGTGACATTTTCAAATATATTGGTTTCTAACAAACTGAAAAGAATCCTATTTACAACAAAATTTCTCTTCTCTTATCTCATCAACTATGGAAGAAGATAAATAGTATGCAAAAAACAACAACAGATGGCAGTCGTGAGGCAAGAGTGGTCTATTTCCCCATAAAACAATAGAATATTTCCTATGTTAGGTTTTTCCTAGGTAAGAAATTGTTCGAATTTGGAAGAAAGAGCATGAAAAGTTCGCCTCACACATCAGCAATGATACGCAGTATAATATTCTTTTTATTCCACGGCGTCCTTTGCTAAGTTATCACCTTTCGCCATGAAAGGATTTTGAGGTGAAAAATTATGGTCGGGAAGGGAAAAAGGGCTCTGAAAATGTTTTCTAAAGGGTGCATAAAAGGTGCTGATAAAATGCTATTATTCGATGCTCTCTCTTTCTGCCTCTTCTGTATATAATGCGCGCGGACCGCGTAGAGAACTGTGGTTCTGCCGGATAGGTTTCGTTGAAATTTGTGTTTTCTCTCGATGGTCTTGCTACATTATATTGGGAACTATTGGGTCTGCAATGATTATATTACACCATTCTGTAGCTCTCATTCTGCTCTACAAAATGAGAGTATAGGAATTTATGTAGCTGCTCAAAAAGAGTGAAAGTAATTTATTTTTCTGTCCAACTTTATGAAAGTAAAGGAAGGAAAGAGGTGCTGAAGCGTCAAAGAGGGGGTAAAAGGGGATACATACCTGTATGCTAATCTCACGAAAAGGGGCACAACGGTACAACAAAGTGTGTTCACTTTACTTGATTTCATGTCCTAAAATACATATCTCAAACGATCGGTGTGAATACAGCTATATTTTTGGAAAGGTGCCGCACATTAAAATCCGTTCTCTAGTGATAAGTAGAGATCGGATTTTAAAGGGAACTTTTTTCTCTAAAAAGGACAATAGAGGGACAATTATTGCCAAAAATAAAGGAAATGAAAATGGACTATAGTTTATTCTTGCACTCCACTAATTACTTTAAATAAAAGCCCATTCATACATAAAAAGGGATACATTAAATTAAATGTTAAATAAAGTTAAAAAAAAATTGGCCGCGGTGGCTCAATCGGTAACGCGTCTGACTACCATGCCGGGTTCGATCCCCGGACGGTTAAAATCTGGGAACTTTTCTAACGTTGGAACCGGCCCCGGTGCCCACTCAGAGTCGAATGACATCGGTACCTGGGGGAAACCCTGGGAGGTAAAGGCGCTCAGGGTCGTGATGCTGATCACATCACCCCCAACTAACGACCGGATCAAGAAAGTGTGGGGCGTTAACCCCACATCCCCTATACGCCTTCATGGCGTAGTGCTAAGCACAGGGGAGCACTTTACTTTTTTTTTTACTTTACTTTTTTTTAGTAAAGTTAAAAATGCAAAATATTAACGTATCCCTTTTTATGTATGAATGGTATAGGCCTATATTGTGCTTTCATTGAAAATAATATTTTTAGTGGAGTGCATAAATTAACTATAGTCCTATTTCATATCCTTTCTTTGAAGGTAAAGTACAGCGAATATTGATTGATTGATTGATTTAGTTTATTTTGCTTCGCGTTTTGTGCTTCTTGGCTAATTTGCGAAGATGGGGATGAGTTATGAAATGATGAAATTGATGAATGGACACTCATAAACACCCAAGCCCGAGCGGGATTCGAACCCGGGACCCTTGGCTTCGCAGCGCGATATGCTAACCACTCGGCTACAGGGTTAATTTTACCATCCGTTTCGATAAAATCTTCCTTGCAACAACTTACCGCATTCCATAGCTTGCTGCAACTTGTACCTTCGACTTTTCACTGACACACAATACTGTCGTCACTGTCACACAGTAAAGTTAAAACTATTCTAAAAAACTTCACAATAATAGTCTAAATCTAGCACATAAGTACACTTTCAACTCAACAGACGTGCCGCTTAGAATGCGTTTGTTACTGCTTAAGCCCATATTGCATTGTTTCAATAATCGCTGCAACGTACTCCTTATACTCATGGAGGGAAGGTAACGTAGAAGGCGCTTGTTCTTTCTTTCCTCTGAGTTGCACCAAATAGACAATTGTTGAATGTTTTGTCCAGGATAAAAAACAGTCGTACAAAATATTTGATATCTTGTCGATAAAGGGACCAAGGAAGATGTTTATTAAAAATGGAAGAATGGAAAGTACCCAGGGGTAGGTTAAAAAAGTAGTCAATAAAGGGACAAGAAAGGAAAATGTATGTAAGAAGGGAATGTGGTTTGAAAAAACAAATAAAAGAAAGGAAATCAAAAACATGTAATCTTGTTGGTGAAAGATAATTATCAACACTGTTGTTAATTGTTACATGATCCGTGTTGAGAAATTAGAAAGGAATTCCCTTTAAAATTCGGTCTCTAGTAGTGAGATTTCATGAAAGCATTCACACTGATAACACGTAGAGCTATGATACCTCAGTGTGTGCGCTTTTATTGTTTTCGGAGTGTTTTACAAACGCATATCAGGCGTCGTGGCCTTCCCAAATGGACAGTCTTGCTTTTGTCTACCTGTCAATTGATCGACAGAATCGTCCATAGGCATCCTACGTTCATTTAGTAATTACACGAACCGTGTGCTGTAATGTGCTGTGCTGTAAGCGCAGCTCCAACTCGGTTCAGTTACGCAATGTACAGAGAAGGTCGCGAGAAAGTTACTTCAACATGTGTGGCCTACTGTCTGTGACGGCTAGACATCGCTCATGAAGGACATCCACATTCCAGGCTGACGTCATGACCTTCGATGACAATACATTGGAGTTTTGGCTAAGTCAAGATGATCATCAAATTTTGCTCGGAAGTTGACGAGAAGCCATCTTTGTTTTTCTCCTCCCTTCTTGTTTCGTGAATTTTAAACGCATTTGGAAGCATAACTTACATATTTAAATTTCCTGACATGGTCCTTTTAGCAAGTTCGCCATTAATCGAACATACCGGCAATTGAGAAATGCAATATTACTTTAACTGAAATGTTTGCCAATGCATTAAAGACTTTATTGAAAATAAATAAATAGAAACTTTTTTAAAAAAATTAAATAAAAATATACAACTTTCATTATCAGAGCAAAAATTATTTTTAGATCATTGTTTAAAATTTCAGGTCATTTTCTTTAACAATTTTAAGGTCATTTTACATGTTTTAGGTCATGAAATTCCGAGACCTAGTCATCAGCTCCATGTGATGAAAATATTGATGAACAATTTGTCGAGAAATACTTGAGCATTCCACTGTACCTTGCTTCCGCATAGCACTCCGAATCGATAAGAAAAATTGATGAATAGCAATGATACAGAAACATGGGGTACATTGATGATTGAAGCCGCATAAAGAAAGACTTAAATAAGTCCCAAAATATCAAAGCCAGATCTGGCTCCAAACATTTCATATTCCTAATCCTATTATTCTATTCTTAACAGTCGGTGATGTTCACGAGTTATAGGCATGGTCTTAGAACTCGGGATCTCCATTGAAAGAAGAAAAGTTAAGTAATGTAAGCTATTGCATAACAATAATATTATAATAGTGATGATATCATTTCAATCACATGGGAAAACTTCGCTTCGTTGCAAGGCCAATTGTTCCCTCAGCCGGCCAGATGCAGTTTTGTACAGTCTGAAGGTCACTGGATTATCATGCGTTCGAGCTTAGCATAGCTGCTCATTGTTTGTTGAACTGGCAGACAAAGATATCTAAGCTCATGTCAACGATCCCATATCCGAAATCTTTAGGCTCATATCTTCTTCGGTTTCCGTATATTTATCCTAATTGAGAATGATATAGTGTTGTAATTTCGGTATATAGTGCTGTAGACTATATATACACAGTACAGGATGTACACAAAGAAAATGGTAGTTTGTAGATTTGCATATTATGACAACAAACTTTCACGTAAACAAAAAACTGCCAGGAAAGTCTTGCCGTCAAGTTTTTGTAGCGTTCTATGTATACATTAGGATGTATACATACTTACGAGTCTTGTGCAATAAAGTTAACTGATTGTATAGAATGGATATATAAATGCAAAAAACACTTGTTTCAGCTTTATCCTAATGAACTGTGTAAACTAGTGTTTGACACTAGAGCTAATCACCAAATTTGGAATGATAGTTGCCGAATTTTACTTCATTTAGAGAGCAAAATACTCCACTTCGATAGTGATTAAAAATCATACAAAAAAAGGTAGTATTTGCAATTTGTTACAGACACCTAGAAGTTATTCATCTACTTTGTCACAAAACCCGTCACAAATGCCTCCTTCTTTAGGTGTTCATAAAAATCAGCAGTACAATATCATTTCGTTGTAAAAAAAACCTGTGGATATTTGTTAAATATGAGATAATTTTATCGCTACTGAATCGTATTTGTTCAGTGTTCGGCAAGTGCAATTTGCAGTATGAGGAGATTTGCAACAAATACGTATTACCCTTTTGGAAGTTTCACATTTGAACCATTTTACATATTTTACCACTTTCTTTATGTATTATATTTCGAAAGTTTAAGTTACAAAAAATGTTAGCACTCTGGTTAAGACCTCAGAAAAAAAAAACGCAAGTAAGAAATTAGTAAACCCCTTTGAGAACGCAGCCGCTGTCGAGTTGCCAAAAGTTCTGAGTCTGCTCTCCAAAAGTGGCAACTTGAAACCTTTATATAGGCGCAAAACCAAAAATTCTAGTTGCTTTTTTGCGACTTGTGATCGCTAATTTCCACAAGAAGCATGTTTCAAGTCCAGTTCATGCACAGGACGCTAATCCGATGTGGACTTACAGTTTAAACTGGGATCAGAACCCCTGCGGAGGTGTACTTCAGCCAGGAATCGAACCAGAGATACCTTGATTACAAGGGGGGAGTGCCACTATCGGGGAGGCCGTACAATGCTAATCGAAACGGCTGTGCATGCGTGGACGACTTTACGGAAATTGTTGCTCTTTTGAGCAGTGTTTATTTCTCGATAATGACCCTTGTGCTTGCTGTCAGTTTGACAGTTGACTGAGTTTAACTCAGTATTAAGTAGAAAAACAAGTTACTTTAATAATCATAAACAAGTTTGTACAGGGTAAATTATTTGGGGTTACATTTGGGTGCTATGTTTGCTGACCGTTCCAGTCTCATCCCCTTGGAAATTACCCTTATTAAACAGGAATCCCATTTTGAACGGTTGGCACTGTATCGGACTAGCTCACAGTTACAATCAGAAGAAGACATTATGTTAATAATGTTATGCAGAGCGTGGTCTAAGTTTTTCTGACCCTGGCCGTTCTGGATGAATGCTCAAAACCGGTTTTAATACTCGAGGAGGCATCCGGGCAGTTCCGTGCGAGCTGAAGTGAAGTGAACCAAACCGGACATTCATGGGCTACTTGATTTCCTTTAAACCAGACTGACATTGCCAGTGTGTGCTGTGTTGGAAAAGGATGTCCTTCTTTGTCGACTCCGTCGCCGCATGTGTATCCTTAGTTCACTTATTTGGGTTAATTGACATTTTAAGCAACGAAGATGCACTGAGAAGTGCGAAGAAAAGTAAACGCGAGAGAAGGTTTGGAGTAGGCGTCCGTAGCCTTTCCTATATGTATCATCCGAGCACTCGTTTCTGAATAACGACGGGAAAGAAAACAGTATGGATGTACGCAAGTGAGGTTTGAACCTGTGACCAACTCAAGATGAGTGCGCCACCTTAACCACTCATCCAAACTCCAACATCGTCTTGGTACTCAACAACCTCTGCGCCAGTGCAGACAGTAATAACCAGTGGCGTACCTAAGTGGCGTGACCCCCACCATATGAACCTCAAATGCATGGGGAAATGTCACACATACATATTTACGTATATATAGGGGTGGTAAATTTATAATGAAAAATATAAAAAGGCCTATCTCGAAAAATACATATCATACGAAAATTATATTGTGTGTATAAAAAATAGAACGCTGGAAGGAGGCCGCATTGTAGTGCTTCGGTTATGTCGTAGATGGGGTTTCTGTTGGTGATCATCTTCACTTTTTTCCAATGAGAACCCCCCCACCCTTTTTTAAAATTTGAGAACCAAATTCTACACAAACATATGAAACGTTTATTCGGAAATGTTTTTCAAAAAAAATGTAGATTTATCAACAGCTGTAAGCGATTGAAGATAGCAGCTTTACCACTGCTTGGGTTGCCTAACCGAACTGAAATATTTTTCGAGATGGGTAGGTTAGGTTTTGTACAATAAATTTCAAATCTTTTCTTTCTTCATCTGGACATTGATTGAATAAAATAGTCAGGTGTCGGCCACAACTGGCACTGGTACCTCTGACACGACTTTTTTTTATGAATATGTCATAAATAACACCATGGAATTCATGAAATTCGTAATAATTTACAGTTCTTTTATCAGTTCGATAAATACCCTCACAGACCATCGATACGCATCGAAAATGTTTGCAAGCGACTTCATATCTGTCTTTTATACATATTTTTCTTTATTTTGCACAATAACTTTTTAATACCTTAGTAACTACTTTCGCAAACTGAACGTTCATTTAGAGCATGATTTTCTTGTTAAATATTTAAAAGATATGCACATAGGCAAAGTTAATGTCCAGAGTAAGTTTTAGGTCTGTATCGATTTTTGTGCAAAAGTTACTTACGTTCAATGTCTCGGTTGCGTGACCTTTTGGACACCCCGTATTTAATTTATATTTTTCATTATAAATGGAGTGAACCAATTTTCAGTCAAATGGGAAAACATGTTTGTTACGACACACGTATCAATTTCCGGGATGTTTGTTTCAAGAGTCAACTTCACGTTACAATTACTTGAGAACCACTTGACGTATTGCAATGTGACAAACGCCATTCTCAATGCATTAATTCCTACTTTCAATTGCACTAAAATAATATGGGGTTTCCATTAAAAAAAAAAAAACATAAGTTTGTGTAGAAAATTGTACTTCCTTACGCAGTTGTGTTCACTAATATTATGAACCCCTCTCATAACTTTGTCTTCGAAAGTAGTTTTTCAATATTTATTATTGTTCACGAAATATTTCCGGTGACAATTTTAGGTGGCTCACCCTGTATATTAAATCTCAAACCTGTTAAAACAAGGCGCAAGCGACCCTTTTAAGAAGTTCCGGAGACGCCTCTGTCGTAAGGTAATGGTGACACTAACCTCTTGCTCGTATCCAGGCTCCATCTCTGCGAACGCTAGCTGTCGATCTGTGACCACGTCTCGCGGACTGGTCTTTTCATATGTGGCGAACAACTGATAACGGAGGAAGCGTTATCTACGTCAGGGATTCTGATTCACATGGGTTTTACTCGCCAAACCGAGATGAATCCCTGGAAGCGATATACACATTTCTGACAGCGTAAACTATAAACAGGCTACATGCGTCGTGACGTCACAGTTTCAAGTTTCTCCAAAGCGCGGGTGAAGTCGCACAGCTCAATGAATCAAAGTCGGTGATAATGAAAGTCCAGTGGTTTAATTTTTTTCTTTCGACGCTTATTACTAGAGCCCGGAAGTTTGGCAAAATGCCTCTTTTTATCTACTACATATATTGATAATCTTTTTCCGGATATACATTTTTTATGTTGTTTCGAATGTTTTAGAAGCCTTTTCATTTTGCCTATTTTGCCTATTTGGGACCCCACTGCCTATTTTTAATTATAATGCCTTTTTTTGCCTTTTTCAATGAAATGTGACCATTTTTTTTAAAAAAAATGTGTATATAAATTATTTTTCTCCCAAAAAACGTTGTTGGCATTTATTTTTCTTCCGTTTATTATGTGAATAATTTTCGCCTTATTTAAGTAATATTGAACTCCTGCATGTTTCAACATTGCTGAAGGAGAAAAGTGTGAGAAAAAAGTATTTCATGCTGATTTAGGATATTGCCTTTCGGTTAATATTTCCTTGTGCATGATTGACTGCTGAAGTGGACAGGATGATTTCGAACACAAAGAAGATATTTCTGAAATCTCCCTCTCGAACCCGAAAATTTAAGGAAGTTGCATCTGAGCTTAGTTTACCTCCGCAACCAGTCTTAACCAGAAGGGGTACCTGGATATCAGCAGGTATATATTATGCTAACAACCTTGAAAAAATCAGTGAGGTGATAGATGCTCTTTCAGAAAATGAAGCGGCTTCAATACGTGAAGTGAAAAAACTCCTGTGCTATTCAAGTTTATTTTTGCACATAATGGTGCATTGCCAGAGACAATTACAATTATAGCATCCATGAAAATCTACGAGGAATCTATGTAGCAGATTATGGAAGTGCCAGGAGAAAAGGGGCCAGCTGTTGCGGAAAAGTGCAAACGGGTAGTGAGTGCAAATGAGGACTTGAAACATTGAAAACAATTTGTGATATTCTAAAAGGTGAAAGTGCTGTTACCAAAATGAGTCCAGCTACATTAGCTTGTTTTATGTATGCTCCAATAACTTCTGTCGAAGTAGAAAGATAATTTTCTATTATGAAAAACATTCTCTCTGACAGACCTTGTAGAAACACCTTGTAGTTATGTGCAATCAAGACGGAGAAAATTGAAATGCTCTTCCCAATTTAGATTTTAACATGTTGCCAGAAATTATAGATAAAAGTAAGCGACTTCCAAATGTGCCTTTTTTCGGTTTATTTTGCCTTTTTTTACATTTTTAGTGCCTATTTTCCACATTATAAATGCCTTTTTGCCTGCCTATTTCAAGGAAAATAAATGCCTGAACTTCCGGGCTCTACTTATTACAGTGGGCCTCCTCGATGTTGTAGTGGTAACGTATTCGCCTTGTATTCAAGGGGTCACCGGTTCGATACTAGGAGGCGGCACATAGTGGTTGTTTGGCTTCCACTTTAAACTGTAAGTCCAATCCCGATTAGCCTTTCTGTGCATAAAGTAAACTTAAGACAAACTCAAAATAAAGCTTATTACAGAAGCGCCACCACTGGAGGGGCTAATGCGGGCTCTAGCTCGCCGTTTAATAATCGTAGCCCACCTTACTGCCCACCGATAAAAACTATGTTCATAGTAGAGATGGAAGTTCGTAGAGAAAATAAATAAATATATAAATATGCAAATAAATATATTAATATATTATGAGAGAAACGGAGAGAGAGAGAGAGAAAGAGAGAGAGGAATATATAAACATCTCTACCACTCATCAGTCAGCCGGACCCTATGGCTGCGCTGCGACGCCAAGGGTCCCGGGTTCGAATCCCGCTCGGGCTTGGTTGTTTGTGAATGTCCATTCATCAATTTCATCATTTCATCACTCATCCCCATCTTCGCAAAATTAGCCAAGAGGCACAAAACGCGAAGTAAAATAAACTAAATCAATTAATCAGTCACATCAAGTGCACTTTTTGCATGATCTTGATACGCTTTGACCAATTCCACTCAAATGCAAAACCACGTCAGCAGTCATGGGATGTATCTAATTTCTCTATTAACTTCTACTTCAAACCTTCACATTAACTGCAGTATTTAAAGAGCTCCTTTACATTTACCGTTATTCTAACACAAATCTGGTGACGTAGACGGTGATGCTAAAGATAACCGTAGTTGTGTTTTAGTCTCTCCGGCAGGTCCTATCGAGACGAGACGAGGCAAGACCTGGCATAGTGTCTAGTTCTCGTCTTGATCTCGAATGGAAAGTTTCGCTTTCGATTGAGTCTCGAAATATATAGAATGAACAAGACATACGACGTGTCGACACAGAAACTTCCACAGCGGATAGAAGAGGTCATTGAGGCAAACTAATTTTCTCCATTAAGTTTTATCTTTAATTTATTAATGACGCCTCGTTTCGACACTACAAACGCTCGAAAAAAAAACCAACTAGATTTTATCCTGAATATATGTCCCGTTGAGAACTCCAAAATTTTGGTGCTGATCCAGTATGGCGAGGAAAATTAGAGAGCTTATTGAAAGCAACGGGCTCCTGTCCCTAAAGCCAGAAAGCAGCGGCGATGGGACACGATGCGCTGACCACGCGTCACCCAAAGAAAAGGAGCTTGGTAGGTTTTGAGTTGATGTTTTAAGTCCACTTTATGCACAGTAAGGCTTATCGGGACTGGACCTACAGTTTAAAGTGGAATCCGAACCACTATGTGCCTCCACCGGGTATCGAACCCGGGACCCCTCGATTACAAGGCGACGACGGTACCACTGCGCCATCGGGGAGACCCTGGATCTTGGTAGGATTTGAACCTCAACGGGCTGTTTACAGAGTCGAAACAGAATACTGTTCGGTAATTTGAGTAGGCTACACCTTGCAGAGTCTAAAATGTACTATTGCTCTGAATTCAAAATATATTTCCATGAATTTTGCTTAGTGGATCCTAACGCAGCTGTCAACATCACGTGCTGCAAAGCCAGAGGTCCTAGGTTCCAATCATCTGTTTCACCTGTTCATAATTCATTCTCGTCGTGACGTTTAACCAGAGGCGCAACCACGAATTTTTGTCTGGGGGGGGGGCAAGTACCAGGATAAACGTGCCAGTAATAATAACAATAATAATGTTAATAATAATAGTGTTACTAATAATGTTATTAAAACATTATTATTATTATTGATTTGCTTTATTTTACTTCACTTCTTGTCCCACTTTTGGCTAATTTGCGAAGATCGGGATGAGTGACGGCATGATGAATGATGAATAGATACTCGCAAACATCCATGCCCAAGCCGGAATTCGAACCCATGACCAACATTATTATTACTATTAGTAGTGGTAGTATCAAAGACGTTATCCTCGTAAATTACGCAAAAAGGGGGTAGAACTTTGTGCTAAAGCATTTCTGGTCGAACAAACGATTTGAATTTTTTTTAACATGTTCAATTTCACATTAATAACGGAAAACGAGCACATAAACTATTTTTCAAACACAGAAAATGCTAAATAAATGCATTCCAAATATAATTAATTTTTACATTAACATGACTTTCATGCACGATATATGTTTCACATATATACAACGTGGAGTGACGTGGCACTAAATTGTGTACGTATTCAAAGTTTTTTTAATAAATATTATATACAGTTATTTAAATACATTACACAACCAATTCATCCATTTCACACTTAACCAACAGCAAAAATTACATAATTTGTCTCTCAAATATGCACGCTCCCTTTCCTCAAAACTATTGTTCATGCATTTAAAACAAAATCAATTAAGACAACTCTTATTTCTCTGTCTGATGCTTTATAATGCATTACAGCGAACAATACAAATTGCGAGCGAAGCGAGCAAGAACATTTTGGGATCCAACTTTTTTGGAGGGTGAAATCAATGTTAATTGAATAGGGTGCAAATGATTTCAGGAAACGCCATGGCATTATATCATTTACAACTTTTGTGCCTCCCCGATGGTGTAGTGGTAACATCGTCTCCTTGTAATCAAGGGGTCCCGGGTTCGATACCCGGTGGAGGCACATAGTGGTTCGGAACCCACTCTAAGCTATAGGCTCAGTCTCAATTAGCCTTTCTGTGCATAAAGTAGACTTTAAAAGAACACAAATCAATCAATCAGTTTTACAAGTTTTTTCATTTATATCGTTCGACGCGCAGGGTCGTCTCCCGCCGTCCCCTAGCTATGGTTCTGAACTTGATAAGAAAATTTTACGAAAAGTATTTTTATTTGCATAAAATTTGAAGTTTCTGGGCGGCAATTGCTTCCTGCAGGTACTCTTGGCCGTCAATATTGGCCCCCCCTTGCCCACCTAGAACTCATTTCCGACCAAGGTTGGAGGAGCAATGCCCCCCCTGTGGTTGCGCCACTGCGTTTAACCCAAGAGATAGAAAATCGACGAGAAATAGTTAAAATAGATATGACGTCATGAACTCCATCTTTGATATCGCAGGAGTACTTGCCACAAATAGCGACATTCGCGGAAGGGTTCTTTCCCGAATACCTCGATGTGAGAGTTCCGCGTATGGTAGGCGTGTTGACATGTGATTTCACACGTGATTAACAACCACCGGCGAAGTACATCTTTACGTCACACGTATCGTAAGAACACATGACGAGAAGCCATTATCGGAAATGGAAGTGCGAATAGGTATGAGTCCAAGGTCGAACTTCACTTCTTTCTTTGTTTCTATGCTTATTAGAGCTGGATCGACAAAGAGGGCGCTAACGCTTTTGACCCTCCTAGGTGAACTGTTCAAGCACGCTGTTCAAGCACAAATGTCCCTGCAGATGTACCAAGATGTTCCACACGTTTAATGTAACATGTCAGACACTTGCAACCTTTCGAAACATGGCATTCTATCTAATTTTCAAATACAAAATCTCAATCTCTTCGCCGTCAAGTTTCAGTTTTGACATTTATTTTCAAAATCATCAATGGGCAACTCTTTCCTAGTGACCTCTTGCCATTTTTACGTAACCGGATTCCACGCACCAAGAGCGAATGCCACAACTTCTTTCACGCAAAAGCTTTCAGGTTATCTTTAGAACAAAGGCCACTTCTTTATCGACTACAAACCCTCTAATATTCAACAAATGATCCTCCAGGCATCCATCCCTCCAAACAAATTTTCAAAATATCGTACAACAATCAAGTGAAGAGTTAATAATACTGTTTTGACTCTTGTTGTTATTGTTAGTGTGTGCGCGCATTTCATTACGTTTTCCATTGCTGATATCCTGATATAAAATGGATTTTTCAAATGAAAACTAATATTTGAAACGTAACAGCCACAATTATATGTTCCATATTGTATATTGTGTGTGTGTGTGTGTGTGTGTGTGTACAATAATATGATAATAATATATCAATGAAAAACATAATCAAGATGAAGTTCTCACTAGAAGTATAGCATTTCAATATACATTTTGCGTGTCGGAGTGGTTAGCACATCGCGCTACGACGCCAGGGGTCCCGGGTTCGACTCCCGGCCTGGGCATGGATGTTTGTGTGTGTCCCTTCATCAATTTCATCATGTCATCACTCATCCTCATCTTCGCAAATTAGACAAAAGTGGCACAAAAAGCGAAGTAAAATAAAACAAATCAATCCATCAATGTACAATTTACATTCGGAAAAACATGCTTCTGCGTTAGAATTTCACACTTTTCATATTCTTCTTCTTTATATTTCCCTTCTTTCTAGATATTATAGTTCTTTATATAGGGTGGTCCGTAAGTTTGGAAACACCAGTTCAAACATTCTTATATGTTAGGTTGAAATGGGGGAAGGTGGTGGCGATAGGCAGCCATTTTGGAGTCAATTTTCTTGCAACATATCAAAATTGGCTAGAATTTCACGAGAAAGGCATTGGTATATTTAATTTCAAGCCAACATTAAGCCTTAAGCTCCTAGAACGTCATGTTTTGAGGCAGTGAACGCTCTTTGAACTGCAAACCATGCAGCTCTAATGGAACCTTATGGACGATACGTAAAGCCTAAAGCGCAGGATAAAATTTGCCGTGTAAATGTTAGGGAGTCGATGGTTCTCAGATCACGAAGGTTTATGCAGGCCTAGGGAGGATCATCGATTATAACTAGGAATTTGTTTATACTTAACTACATTGTTTTTGTTGCGAAATATAATGCAAGTAAATTTAAATACAAAATATATTCAGAATTAATTTTGTGGTTCTGTAGTTCTTACTGTAGTGCCATCACTGAATGCAAGTAGGCTCCACCGGGGAAAAGTATCAGGAATGATGCCTCAACAGAAGGCATTTTTTGGAGCATTTTTTACTCAACGTTGATTTCACTAGATAAAATACAATTTACGGATGGCGGAAATGGTATTGTGTGTTGGATTATGTAATGGCTATTCAGTGATGCTTCCTCCTTCAGCAAAGAGATGACCTCCTCGATTGCTCTTTGGTGAGAGGGAGTCTGACTTGGCAGAATTTAGGCCAAGGTTAGTAAAACGAACAACGGATAATCATCCGGACGAACAGCCATTTTGTGGCACCCATTTCGGATAGACACAGTGATGAATTCAGACAGGCGGCTGGGCAGAATTGCGCTGGTGCCACATATGCGAAATGAAAAGCGAGAGCGGGACAAAAGTCGCTGCATCGTCAACCGGGCACTTTCGAGCCCCATTCGATACAGAGCTGAAGATCGTGTGAATTGAAAGTTCGTTACAGGCCCCAGAAATGGGGTCCCATATCTACACGTCGGACTGCTCTTAAACCTGCCAACACACTAGGTTGTGCTCTGACGTGGCAACGGCGCGAACTTCTGTCACCCACCTAATTTCTTGGCCGTGCGTTTGGAACAGCATTCAGACAACGGATAAGGAATTTGGCAACTATGTTCTCTTTCATTTAACTTAGAACGTACGTTTTCTGGCTTTTTCGTAATACAGTAAAACCTCGTTAATCCGGACTAATGGGGGGGATAAGTTGACCGGTTTAACGAAAATTCGGATCAACTGAAATAACCTAAAAGAACAGAAGAAAGTGCATTAAAACTCCGTTTATAGCAACAAAACACGTTTATTATGGTGTTTTTAAAGAGCATATGGCTAAATACACTAAACAGTACAGTACAAAGTCTGCTGGAAACAAAATTTCATCAGTGGTTGACTGCCTTTTCTTTGGGAAGTTCCCTTGTTGACTTCTAGCCACATTTAAAACCTTGCATTAAGCTTGTTTTTCTGTCCGGATTAAGCGAAGTCCGTCTTATCGGGGTTCGGATTAACGATTTTCACTGTAATAAGCAAGATTCAGTCCTCTTTATAATTAAAAGTAAAAATATTCTGAACGGATTTATATTACCGTTCTGATAACCACTAACTAATAATTTATAATAAAATTCAATTTCATTGAAACTCAACAATGGACACGTGTAGAGTGGTAGAGCTGGTGTAGTGTAAGCTTCTATTGTTGTAACAAATTTCAATCTCTTGCAGCTATTTTAACGGTTAGTGAGTCAACAATTTGCTGTGGAACGGTAGTGACGTAGTTGTGCAGAATTTACACTTAATTTAATTACGTATTAGAGGTAAGGGGCAATTTTAAAATATTGTTTTAATAGTATTAAAATATCATGCTTATGACATCCACGTGAGGTTTGATATCCGCCCGGGAGAAAAGTGGCCGAATTTAAAATTGAATACATATGAGACCAGAATATTTCTAAAATATGTTGAACATAAGTCTTTGTTTTTTAAGCTCTCCACCGGTATATTTTTACATATTTCCGTGTATTAGAAGTTTCTTCTACCTATTTACAAATACGAGGCGAAAGTAGGTTGTGACAATAATCAAAAATCCTTTTTTTCGAAAACAAAAAAGAAGGCACGACATTTTTTTCGAGAACGTAATATTTTTGAAAACGAAAAATAAAAGCGATTTTTTTCGAAAAACCGAAAACTAATTTTCTTTTCGAAATATGAGAAAAATATTTTTTGGAGATAGGAGAAACAGGCAAATACTGTATTTACCTGCCATATGCCAGAATTCTCCCTGTATTCTGAAGGATGCAAATTAGCCAAGTGTGCACACGCACCTAAAAATTGTAATTAATTCATTCTTTCACAAATTGCATCTCAATCATCATTTAAGCGCATCGTCACGATTAACCGCTGACGTACGCAGTGGGGGAGCTGATGGGGCTACAGGCCCTTCCAGGAATTTTGAGAAAATTTAAATTTTCAATTGAAATCAGTAAATAAGTGGCGAACCCAAAGTGATAACCGAAAGCTCAAAAAATTGTAATTATGAAATATTTCATTGTGCATTCTGCTCCCCCCCCCTTCCTCCCCAGAACTGAGCTATGTAATTTCTACCTTTACAATTTCAGCCCCCTGAGAAATAAAATCCTGCTTACGTCAGTGCGATTAACTGAAAGTGGCGTAGAAGCAATTTAAAATAAAAATAGATAAAGAGTACAATCCGCTGGACTCACCTTCCTTGTTTGTTATCCGTGCCGAACCGTGTATTGGCAGCGTCAGACAACTCTTGCTTTCCGCCTCCTACGATACTTTCTCACGTAATGACGACCAACCTTCCACCACACTGCAGCACCAGTGGCAGATGACTCAGTCTTAAAGCGAGGCTCTCGAGCGACCTTCCCAGATAACCTTCAGCTGCCCAACACTCCTTAACAAAACTTTAAACGCGAAAGGATTAAGGGCGAAATCATAATTCAGTACCGCAGTAAGCGCGAAATGAATTAGAGCGACGTGGTCTAAGCGCGAACGGAACCAGGGATGCTAAAAGTGTGGTTGCATCGTCACTGTAGAAGTTAATGTAGATAAGTAAAAAAATGAACTCAAAATAACAAAAATATAGAATTGTTCAGATGAATTCAAGAAATATGGGGAAGACAGAGACTTGCGTTCTTTTAGTTTGAAACTCTGTTATCCCACGTGGAAACAATACACAATATAATAGTTACTAAATTGCCTCACCGATGGTGCAGTGATCACATCGGCACCTAGTAATCAAGAGGTCTAGGGTTCGATACTCGATGGCGGGACATATTGGTTCGGATCCCACTTTAAACTGTAGGTTCAGACCCGATTAGCCTTTCTGTGCATAAAGTGAACTTATAACAATAGTAATTTACATCGTATCTAGTGTTGCTTGACGTGGAACCACAACCATTTTCATTTATTTACATATCAGTAAGTAATAAAGTGGATCAGAGGCTTACATTTCCATACATCATTCAATAAATTTAACGAACACATGTACTTTACATATATACACTTGCACATGTGTGTGCATGCGTGCTTGTGTGCTTGTGTGTGTATGAATTGTATGTATAAATACATTGTCGCAATTATTTTCGGCATATCTAACCAGCGTGCTTTGGGGGGCAAATGCCCCCAATGAGTGTCGTATTTGTGATTTCCTTTCCGGGAGGGGGTTAGGTATGCAAATTTGTATGTTACCGGTTAGTAAACTCTACTATTGCCTGTCAGTTCTAAGTACCTATAGGCATAGGCGCAGCTACGGGGTGTGCCGGGTGTGCCTAGGCACACCTAATGGGCTGCTTTATCGAAGAGAATTAAAGACAGATATTTCAATAAGAGTGTGGGGCGTTACCCCCACACCCCCTATACGCCTTCATGGCGTGGTGCTATGCACAGGGGAACACTTTACCTTTACCTTTTATTTCAATAAGAGAGAAAATAAGCGGCAGTTTGTAAAAAGTTGAAATTGTCATTACTTGGTACAGTGTCTCTCAAAAGTTTTAGGACAACGACATTTTAAACTAGGCAACCCAATTTACACAAGCCGTTGGTGGGTTGCGTGCAGAGTTAGGCTCAATTTCAGGGTTGCCACATGCACAATAGATAATTATAAAATACGCGAAAGAAATATAAACAAGTATTATTGTATAAAATTATTAAAAATATCACTATTATATCGCAAATGAAAAATTTCTTTCTGAAAGAAAAAAATAGGTTTTCTAGTATTTCATCGCTGATGAGTCTACAGTAAGGAAAAAAGGTGAGAGGAAACGAAAGGTTACAAAAGAGAGGAGAAAGAGAAAGCGAAAGGAGAAGAGGAAAAGTAGAGGAGAGAAGATAGATAGGATAGACGAGGAGAGGAGATGTAGTGAGGAGAATGGAAAAAGATTCGAGGAGAGATGAGGAAAAAAGAACAAAGAAGGGAAAAGAGGAGGAAAACGAGAGGAGAGGAGAGGAGGAGACGAGAAGACGGAAGTGTAGAGTAGAGTAAAGGAGAGAAAAAGAGAAGAACGAAAAAAGAGAGAATAGTGCAGTGGAGTCGGAAATCTAAGACAGGAAAGGAGATAAGAGGAGTGGAGAAGAGTGGGATGGAGATAAGATGCGAGAAAAGTAGGGAAGGCGATATGAGAAAAAGCAGAACGTAAAGAGGGGAGATAAGAAGGAGAAGGAACTGGAGAGAAGAGGTAGTTGCAGAAAATATCGTCTGAGCGTCAAGAATGGATTCATTGGTCAAATTATCGACATGAAACATTCAATAACATTTTGAAATGTACTGGAGAATATATTAGATTGGTGCGAAATGCCTTTTGGCTGAGTTCAGAGCAAATTAAAATCTTCCATGTAAGATCTTTGATTTTACCTGCGATTACACCACTGAATGTAATTTTTAATATTTATAAGAATTATTCAATTTTTCTCCACTTCTCGGTTCGTTGAAATGGAGATTTTGTAATTCAATATTTCCCCTCCCTCCATCGTTAATTCCAAACTGAATCATTCCGTTTCACACGGCGTGGACAATGAACACAATGAGATATGTCTAAAACTTACGAAAATTTTCTGCCACCGGAAGGGTTTGAACCTACGACCATCAGATTGACAATCCTGAACGGTAGCCACTACCCTACAAGCTTTAGCTCCTTAAACCAGGTAGAAGAACCACTACACCACGCCTTTACCTTCGAATGAAACAACAATTTTTTTTAGTATTCTGTCCCTCCAATATTGTAAATGTCGTTTGGTATACGTGTAATTGAACTTTTACTTTAATTTTGATTTGCTTTCTTGTAGTATAACCGATATCTTCGAGAAATAATTTTCGAAGTGATTAAAAACGAGAATATTGGTAGTTGTGAAAATGCGAGTTATTTCTTCTAACTTATTATTGTGATTAGACATTATTAATGGAAAATATCTAGAGGCTTGAACATTACAGGACGATGTTCTTTTCCTGTGATACTGTAACAGACAAAATGCTTATTTACTGATGCAAGTCTTGTGTCCAGAACAGTCTTATGAAATGTATTTGCTGTTGCGTAAGATAACACGAAATAATTACACCGTGTGCGAACTACCAAATCTGTGCAACGTTATACGTAAACAGGCGGAAAATTTTATTCATAAAATCACTTCACATTTGACAGTGTTAGTCAAGAGAGACTCGTGGGACACTGTGTTAAGGTGCTGGACTAAATCCTTCTAATTTTTCTTCCTCGAAGAATAACAATTTCTAAGGAAGAGCAACAGTGATGATCTTTCTTATTTCTTTTAAATGCTTACACTTTCCTTTAATTGGGTTAAAAATAAATAAGAATATTGCTTGCATTTCTGTCATTGACGTAGACCAGAGAGAGAGACAGACAGACAGACAGAAATTACAAAATAGTTCAAATAGTGCGAGTGCCATTAAAAAGTCATCATAATTCTATGTTGCGTACTTAGAATTATTCATACAATAAAGAACATGTCTAATTGTGAGTTAACAAAAAAAAAACAATAATAAAGAGACATTTTAGCATCACGATTGCAGTTCGAAAAAGTCGGGACAGGAATTGAAAATAACGTACTGTCCTGACTAAATCGGTGAATCGGACGTCTGGTAGCCTTGCATCAATGATTATAAAACTAAAACCACCCAATATTGCAGCTTGAAGACTTTTGGCCAAGAAACAGATTCATTTATACAAAAGCAAAATTGAAATTTTTACACATCCTTGCATTGAATTCAAGTGGGAAAAGGGGTAAAATTAACATGTCCTGAATTGCCACACATATAAATAGTTATTTCATTAATATTTGTCAATGTCTTTGAAGCAGTACACAATTATCGTTAGAGCATCATAATCCATGATCTTATATATAAAAATATCCCGTTGAACGTGTGTCAATTCATTTATTTGTTTATTTTTTTTTTATAAATTCCATATGCAGAACAATGTAGCCACTATATACTGCTATTACAAATAATGTTACCATGCTCTTGTTTAATAGAAGGGATTCTTTTTTAAGGAACATCTAGTATGGAGGATCGAACGTGAGACCGCAATGCTTTCAAGAACTCTAACCAATACACTACGCCCTTTGATTTCTTGGAGCTACTGTTCCTAATTATTCTTTCACCTCAATATTGTAAACGTTATCTGCAAAAAAGAAGTTAAATACTCAGATATAGCTCTGTACTTCTAGAATTACTTTATACACATGCATTTGAAATTTAACTCTGAATTTCTTTCTTCGTATTAGTATATCTAAGCTTGTGAATATATTTTATTTGTAATTTTATAACGGTTTCATGAACATCTACGAAATAGTTCCTTATAACTTGGAATATGGTGAATAGATATGAAATGTCTTGAAATTAATTTTCGACCACTAGATTTTGGCAAGGGAATTATGTGTGATCCGTTTCCAGTTATTCATTGCTTAAACAAACGTTTTAAAACTATGTGGAATTTTCATTCTGGGATAAGTTTCTTTACTTGCTACATGTATGCGAACTACACTCTGTCCCACTTATCTCTGGACCAGGTGAACGAAAACAAGTATCTGAGCAGCGATGAACACGTGAGAGGAATGGGATTGCGTGGAGGGAGGAAAGCCACTGGAGTTACCAGCCTTCCCAGCAGCGTGCACTGATTCGCTCTGTCCACTCGATCCCCTCTCCCCTCTCTCCACTTCTCTTCCGCTATGCGCGGCTTTGCTCCAGAGATGCTGGGACAGAATACAGTTAATTGTTTCTCAAAAAGGTATCATCTCTCTCTGTATACCACACATTTAATTCTTACTCACATGGAAAGAAAATGTCAATTTACCTTGATGAGAAGTTTAGTGTAAGTAGGCATTTTGTTTATAATTTTGAAATTGAGGTTGTCTAAGGTTGAAATCCTCATATTTAGGGCTTGAACTCGTCACTTAAGAGGTTGAAGATCGTCCTCTACTTTGTGCGTGACCTTCTTTATTTTTCTATTCATTATTCATCCTCATTGTCGCGATTAGCCAAAGGTAAAATAAGAAAAGTCCTCCTCCGTGGCCTCCGACTGCAGGACGGCATGGATTCGAGTCCGCCTATGCTCACTCTCTAGGTTCTCGGCCTGTGTATGGGACCGGTGGCAACCCACCATCGTGAAAAAATTGGGGAGCTACGAGTGAGTAGCGTAACCCGGTCTCGGAAATCTCCTATGAGGCATGTTCCTGGGTAAACAAAAAATAATCGATCAGACAATTCGATTATCGAAGGCGATAAAATAACCTCCGGTTGACCAAGTTGCCAATATAAATAAATGGAATACAGATTGTCTTCGAGGTTACATTGTTAAAAAGGAGCGGATACACGTATTACTATCCCAATAATTATTCAATACGGTTTTTTGTTTGTCAGGAATTATCACTTAAACTACTGCATGTTGAGCTGGTGCCTACCTAGCCGCCTCTGATGAAATCTACCATTCTTCAGATTCTCTTTAAAATCCGACTCTGGTCACTTGTAACGTGCTGGGTGCAGACACTGTGCATGGAAGCACAGTGTTTTGCGATAAGAAGCGGCCTTGAATAGCGTGAGTGAGTCACTTTGATCGCGAGCAAGCTAGACTACCAAGCTTGTCTGCCTTAGAAAACCAAGTCATTTTTTCACGGTTTTCGAACGCGATTGCTATTGTAGAAGTATATATTCTCTCAAAAGAGCAAGAAAGGAAATTCGACCAATGTTCTCCCGTCGTTTAAAACCAAATATTATCTATTAAACGAAAAGTTCACGATTGTCAATAAACGGTTTAACCTATCTGAGCATAAGGTGAATGTAAATACTAAATTTAATAGAAAGGTTCTCCAAAATTTCTCTTCCACACTCTACGTAAGGTCAGTACCCAGGGGAGGGGCCATGTGGGCCATGCTTCCCCCTCGAACCCTAAAATATTTAAATGTGAACCTATAAATAAATAAATAAATACGAAAATAACATCGTCGATTTTTGAAATGAGTAAAAATTTCAATTTTGCTTTTGTATAAAAGAATCTGTTTCTTGGCCAAAAGTCTTCAAGCTGCAATATTGAGTGGTTTTAGTTTTATAATCATTGATGCAAGGCTACCAGACGTCCGATTCACCGATTTAGTCAGGACAGTACGTTATTTTCAATTCCTGTCCCGACTTTTTCGAACTGCAATCGTGATGCTAAAATGTCTCTTTATTATTGTTTTTTTTTTGTTAACTCACAATTAGACATGTTCTTTATTGTATGAATAATTCTAAGTACGCAACATAGAATTATGATGACTTTTTAATGGCACTCGCACTATATGAACTATTTTGTAATTTCTGTCTGTCTGTCTGTCTCTCTCTCTGGTCTACGTCAATGACAGAAATGCAAGCAATATTCTTATTTATTTTTAACCCAATTAAAGGAAAGTGTAAGCATTTAAAAGAAATAAGAAAGATCATCACTGTTGCTCTTCCTTAGAAATTGTTATTCTTCGAGGAAGAAAAATTAGAAGGATTTAGTCCAGCACCTTAACACAGTGTCCCACGAGTCTCTCTTGACTAACACTGTCAAATGTGAAGTGATTTTATGAATAAAATTTTCCGCCTGTTTACGTATAACGTTGCACAGATTTGGTAGTTCGCACACGGTGTAATTATTTCGTGTTATCTTACGCAACAGCAAATACATTTCATAAGACTGTTCTGGACACAAGACTTGCATCAGTAAATAAGCATTTTGTCTGTTACAGTATCACAGGAAAAGAACATCGTCCTGTAATGTTCAAGCCTCTAGATATTTTCCATTAATAATGTCTAATCACAATAATAAGTTAGAAGAAATAACTCGCATTTTCACAACTACCAATATTCTCGTTTTTAATCACTTCGAAAATTATTTCTCGAAGATATCGGTTATACTACAAGAAAGCAAATCAAAATTAAAGTAAAAGTTCAATTACACGTATACCAAACGACATTTACAATATTGGAGGGACAGAATACTAAAAAAAATTGTTGTTTCATTCGAAGGTAAAGGCGTGGTGTAGTGGTTCTTCTACCTGGTTTAAGGAGCTAAAGCTTGTAGGGTAGTGGCTACCGTTCAGGATTGTCAATCTGATGGTCGTAGGTTCAAACCCTTCCGGTGGCAGAAAATTTTCGTAAGTTTTAGACATATCCCATTGTGTTCATTGTCCACGCCGTGTGAAACGGAATGATTCAGTTTGGAATTAACGATGGAGGGAGGGGAAATATTGAATTACAAAATCTCCATTTCAACGAACCGAGAAGTGGAGAAAAATTGAATAATTCTTATAAATATTAAAAATTACATTCAGTGGTGTAATCGCAGGTAAAATCAAAGATCTTACATGGAAGATTTTAATTTGCTCTGAACTCAGCCAAAAGGCATTTCGCACCAATCTAATATATTCTCCAGTACATTTCAAAATGTTATTGAATGTTTCATGTCGATAATTTGACCAATGAATCCATTCTTGACGCTCAGACGATATTTTCTGCAACTACCTCTTCTCTCCAGTTCCTTCTCCTTCTTATCTCCCCTCTTTACGTTCTGCTTTTTCTCATATCGCCTTCCCTACTTTTCTCGCATCTTATCTCCATCCCACTCTTCTCCACTCCTCTTATCTCCTTTCCTGTCTTAGATTTCCGACTCCACTGCACTATTCTCTCTTTTTTCGTTCTTCTCTTTTTCTCTCCTTTACTCTACTCTACACTTCCGTCTTCTCGTCTCCTCCTCTCCTCTCCTCTCGTTTTCCTCCTCTTTTCCCTTCTTTGTTCTTTTTTCCTCATCTCTCCTCGAATCTTTTTCCATTCTCCTCACTACATCTCCTCTCCTCGTCTATCCTATCTATCTTCTCTCCTCTACTTTTCCTCTTCTCCTTTCGCTTTCTCTTTCTCCTCTCTTTTGTAACCTTTCGTTTCCTCTCACCTTTTTTCCTTACTGTAGACTCATCAGCGATGAAATACTAGAAAACCTATTTTTTTCTTTCAGAAAGAAATTTTTCATTTGCGATATAATAGTGATATTTTTAATAATTTTATACAATAATACTTGTTTATATTTCTTTCGCGTATTTTATAATTATCTATTGTGCATGTGGCAACCCTGAAATTGAGCCTAACTCTGCACGCAACCCACCAACGGCTTGTGTAAATTGGGTTGCCTAGTTTAAAATGTCGTTGTCCTAAAACTTTTGAGAGACACTGTACAAACGTGTACATTATCGCTGATGAAACGAGTGTCTATAGATTTTCGATTTTTTTATGTCATTGGAGAAAGAAGATATTTACTGCATTCTACTCTGTACTGCAGCGCTTTTCATCAATACCTGTCACAAGCTGCACGTGTGAGACAGAGCTTTCTCCAAGCTTACCCAAGTTAAAACTAAATTAAGAGCTCAGAAGCAGGATAGATTGGAAGCTATCTGTGGAACAGGAAAAAATCTTAGTCTATTGATGTAAATAAAGTTATTGATGAGTTTAAGAACATTGTACCTTTTGACAGACGTCTCTTGTTATAGATGACGTGTATTTTGATGTATTTGTTTGTAACATTTATGAACATTTTGTGTGTGTGTAATTTCTATGCAATTTGATTTTTTTGTACTACATATATTCAGAAATTTTCAACACTGTCATTTAGTGAATTTATATTCCTTTACAAACATGAGTGCAGTTAAAGAGCCAAGTGATTGTGTTGCAAAATATGCTATTAAAAAGTACAAGACCTCATTTTTTTCCCTTGTGCACACCCAAATATAAAGTTCTAGCTACGCCTATGCCTATAGGATATTAAATCTTATGATAACATTTACACGTAATTTATAAATTTGTATTTTTACATTCTAAGAAAATCCATACACAAAAAGAGCTATTGAACTAGTAAAACCGAGAAAACTTGACCAAATATCTGCTACGCGTTCAACTGAGAATGTGATCTACATCTACGCACCTCCAACGAATAAAGCTGACGAAATCAACTCTTCTTGCCATGGCGGTAGGCTTTTGTACTTTATGTCGCAATGGACAGAAAACTTCAGTCGCGAGGCGGGATACATGTCTTAAAGATTAATTAACTGTTCCCGAATGATTTTTCAGTGATGCTATCAATTCCATTTTCTTTGGCGGGGATAAAAACATCCTTGGCTACCCGGTGGAGCCACAGGGCACGGTGTTTCGGATCCCACTTTAAACTGTAGGTCCAGTCCCAATTAGCCCTTCTGTGCATAAAGTGGACTTAAAACAACAAATCAAATAAAAAAAAATCCCTGGCAGGGATGAATTGTGTTTCTTCTGCCGGGGATAAAAATTTTTGTGAGGAGGAAATCCCCGGCACCAGCCCCCCCCCCCCCCTCTCCCGTTAATTCGCACACTGTATGTAACTTTTCTGTTGCGGAATCTTTGTCGAGTGTTACTGGGTTCGATACCAGATTTGGGGCACATTCAAAGTCACTTTGAACCTGAGACCCAGTCAGTGTTTGATGAGGAAATTCACAGATAGGGAGAGATGATTGTTTCAATTAGGAGATAGTTGGAGGGATGCTTCGTTCAACATGGTGACAATGAATAAATTTAGGGGGATGCTTTACACACCCGGGGGATAGCATCCCCTGCGTCTCCACCTTCGAGAACTGGATCCCAGTTTAAATTTCCTTGACTGCAAATAAGATCATTTCTTTGCTATGTGCTAATCATCCATAGTCCCTCGAATAGGCAGCACCATTAATACCATTCGTGTTGTTAATCCATATGCCTTGTCCCACCCCTCTTCGCGGCAGCAAGTTAGTCTGATAATTATGTATCACTCTCTCTCCAGCCAAAATAGTTATGTTTTTCATTCTCGTAGGCTATACGTATGTACAGTCACGGACACTTCTGGGTTGTAATGATGCCATTGAAAGTCAATGGGATTATTACAACCCAAAAGTGGCCGTGACTGACTGTACATGGTCACTGTTCAACACTAACAACTTCTATTAAATAACACTTTGCCCATACAGTCCTCGATTGTAAGCTGCAAAGCCTAAAAACACCTTCGTTTCCTATCGTGTGTGTGTGTGTGTGTGTGTGTGTGTGTGTGTGCAACCACGAAGCACAGATTCATGATCACTGCTAGAAATGTATTTTACTGCCGGATAACAATAACAAAAAAGAAGCGATAGAACGTCATGGAAACAAAATCATGTGTTCATAGACTCAGTCCAGGGGGAAGTCACATGTCTTGTCCCTTCCTTTTCAAATAATGAATGAATCTCCACCACCACCATTCATACACATCCCGTTTATCACATTTCATGCTTGTACATTAAAAATAGAATTCGTACTTTTAGTCACACTCCAAGGAACATTATCATGATTTGTTACAAAGTCTTTCAGTGACGTACTGCTTTAGTAGAGTCCTCTTTTGATACATTATCCAACAGAAAAACAAACAACAGTACGAATATGTGCTGCGTGGCTGCATACATACCGGAAGAAGGTTGGCTTTTTTTAAGGGGTTGTAGTTTCGAAACAAGTAGTCAACGAGCAAAGCTTTATTAAGAAAAGTTATTTTCTCTTTTGCTCTCTACACGGCGACACCCTAAGGGTGCCACATACATTGATAACTTCCTGCCTCGGTGATATACAATGCACGATAACGAAAGATAAATGCATTCCTTTATCTTTGAGGAGAAGAACGTCTCTCTTAAAATGATTATCTCGATTCTTGTTGATCTTGTCACCAAGACTGTTTCTAAGTGTGAGAAAGGATGGTTTCACAACTCTCATTGTTCTTACGATAACTTACACTCACTTCCTTCCATAAAGATCCATATATTTACGATTTCTGGAATTATTAATCTTTTTCTTTATCAATATCGCAATCAATTATATTTACTTCTAGTTTCTGATTAAGATAACTGTAAGTTATTTGCACACTTCAAATAAGAATTACGCAACATTCGAATCTATTTCTGCCATCTCGGTAGCAGTCAAGAGGACCTATAGACTATAAAGTAGTGCGTTTCTGTCATAGGCGCTGTTACTTTTGAATGATATAAAATAGCGTATATTACGTGATCAATATTAAATCACAACACCAACATATACACGACCACCTCGACGATCAAGGATGTTGAACTGAAGGTACCGGGTTCGAATTCCGACCTGGGCATTTGCATTTCTTTGTGAGTGTATCTTCATCAATTTCATCTAATTATCATAATGGTCATGATCAGGGGTAGACAAAAATAATAATTCAGGTGCCAGCTTCTTGTTCTCAGAGGCCAGCAGCAATATTTTTCTTCAAATACGGGCTGAAACGGGTATAAATCCATCTAAGATAAACTATGATTTGCAATCTTAAAACCAGATTCGATTAAGAGTAATTAATTCTTGCGCTATGTGTGGCGTTCTTAAAGAAGGCTCTATCGGTAAGTCCATAAATAACTATGCATTACATTCTAATATTTCGCCGACTCTACCATATCGCTGCAGATTTCGAAATTCGGCTAACAACGGTTAGTTCTGATTTAATGATACATAAAAGACACCTACTGTGCTCATTATTTTGAAAAAATGTAATGGAAATTTCCGTAAGCCAACTCAAAATATTAGAAAATAAAACAAAAGAACTGAATTTAATAGTTCAGGCGCCCGTTGGAAATTTTCTGGCTCCGTGGCGACCGGATCCTCTGCATTTTTCTATCCCTGGTCATGGTTAACCTGAAGTGGTAGAATAGTGATGTAAAATGAGATGAGAAAAATGGTCAAAATTGTTCATTTTGCATAGCTGTAAGTTCGTAAATAAAAAATATATGGATCTACAACCTTGCATATTTTCCTACCTCAGGTAGACCTTTCAGCATGCCAAATTTCATATAAATCAGAATGCCGGCCCCCGTGGCAGAGTGGTTAGCACATCGTGGTACGACACCAGGGGGTTTGAATCGTGGCCTGAGCATGGATGTTTGTGAGTGCCCATTCGTCAGTTTCATCATATCATCACTCATCCCCATCTTCGCAAATGATCCAAAATTGGCACAAGAAGCGAAGTAAAATAAAGCAAATCAACCAATCAATAAATATAGATTAAAATATGTGAGGTTGAAAAGTGCTTTTTCATTGGTTGATTTCGCATGGAATGACTCATACCCATAATTAAATGGGTAATATACATATATTTTATTATATAAAGATGCAAAAGAAATATTTAAATACCTGTTTTTTTTTGTTGTTTTTTTTGCTATGGAGGTGGTGACGCTATCACTGGTAATGAGTTTCGTTCTGTTGTTTATGTCCTACACAGAAGACATGCAAGAAAATTACCGCCTTCACATAGGTTCTTAACCTATTTTTTTTCCTTTGCAGGTAAATAAGAAGTAACATGTTATATCGGCGTTTCATAAAAAAACTAAACAACTGACTAAGTTTTATAGTGCCTAAAATAACCTATTTTTCTCACGTACACAAACTGCATTGTTGTTCTTTGAGGTAGAGGATCATAGATGGCAGCATGCAAAAAGAACGACGTTTATATTTAATGATGCATAAAGCAGTTTAGAAAGTGGGCCAGAGATGGCAGCACCCAAGAAAACTTATACAATTGTAAATAGAGAAAAAGGAAAGCGCTGATGTGGTGAAATAATGATTGTAGATATTAATACTAATTATAATGAAAGAAATAAATGAACTTAGTACAATAACAGGATATAAATAAGGTGGAAAGGGTAATTAATATTCAGTAATAGCATATGTGATCATTATACAAAAGTAAAGAAGTCGAATTGTAATTACAATTCTAGGTCTTTTTCTGTTCCCACGAACTGAGAGTTTCGTGCGGCTTTTGGGTTGTTTTGTCCCAGGTGTAGCGCCATCTCACGGCAGGCACCCAAGCAGTTTTAGTAGGCGCATCTATTGCAGCTCCAAGTTAAGGTTAGCGCCGGCCAGGCGGCGATCTTTCACTAAACCCTTTCTCTTTGTTTGTCTGGGAGATCGATTTTATTAATATTTCCGTCAATTTGGATAAGATCGATAAAGAAAAGAAAGAAGAAAAAGTACACAATATGTATTAATTGCAAGAAGAAGAAGCCTTTGCAATTATAAGAAGAAGAAGCCTTATTAATTGCAAGAAGAAGAAGCCTTAGCAATTATAAGAAGAAGAAGCCTTATTAGTTATAAGAAGAAGAAGAAGCCTTAGCAATTACAAGACGAAGAAGCCTCAGCAATTACAAGAAGAAGAAGCCTCAGCAATTACAAGAAGAAGAAGCCTCAGCGATTACGAGAAGAAATAGCCCAAAGAAGAAGATAGGCTACAATTAATAAGAAATAAAAATAGTATAAAAACATTTTCCAAAGTTATCTAATATTTGTACATGATTATTCAAGAATATATGACGAATTGTACCCTCCGTAGTAGGTTAAATCTATTGTTTCTTTCCATATATTAGTAGTGTTAGTCACCCTGATCTGTACCCAGAGATATCTCATCGTTTCTACCCTGTGTTAAGCTGGTAGATGCTCACGTGAGAGGACGTGGCATTGATTCATGGCGACCAACGTGTGGGGCACGATACAGACCAGAGGTTAAAATAACGCAAAGAATAAGAATTTGGAAAGATAAGTAGAGCAAAAATGGAAGAAGGAAAATATATATGTTGTGGCGAAGAAAGAAATAAGGAAGAAATAATACAGTGTAAGGTATGTGAAGAAATGAAACACTGATTATGTGAAGGAATCCGGAAAGAAAAATATGAGAAGATATGTGAAAGGGGAGAAGGAAACGAATGCAAGGAATGCAGGAAAGCAAAGTTAAAGGAAAAAGGACAGAAAGAAGAACAAAACACGATGGAGATGTTGATGAAAATGATGATGGAAATAAAAGAAAGTCAAGATCAAAACAGCAAAGAAGTTAAAGAAAGGTTGGAAGAAAATAATCGAAAAATAGAAGAAAACAGCAAAGAAGTTAAAGAAAGGTTGGAAGAGAAAATAGAAGAAAACAGGAAAGAAGTTAAAGAAAGGTTGGAAGAGAAAATAGAAGAGATGGCAGAAGTATGCGAAGAAAACAGGAAAGCGTTTGAGAGAAAGATAGAAGAAATGATTAGGATGTCAGGTGAAAGACATGAAGAAACCAATAGAATGATCGAAAAGGAAGCTTCAAGAGTGAATGAAGAATGCCAGCAGAGGAGTACAAGTTTAGAAAACAAAATTTTGGCAAATAAGAAGCAGATAGATATTAACATCTCTAAAATAGATGAAGTAGAAAACAGAGTAGAAGAAATGAAAATTGTGACAGAAGAAACAATAGTAAAATAAACTTTAAAATTTAGAGAAATGATAATTAGAGAGCAACAAGAAGTTAGGGAAGAATTAGAGGAGAGTAATAAGAAGATGCAAACCCTCGAAAGTAAGATCGACAAAGGAAAGCAAGAGAATAAAGTACAATGGAGAGAAATAATACCTAAAATAGAGGATATGAGAATACAAGATAAGCCAATAGGTTTCAATCGAGAAGGAAATGATGGAAAAGAAGAGTATGAAAAAAGGAGAATAAAAAAGGAAAGTAGTAGCGACGAATCGACTACAGAGGAGGAAATAAAGCATAAAAGGAATCATCAGAGGAAGAAAAGGAAATGGAAAAGTAGTGAAGAAGGGAGAGACAATGGAAAATGGTTGGACAAAGTAAACGGAAGTAATTTGGAAGTGGGAAAATATAAGTCAAGAATCCCTAAGCCTAATGAATTACAACACTTACCGAAGTTTAATGGAAATATATCTGACAAGTGTCCACGAGAATTCCTGAAGGAACTAACAACTAACGTGAAACTAATGAGTATACCTGGAAATATGATACTGGACCTTATCGAAGGATGTTTTGAAAAGTCTGCGGCAGGCTGGTATCAGTTAAATTAGCACAAGTTTGGAACATTCGAAGAGTTTAGTAAAAGATGTTTGGAATATTATTGTAGTGAGGAAATTAAGGAAAGGCAACTGGAGACATTGAAAAGAAAATATATAGATTGGTCCAAGGTTGAGAGTTTGGAAGCACACATATGGGAAATATTAAGGAGCTTCCGAAATTTGAATAAAAAATGGAATGAGGAAGAGTTTTTTAGACAAGTGATACAAACGCTACCAATATGGACACAAAGAGTGGTGGCTGTAGTAAAGATAAGGAAGGTGGAAGACTTGATAGACTACCTCAGAACAGATGACATGCTGAAAAAGACTCAAAGGTCATGGGATAAGGAAAAGGAAGGTAGATATTATCCTAAGAGGCATCATCTTGAAGAGGAACAACGTCCAGAGCAGAAATTCCGGAAACAAGAATTCGGGATTAGGATCATAGAAGTCAGAAATGCATATAGAGGCAGAGGAAGAGGATTCTTAGAAGATAACGGAAACGGCAGAAGACGAAATAATGTTTAGGAAGAGCAAAGAAATTATGATAAAAGGAATATAGGACCGTGGAGAGGAAACCGCGGATATAGAGGAAGAAATGATTATTGGGAAAATGCGAATCGAAGAAACTCAGAAAGAAGGATGGAGATAGAAGAAAGGCAACCTAGAGGAAACAATTACAACGAGAGGAACGAGAGGGGGAATACTGAGATAAATGAAGAGCGAAGAGAAGAAGTGGAATTAGTCAGAAGCCAGGTGCAGAACGAAGTAGGAAATGCTGGGTGGCAGCAGATAAATGAGGAGTCGAGGAACGTGGAATCGGTCGAGAGGCTAAACTTGTAGAGCTCTCGCAGCAACTCCCAGGTGTAAGAGCAAAGGAAAATTATGAATTTATGAAGGGAGAACATACGATAAATGAAGAAGGAATTCTGAAGTTATTTTTAATTGGAGAGCCGAGTTTTGAAAACTTAAAACCTGGAAGATCATTATATGTGGAAGCAGAAATAATAGAAATTAAGGTTAAATGCTTGATCGATTGTGGGAGCGTTGTCGAAGTAATGAGCTATAAATGTTGGCAAAGAATTAAAGAGAAATACCCACAAGCAAAATTAGACGCTTCTGAAAAGGACAAAGTCAGATTAGTTATGGCTGCGGGAAATGAAGAATACAAAATTCAGGGCACGGTACGCATCATGATGAGCATCAGAGGAGCTAATTTCGAAGTAAAATTTTTGGTGATTAAGGGTTTGAGGTGTGATATAATCCTAGGAGTACCTTTCTTAGAAAATTACAATGGGCACATACACATAAAAGAAAAACGGCTAAATCTAGAATCAATGGAGAACATGACAGTACATATCCCTATGGAGGATGAAATTAAAGGTTCCGAGAGCGAAATAGGCATTAGGAAGCAAAGTCTTGTGTATCAGAAACATAATGCAGTGTATAAGAAGAAAGACTACGATGATATAATTGAAAATGAAAATGAAAAAGGTGAATATGAAAAAGATGTAGAAATAGAGGACAATAAATACAATGCATCGAAAGAAGAAATACAAGCCAAAGTGGATGAGTGTCATTGGATCTCAGAAAATGAAAAAGAAGACTTAAGATATATTTTGTTTAGACATAGGGGAATATTTAGGTAACGCCCAGGAGTGACGGATGTATACACCTATAGGATTGAGGTAGACACAGCGAGTCCAATAGTGTCAAAGCAATATCCTATACCTTTTGCAAAGAGAGAAGCTGTAGAAAAGGAATTGAAGAAATGGTTAAGTTGGTGGATAATAGAGAACTCCAATAGCGTACACGTAAGCCCAATGCACGTGGTAGACAAACCGGACGGAGGTGTGAGGCCCGTACTGGATTTAAGGGAGCTAAATAAACACGTGCTACTGCCCAGAAATCAAGTAGAAAGAATAAATGAATTACTACACACTTTTTCAGGCAGCATATACTTCACATCATTTGATATGACTTTGGGATATTTTCAGGTAGAAATAGAAGAGTCTAGAAAATATAGAGCGTTTCGATATGGATCAAGGTTATTTCAATTTAGAAGGCTCCCATATGGTCTAAATTCATCAGTATCAGCTTTTATGACGGCTCTAAATACAATATTTAGTATAGAGACAAGAGAACGGCTTGCTATATATGTGGATGATATTTGTATACATACGAAAGATTGGGGGACACACATAGAAAAAATAGATTGGGTATTAAGTAAATTGGCAGAAGCAGGATTAACTGTCAAATTGGAGAAATGCTCTTTTGCAAGGAAGGAAATACGTTTCCTAGGTCATGTAGTTTCTGGAGGTGAAATAAAGATGTGCCCAGAAAAAAATGACGCGATAAGCAAGTTCCCAAGGCCTAACACAAGGAAACAACTTTAAAGATTTCTGGGAGTATGTAATTGGCGATCGAAATTTATACACAATTTCGCAAGCAAAGCCAAGCCATTATATGAACTTCTCAGAAAACATATAAAATGGAAATGGGAAGGAGATGAAGAGGAGGCTTTCCAAAGACTTAAGCAAGACCTTATACAAGCGCCAGCTATAAGCCAGCGTGATTTTGGGAAAACGTTCTTTTTAGGCACAGATGCATCGAACATTGGATTGGGGGCATACCTATTTCAGAGAAACGACTTCAACGAAGAGAATGTGATACAATATGCTAGCAGAAGCTTGAAGAACTTCGAAAGAGCGTATACGATAAGCGAGCTAGAGTGTTCGGCGATAATATTTGGAATAGAAAAGTTCTCTGCATATCTGAAAGGTAGAAGATTCAAGGTGGTATGTGATCATAAGAGTCTAGTTTGGTTAAATTCTGCAAGACAGTGGAATGCAAGGCTGACGAGATGGGCGATTTTACTGCAACAGTACAGTTTTGATGTTATGGATATAAAAGGAAAGGAAAACCATGTTGCAGATACTCTAAGCAGAGCACCTTTGAAGAGAAATCAGGAACCAGTGGAAGTGATTAGGCTAGAAATCAACGCTGTCGCTGAGGAAGAAGTAAATGGTATTAAAGAAGAGGAATGGCGAGTTGGACCAGAGGAAGATGAGGAATTAAGGGATATTATCAAGGTGTTGGAAGGAGAGGAAGGAAACAAGAAAACAAGGATGTATAAGATAAAGAGTAGATATAAAGTTATAAATGGCATCGTTTTCCAAGTTAGCTATGAGAATCCGAACCAAGTAAGGATAAGTGTACCACGAACATTGATAAGAAGAGTACTTGAAGTTGTGCATGAAGGATCTGGCCACTTCGGAGTTGATAAAACGTTGAGATTAGCTAGAAGATTTTACGTATTGAAGACTATGAATTGTGACTTTGTTAACCATGTCAGAAATTGTATAGTTTGCGTACAAACTAAACCTTCAAAGATAAAATTCAGGAAAGAAGAATTACATATTATCGCTAAATGGCCATGAGATATGGTTTCTATAGATCTAATAGGACCATTACCTAGGTCTAAAGGATTTTTGTATATATTGACGTGTGTGGACGTATGTAGCAAGTTTATCATGTGCTATCCTTTAAAGCAAGCTACAGCCAAAGAAATAGTCAAGAAGTTGGATGAAGGATTCATCAAACATTATGGTAGCCCAAAGAAAATGCTGACAGACAACGGGACTCAATTTACTTCAGAATATTTCAAGGAATATCTATATTTCAAAGGGATAAGGTTGATTGTTACAAGATATCATCCAAATTCCAATCCAATTGAGCGTTACAATGGAGAGATTGTGAGATTACTTAGAATGTACTGTCATGATCATCATACAAGGTGGTGTGCAGTAATTAACAGGATAGTTCAATTATCAAATAACTCTATATCAGCTGAGGCAAATATGAGCCCGATAGAGATTTTCTTGGGATATGAAGCAGAGCCGATGATTTTCGATGATTTAGAATGGCCAAAGAAGGTTATGGAAAGGGAAACAAGGAAAGAATTTTTCAATGATTTGCATAACAAAAGAAAGAAGAGGACGTCAAAGGAGGAAGTGAAAGGAAAGAAGATAGAAGTAAAAAAGGGTGATATAGTTTATTGTAAAACGCATCCAATCAGTAAGGCCATTGACCGCACAATTAAAAAGCTGTTTTTCAAGTATGAAGGTCCATATATTGTATTATATACGTTTAGGAACACTATAGTTATACAAGACATGGTGACAAAGGAAGTAAGGAGAGAAAATCTACATAATGTAAAAAGATATAATTGTACGGAAGACGTTAAACAAATGTTGAAAGCAACACATGAGAAGTGAATAGTAAGAATGGATGTTGCAGAAAATTTTTCCTTGCATACGAAATTTCTACGAAGGAAAAATTTTACCCAAAGGAGGGGAATTTTGTGTCACGTACACAAACTGCATTGTTGTTCTTTGAGGTAGAGGATCATAAATGGCAGCATGCAAAAAGAACGACGTTTATATTTGATGATGCATAAAGCAGTTTAGAAAGTGGGCCAGAGATGGCAGCACCCAAGAAAACTTATACAATTGTAAATAGAGAAAAAGGAAAGCGCTGATGTGGTGAAATAATGATTGTAGATATTAATACTAATTATAATGAAAGAAATAAATGAACTTAGTACAATGACAGGATATAAATAAGGTGGAAAGGTTAATTAATATTCAGTAATAGCATATGTGATCATTATACAAAAGTAAAGAAGTCGAATTGTAATTACGATTCTGGGTCTTTTTCGGTTCCCACGAACTGAGAGTTTCGTGCGGCTTTTGGGTTGTTTTGTCCCAGGTGTAGCGCCATCTCACGGCAGGCACCCAAGCACTTTTGGTAGGCGCATCTATTGCAGCTCCAAGTTAAGGTTAGCGCCGGCCAGGCGGCGATCTTTCACTAAACCCTTTCTCTTTGTTTGTCTGGGAGATCGATTTTATTAATATTTCCGTCAATTTGGATAAGATCGATAAAGAAAAGAAAGAAGAAAAAGTGCACAATATGTATTCATTGCAAGAAGAAGAAGCCTTATTAATTATAAGAAGAAGAAGCCTTATTAATTGCAAGAAGAAGAAGCCTTAGCAATTATAAGAAGAAGAAGCCTTATTAATTATAAGAAGAAGAAGCCTTATTAATTGCAAGAAGAAGAAACCTTATTAATTATAAGAAGAAGAAGCCTTAGCAATTACAAGAAGAAGAAGCCTCAGCAATTACAAGAAGAAGAAGCCTCAGTAATTACAAGAAGAAGAAGCCTCAGCGATTACGAGAAGAAGCCCAAAGAAGAAGATTGGCTACAATTAATAAGAAATAAAAATAGAAGAAAATATAGTATAAAAACATTTTCCAAAGTTATCTAATATTTGTACATGATTATTCAAGAATATATGACGAATTGTACCCTCCGTAGTGGGTTAAATCTATTGTTTCTTTCCATATATTAGTAGTGTTAGTCACCCTGATCTGTAGCCAGAGATATCTCATCGTTTCTACCCTGTGCTAAGCTGGTAGATGCTCACGTGAGAGGACGTGGCATTTTGCTTGTTAGAACCTATTTTAGGTTTATGTGCCTAAATTTAACCTTTTTTAGGTTTTTATTTATTTTTTTAGGTTTTACAGGATTTTTATATGTCACAGAGGTATTTCCTAGGTTTGGTGGCGAAATAATTCAATGTTTGAAACATGTTTTTTGTCGATTTCTCCCCCTCCAAGTATATGATGTTTATCAAAGCTTTAAACAAAACAAAAATGTCTGACGTCACTGTTACCTGCAGACAGTGGCGGCGAAACGGGAACAGTTTCCCCCCTACTTTTTACCCCTACATTATCGACTCTTAATGATAAGCCTTGCCTACTAAGATAATTTAAACTGTCCTTGCCCCCCCTCTCTTTCCCATTCTCAGTTTTGACACCCAATCGTCTCTACTGCCTGCACAGTCCCAAGTGCAAACTTCTGATCTGTGTGGCCTTGCTCACTTTCGCGTCAGTTTGGTCCTTTTTGGCATTCACGCCTTGCGAAGTAATATTTCAGCATTCAAATTAGCACTGCTGACTATGTTTCTGTTGAAAGATTTCAGCACATGAAATGATCCTTACAGACAAAAGGTGGAGTTTGAGTGTGGATGACGCAAAAAAGATTCATGGTGGTCACTAGGACTATGATAAAATTCAAGTATAATTCCTCCTTTTCAAGGCGAACTTTCCAAAAATTCAAGGATACAAGCAGATGTTTTCGCTATTCCAACCTTACCTATTACCGACACTCACCCTCCCTTCCATACACAAAACTATTGACAATATAAAGGGTTTGTAGCTATGATTTCAATGTAACAAAAAAAATATCTAATCAACTGGAAGATATATTATTTTGTAATAATCTTCCGTTTGTCAGATAGATTGTTCTGTAAAATACACTAACAAAGTAAACGGATTGAGAAAATTTTGTTTTATTTTCTGTGTAGCTTTCTTTTTCATCCTCAAAAAAACGAATGAAATAAAAGCTAAACTGAGAGAAACTTGCCTCATAGCATTTACAAACATGTATAAATTTAATGGGATATGGAATAAAAAAGTTGCAATTTTTCACGTCTACGGAGAAAAAAAATGGAATAGAGAAAACATCCGCTTGTACCTTATTTTATGTCTTGCCAAAATTCATGAATAATTTCCGGTGCCAATAGTTCACGTCTAATTCCCGGAATTCAAGGAATTCCAAGTGAGTAGCCACCCTGATATTGTGCAGCAAATTATACATACGTAATTCATTTTTAATATCAACAAGTAACTTTTTCTAACAGCACAATTGCAGTATTATAATAATTTGTAGATGATTTTGAAAATGATATAAAGAAATGAAAATTTGTTTAGAAAATGAATATTTGGTTATTACTGTTCTTGTGAAATTTTGTTTTTAACGATTGTATCTAATCAGTATTTTTCAGGAATTTTGTACCAAATCAAGTCTTTTTGCAACGTATTTCAGGATTTCTCGAGTCTAATTTAAGGTTTTTAGAACCTAATTTAAGGTTTTTAGAACCTAATTCAGGATTTTTAGAACCTATTTTCGGATTTTTAGAGCCTATTTTAGGAACCTACATGCATACTTTTTAGAACCTAAAATTCCGATGTCTAATTATGACATAACTATGTTTACAAGAAAAGATCAGTCTTGCTACTTTTATATAAATAAATAACAACAGAGTTTTGATGTATATTTCATAAAGTTTATATATTTCTTAAGGTATTCGTTACAATGGAATAATTGCGAGAGTAAATGGGCCTTAATCTTTGTTATTAGTGTTATTTCGTTGTTATTATAATTGAAGATGACACTGACACCAAGTTACCCGTCATGATGATGTAAGTGCTTCTGTTTCTAAAGCTTTTTTTTCCTCTTCGTACACTCGTCTCACTTACTGCAATTTTCATCTTTACACATCATCTTTGTCCAGTGTCGGTCGACCTGCACCTTGGACAAAAATGCTGTATAAAGGAACGAATTAGTGAGCCGGGTGTACCCCGCATATCTTTAACGAAACACAGCCAGTGCAGAAATCTTGAACGTTCAGTTCTTGGAATGGCTAATCCTGGTACCTCCCTATGAAGGTGTTGCACTGAGGGCAGTAGTGGAGTGCGGTCTTGCAACTGTTGACCAAGTATGGGATGCAGCAGCATCTGCAAGAAAGACATGAGGAAAATTAATCACTCCTCCGTTTAACATTTACTTAGATACAGTCACCGGCAAAAAAATGGGACACCTACATCCAGAGATACTTACTTCCCTGCAAGGTGTTATGTGCGTTGCCTAACTCTACGGCGGTAACGGAACTAGCCATCGAAAATTTGCTATTAAAATCTACTGCGAATATTTCATGGAAGCGGTTTTATTGCTGGTGACTGTACGTAACGTAACGATTAAAGCACAGGTCTCTCTTGGGTGTAGTACGCATAATACAAGGTGATTCGAAAGGCGTTGGAGAGGCGTACCCTTTCTAGCGACACCCAATTGTCAACCTCTATTCCACGTAGTATACCCTGGACTGCATTTTGCAGACTAACGAGGTTCTGACGTCTAGACCTGCAGTCAGGATAATTCTCGGTGGGGCTCGTGTTGTTGAGGAATAATTCACGTCGTCCAACATGACCAAAGCCTCAATTCAAGAACTCGAATGGGAAGTGCTGCCTCATCCTCCATACTCTCCAGACTTGGCGCCGTCAGACTCTTTCGGACGCTTTGCACGGTGTATCGTTTAATAATGACGTGGAATTGAGGGTTATTGACCGATGGGAGAAAGTCATAAACAACAACGGAGAATATATTATTGACTCGCGCACTTTGGCCACGTCTCGTACGCTCGCCGACGTGGTTCGCTTATTTGAAAAGTTTTGAACGTAACGTTACGTGTGTACGGGCTCTAATATGGTACAAATAACCAAAATATTATTGTCTGTTTTCTTAATAATAAACTGGGTAAGTAATATCCGTTTCAAAATAGTTATTTGGATGTTTTGTATAAACGAATTCAATAGCAACACTAAATTGGAGAAGCAATATTTTACGTCTTTTGTAATTTTCACATTTGTAAACGTAATTGAAAAATGATTGTTTCCCATCATTCCCCTCCATTTCCTAGTCCTCCTCTGTAATAAATTCTTATGCTCATATTTTGAAATTCCTAAAGCCTAGCATAATTCACTTACAGTAGTTTTCGGGTTGAAATAAATAAATAAACTTTCTTTTAAGTTCCCTAGCAACGTCTGTTTCTATGGACAACAACAAGCACGGCAAGCTCTAAAGAATTGTTTTTATTATACCCCTAAACGTTTAATTAAAACAACCACGATATAGATATTTTCGTATTGAGCATATCAATATCTAATTGTATCTGGGCTGAAACTCCTTACGTAGATGTCAGTCTTGTTTGAGGCACCTTTTCTAACCAGGAGTTGATTCATCTGTTGTTGATCTGTGAGAAATATAATGTAGCTAGACAATTAAGAATTGAAGGAATCAATGTGTGCTGAAAAAAATTCCCGTGGCAACGGGTTGCTAAGGGCGTAAAAAGGGCATTTTCACCCTTAAAAGAGGGCCAAGTGAGCGATTTTTTTTAATTTTCTCGGCGTTTTGGGGCACTTCCGTGGGGGGTCGTAATCTACATTCATGTCAGTGAGTGAGTGAGTGGTGGGATTGGGGCTTTATATATATTGGATTAATTTGTTGTAATTTGGTGTCTCAAATAAATTTTGGAGGAGAACCGACCTCTATGGCGGACTGGTCAGTGTAATGCTGTGTTCCAGGTTCGTATCTTGGTTGCGGCATGGGTGTAACATTGTGTTCGTCCCATTATCCATTTCATCATTCATTTTCATCATCACGACTAACTCGAGAAGTAGAAAGCGACGCAAAATACCCGAAATAGAAGGGGGACAAAATAGTTGTGTTAAATTTTTGTTTATTTCTCACTTCACATTTTTAGGTAAATCTGAACGAAGATTATGTACGATTCTCTAATAGTTCCACACTCCAACATCAAGCACCCTCCTTGCTATACCAGAGCCCTTGCAACTTTCCGGCCCTTTCACCGCCAATGGGTGACGTGATTGGTTACTCGCAGGGTTGCCTGTTCTGCGCGTCACAACAGGCACCCGAAACAGCTAATCAGACGAGTATATCCTTGAAATCTGCACGCGCCCTTATGATATTGGATGCCATTACTAACGCCAGACGCTTGAAACAGCCAATCAGACGGCATGTTCTTGGAATCTACCCGTGCTCTAATGTTATCGGATGGCGGGAGTATCTCCAAGCGCTCGGAATAGCCAATCACATGATCATGTTCTTGAAATCTTCCCGCGCACGTATATTATTGGATGCCGGGTTGAGGTCTCTCCAATGGCGAAGTGGTAAAGTCTTCGCCCGGGGGGTGTAAGGGGTGACCTTCCACGTAGGCGCCCAAAAGTCAACCTCACTTCCACGTAGTGCACCCTGGACTAAAGACTAACGAGGCTCTGGCGACTGGCACTATGGCCAGTATAATTTTGTGTGTTTTGTCCTGTTTGTTGTCCTTGTGTGTGCTGAGTGCCCGTTTACGGCCTCAGCTTTTAACAGAAGTCAGAACATTTTAACATTTTTAGTTATGCAACGCTAGAGTTGTTATTTGTAATGATAAGGGGCTGGCCCCCGTATAATGTGACGGGAGCAAAATAGCCTAAGTGCTGACGCTCCGAAAATTTTAAATTCAAATTTAAAAAAAAAATCGAATCTTCGCCCGGGTCCCGGGTTCGATACCCGGTGGAGGCACATAGTGGTTCGGATCCCACTTTAAACTGCAGGTCCAGTCCCGATTAGCCTATCTGTACATAAAGTGGCCTTAAAAACAACAATTGAATCAATCATGCTTGAGGTCGAGTTTCAATTGACGAAACAACCTCTTGATTATTCAGCGAATTGTCTTGTATCGATTTAATCTTCAGACCATCATCCTTGTTATTGGTTTTATTTTTAACGCACCGCTCAAATCGTTTCGATGTTTAGATATTGTACTCAACAAAACCGGCTTTAGACGCTACGTAAATGCTTACAAAAAATCTTATAACAGATAGTAATTCACACGAAATCATTTTATGGAACATTTCGGTTAGCTGTTTCAATACGTACAATACATACAGCAGGAAAGGCACGTCGAGTTACACCGTCGATGCTGTGTGCACGGTGTTTACAATTGAAAAAGCTAAAATATTTTTCCATACGTGCACAGTGAACGTTGTAAAGTATGTTTTTAGTCAGCGCCATTCTTCTCTACCTAAAACCATTTAATACGAAGAGTAGTGTAAAAGGTTATATTATAAAATCGAGAAAGTACGAGGTATTGCCTGTACTAAAATTAGGTCAAAATGCCTATAAAATATTATTGCTCAAGTGTCCTCCTCTATCAAATTTAAGATTTTTGTACAAGAAAAGTTTTTGAGAAAGTACGACCCCTCTTCTTAGATTGATTTGGCTACACCTGTATCTGTCAGATTGTTATTCATAAGCTTGTTAAAAATATATATCTCTCGACACTGTTTTGGCTTCACTTAAAACTAATCCAATAAGCTCATAAGAGCTTTTTGATTACACAGTAGTACACTGTAATATAATCTTAAATACTTGTTTAAAATATTTTTGTACTATTATGTTAATATGTTGACCTGGAATGTTCTGAATATTTTAATTTAGGACCGGGCTCAACTGATATATCTAATACTAAGACAATGCATTGTGCACAGGTCTTCTAGAATTGCTCTGTGACTCTCTCATTTCTTACATCATAAACATATGATTTTTCACCTATAAGAATAACACTACATATGGTGTCATCAGGGAGTGTATCATGGAATTCACAGATAATTTTAATGTTTGTCCTGTCATTAATCACAACCTGTTTTCTTTTTGAGGTGTTGATTACAAACATGGGTCTCTGTGTTTTGAATTCATCTGGTGAGTAATACATGTCAGTATTCCCAATTGTGACTCTTTTGTATGCTGTAAATGCTTCATATAATGTAAGAAAATCATCCTTGGACATGTTTAAATTATAATTTTCTCTGGGGAACACCTCATTTCTGCTATTTTTAAGATATATGTTCTTGATGTTGCAGCTATCAAATTTACTTGAATGTTTTTCTTGGTTATTGTTTCTTCCAGTCTGAAACAGTACCACCACAAAATCTGGCATGTTATATTATATACTGGAGAATGAGTTTGTAGCATCAAATTCATAATAGCTACCAGTGGCAGGCTCTTGCACACATTGATATGTATAAAACTGTAAAGGCACCTGTGGATTTTTTAGTATATCTGCTTTGTATTTAAGAGCATAACTAGCTTCATATTCAACTACTGGAATTCTTAGCTCCATAGTCTGAATAAGGCATTTGCCTTCATCAGGTAGAGTATTAGGCAGAGCTGCCCCAGTAGAATTTAATGAACTGTACCTCATCAAAGCATTATTATCATTGGCAGCTCTTCTAAATGTAATTCTTAAACCACCCTTCCATATAATGTCTTTGTAATCTGAGAAGAATCCAGGTAACAGGCGCATAGGAAACAGTACAGTGTGGCTCTTAGATATTATTTTATCACCAGCCTCAAATCCACCTATCTTGTAGTAAGAGGCCTCGGTCTTGGCTAATTTTAGTGTGGCCGAAGCTGTAGAGGTAATACCAGGATAGTCTATTCTGTTTGTAACAACACCATGTTTTCTGATCTCAATTTCAGAGAACAGATGTGGCACAAAATTGTCTACCAGTCTTATATTTGAGTTAGCTGGATAATCTGTACCATCGAGCTTTACAACATCAAACTTGATATATAGGTCTGCTCTGTGAGGGTGTATAAAGCCATCTCCTACATCAAGGTCAACCTCAATCTCTGTGTTGGCTTGATTTAAATTTGCAAAGGTCCTCCGGTTTGGGGGGAATGATTGTAGCTCATAACTCTCAATATTTTCCATTTTATTTATTTATTTTTTTGTATGTATTTTTATTTAAATATTAATTTCTATGATGGCAGTTGTTGTGGCTCCAGCAAAATCAACTAATTCTTCTTTTTCATTAGTGACCATCAACTCAATATAATCTATTCTATTATGACACACAGGAAAATATAATGTTGGTGATGGAGTGTAGATGATTGGCTCCATAAATTCAGAGTTAGGTTTGAATGTTGCAATGATGCCAGTTTGTTTGTGAGTGCCTATGCCATCTAATTTGGTGATCATACCCTCGGCCACATTACAGTGAATATTCAGAGTCTCTATGGCTAAGAACGTAGGTATATTAATAGCAATGTGTTTGATGGCTGGTTCAAGTTTTGTGTTGTTCTCGAAGCCTAATAGCTCTCCTATAGTACCCAGATCCACTGTCTCTGTAGCAGACACAATCTCTACTCTGTGAGTGACAGAATTTTGAGTTAACACTATACCTCTAGGTAACTGAGCATTTAGATTAGACAGATTATACTGCCCTGGAGTAATGACAATGTTTTGGTCACCAACTGCAATCTTGTTATTATGGTGTGTAATATTGGGGATCAAGTACATGCCATAGAATGCTCTAAGAGCTATTGTTTTGGGATAAACTATATCATCATGTAGTCTGAGCTTCAATATTGAATTTTGGCTGGTAAGATGGAATACTCCCATGATGCTTCAGATACCACAAGGCTTTTTGAAAATTTTCAATTGATGGTTTAGAACAGATAAACACTGATGTCCACAATTAACATCTTTGAAGTTTTGAACACGGGCATTATTGTAATAAAGATTAGTTGATTTTAGATATTTTACTAAATTATCAGGTGGAACACCTCCAAATGAATCAAACACAAATGCCTCATTGTTTGAATATTTAAGATAGCAGATCCAGTGAGTGCCCTGATTTTTGTACTTATCCAAATTGACTATGCCACACTCTTTTTTGAGTGGTTGTTCTGGTAAAGAATCAGACATGTATACACCTCTAAAATGTTTGATGTCCAGTGGCTTAATTAAAGCTTCAATATCTTGGTTGGTAAGCGGCTCTTGTTTTTTTTAAACTTATTTATAACTCTCTTAAGACCTTTGCCTTGTTTTTCTATAGCCAGATTATGGCGCTTTTGTTCATCTAATTCAGCCTTATTCTTCTTGGCATCTATTACTGTTTTGCTCTAGCAGCCGATCCCCCAGCTAAGCTGCCAACAGCACCGAGTGCTGCTAAAATAGCTGCGATATTAAATATGAAGCCACCTATATGTGATTTTTTTCTAGATTGCTGTAATTTTTTTAATTGGGGGGTACTAAGTAATAATTTCATACCATGGCCCTTGGCAAGACAAGAACTTTTCTTCTTGCGCTGCTTTTTGGTTAGAAGACTATCAATAGTCTTAAGTGATTTAAGACCTGCATAAGGTATCTGATACATAACACCTTTGGCCTTCATTCTTGGTTTATTATATACATATTCTTGGATTAACTAGTTCAATTAAGTTGTAGCCAATTTATTTAATCTATTACAACCCCCACCCCAGTTTTTGTTTGGTGTTTATAGCTATTGTGGTCCCCAATGCTGCTATTCTTTCACCCAAAGAAGCATCTTTGCTTACAAATCTACCAAATGCAGCCTCTTCTAATTTTTTGTCTGCCACATGTCGCTTGTCAAGATCGGTATGTGTGTTGTATGCTATGTCATGGTCTCTACAAGCAGCATCTAGGGGATTAACACCAGGGTCCCCTCTGATTAGTCTATGATCTAGTTTGGTGCCTGGACCACAATACTGATAGCCTGGTATGTGTAGCTCAAATGGCAGCTTGTTTATAATGTCATTAACCAGCCCTCGACCCTCAGAGATATTCCAAAATTTAGGTGGTAGAGTATTAATAATTTTTATAAGATATCCAATCCCCTTACTGTCATTCACTATAACGTTAGACAATTTGGTGCTTATCATGTCCATAATTCCAACCTTTTCATTGTAAAAATTGTGGTTACCGGCATTTTCTTCACCAGCTATAACCAGCAACCTATCTACAAGTTTCCTGACATCATCAACCCAGACAAATTCTTTAGGCAATGTGTTGTACTGTTTGATCCCACTACCTGTCTTGATCTGTGACCATATGGGCTTGATTAAGTTGTTGTATTTTGCTCCACTGCTAGACTTGACTCTTTTTGTGTTGGATCATTGTTCTGGTATAGAGCATCTGATTTTATTAATATTTCTTTGTAGTGCTCATAGTCTTGATCTGTATAGCTGCCAGGTCTCTTAGGAGTCATCAGTTCCCATAATCCAGGTGTTCCAGGATACTTAACAAAAGCACCTCTTTCTCCAAGATGAGATTCTGAATATACAATCATCATCTCCCATAAATGTTACTCTGAAATTGCCAATTCTATGTATGATGCTACCATCAAGCTCTGTGTCAGCATATAAACCAAAAACCTCATCTTTGTTGTCTTTAGGTCTGCTTAAATATTTTTGAGCAAGAAGACCAAATTCAATAGGATCCTGACTAGCCTCAATTCTTCGAGGAGGAACAGGACTAGGTGTATGAATTCTAGAAAGTGGGGTGATTAGATAATCTAATATGTTCCTAGCAGCTACCGGCACAAGCTCTGTGATCAAATTTTGGTTCTGCTCTGTAACAGTTTTGATATTTTTACCTAGTTCACTAATAGCATCAATAATAGGCTGTTCTGTGCGCTTGTGTTGTTCATAGATACCTCGGTTCTCTAATTTCCATCCCTTAAATCTTTTTACAAGATAGCCTCTTAATTTAAGATCATCAATAATTGGTCTTTTCATGGTTATTTATATATGTTTCAATATCTAGAGAATTGTTGATTTTATTTCTATATTTACCACTATTAGGTTCCCTTGCCATATCAGTTGTGACAAACCCATAACTGTCCTGGTTCCAGCACCTACTGCAAAACTTAGAAAAATCATTGTAGCTCAAGTCCCCACCTACATACTCATCATGTATGTGTTTGAGGTTGGTATGGTCTTGATGAAACACACATATAAAATTGCTGTTGTCTCTTATCAGCTGTTTTGGTATTTTAGAAAAAGTCTGTGGCAGGTAGAAGCAATCTATGTTTTTGTGTCGCCCCTGTGTAAAAAAATTTTTAACCTTGTTTTGGTTTTCAAATATAATATCATCAAACACAACAACAGAGTTATCAAGACAGTCATCGAGTGGCTTAACATCTGATTCAAAAGTGGCTATATCCAGTCCATCATATAGCTTCATCAGCTGCTGATATTTTAATTGTTCTAAACTCTTAGAGAAGACATACAAGTGCCTGTTTTTCTAGTCTAACCAGTTGGATGCCAATAAAAAATTATCAACCATTAGTGTAGTTTTACAACAAGCCGATGGCCCAACAATAAGACATCTAATATTATCAGGCAGCAGCTTGCCATTTCTCTTAGTCTGCTGTTCAGGCTCTGGTAGTCTCTTTATAACATCCCAGGTGTTCATAGTATCACTTTGTCTGCCTCGATCCAGCTGTGTTCTAGGAGACCTAGCCATTTGACCAGTATTTTGTTGCCTTTTCTGCGAATAACTTTTTCTATAAGATATATGTCGAGCTGCTTAGTTTTGCTGAGCTCTTTTTCATAAAACCTGCCTTTGAGAATTTCTCCTCGATAGTCTTTTATTATATATATGTTACGGGTCCCAGGTTTAACTTGAACCACTGTAAATAATTCAGTACTCCAGTTTCTGGTAAAGCCTCTTTTGAATAAGTGCTTATATTTACTAATTCTTACTTGATCACCAACCTTGTATTTAGCTTTTTTGGTTGTTGGCTGACATCTAGGATAGTAAACAGTGCTGATCAATTGCTACTCATCAGATGAAGTTACCTCAGAGGGCTTCATGTTGATTGTGGTGTGGACTGAGTTGTTATATCGATCTAGAAGTTCTGGTAGGATAGTAAGCCATTTATAATTACCTTGAAGGGTAAATTGTTTATACATATGATTTTTTAGAGTTCTGTTGAATCTTTCTACAATAGAGGCCATGAGATCACTGTAACTCGAGTAATGTTTTATTCACTGGCTTTTAATAAATTGTTGGAACACCAAATTATAGAAGTATTTGCCATTATCTGTTTGTAGATAGCGTGGTGATCTTCCACTCTGATTAATAATTGTCCTGAAGGCTTCTGTAACACATTTTCCAGTCTTAGATTTGAGCGGCAAAGCCCAGGCATATTTTGAAAATGTATCTATAACAGTAAGTATATACTTGTAGTCTTTGTTGATCTTGTCAAAGTTTTTCAGCTGTTTCCCATGAGGGGCCATCTCAACCAAGTCACACTGCCATAAATCATCTATGCCTTTTGTAACCACTGGCAGTCGCTTATAGTTATGTCTGGCTGGTTTGTGTAGCTCATCAACAATAATTTGTCTAGACATAGTATGTAAACAAGAATATTGCAACTATGGGGTGTTCAGAAGCTGATACTACAGGATTTTCTAAATATAATTTGTCTCCTATTTGTATATTAAATTCAAGAGAACCATCATCTTCAGCATAAGTTGTCTCTAATGTATTGGGGTCTGTAAAATCCTCTAACTCTACACTGGTGACCTTTGGTTTGTTATTAGTTATTAGTTATTGATAAGGTAGGATAGTGGTGAGCCTGTGGTTGTAGCGAGTATTTGATCTTGATTGGTCTGAGTGTGCCTCCAACAAAAAACTGGTAATAAAATTGTGCAGGGGACAGCATATACAGTTTACCACCTGGTGTAAATGGTGAATCATATTCTTTGTTGGGGATACTGTACAATTCAAGGATTACTGTATGCTTAGGATTCTCGATTAGGCCAGTTATTTCTCTTTCTGCTGTAAGCAATCTACTGATTACAGATTCAAGATGCTCATTGATAGTCCTAACAATCTCATCGTGGCCTGGTTTGATTCTTATGTCTACAGCAAGTTTTTTGTATTGTTGCACAATCTCTTGAAGCAGCGTGGCAAAAACAGACAGAGCATTTGCTTGGTTAGATTCCATGGTCCCTAGCTGTTGCTTGATGTTGGCTACAATTTGCTGTATATTTTCAACAACAGCCATTTTGAACTTTGGGCTGTAAGATCATGGACTTGTCTTCTGATATCCTCAAACAGAGCATAAGGTTCATTAATATGTTGATTAGTTGGTAGAGTAGCTACTGTCTGAGTAAGCTGTTTGATCTCTGTCTGGATATTCTTGATATCTTCAGATTTTAGTGTGCGATTCACTGTTCTCTTAATATCTTTAAGTTCCTGAGATGTAGGCAGATTGGCTACAGTATTCTGCAAAGACTCCAGGGCCAATTTTACAGTATTTAATTCAGAAGCATCAGCCACACTACGCATAGCATCTTTGAGCAGGGCTATGTCTGCCTGAGTAGGTGTTGATTGTTGTAAAATTTCAAGTTTTGTTTGGATATCATCGATCAAGTGATGAAAATGAGATAGCTCAGATTCAGTGTTGAGGTTTTCAAGTTTGGTGATCTGTTGCTGAACACTGACAAGAGTGTCTACAATACCAAGCAAGCGAGATTCTAGAGTTTCTTGTACATTTGTCAGATCATTTTGTACTGCTGCTATGGTACCTTCAAGAAGGGTTATGGTACTTTGAATTTTTCCAAAATCTTCATATGTCTCAAGTTGCAGCTTGATGTTGGCAACACTACGAGTTATAGCACTCAGAGCATCAGAAGATGGTAGGTTGTTCATAAAAGTTTCAAGTGTTTCAATTTTTTCTTTAACCTCGGCTATGGCATTGTTCAGAGGGTCTAAATTAGAAATCTCCAGTGATTGAATTTGTTCTTTTAGAGTGGAAATTACTAGATCAAAATCTTCTTGTGACTTTATGCTTTTGACAATTGTTTGGAGCTGTGTCTGGACACTACCAATCTGTTCTTCTAGTTATTGTTTTAATTGCTCAGAATTGGTAGCTTGAGTTTTTAATTTGGCTTGAAGAGCTGCTACAGCCTCCTCTAAACTTTGAAAATTATCTAATGTAGCCAAGTCAGTATATTTTTGAAGCAGCAATTTGAGTTCTGAATCAATTTTAAGAAGAGGGTCCATGCATTGTGATTGTAAATTAGTAATTTCTAGTTGAAGACTGGCATTGAGTGTGGTTTGTAAAGCTTGTAAATCATTTCTTAATTTTTTAACTCTGACATCAAGCATCAGAATCTCATCACTGTGATCTTCATACCTTGTATAGCCAAATATATCATTAGGCATTTTTGTTTTTTTTGTTTTAGTAGTTATTTATTATAAAATATCTAATTCTTAATTCTATAAAAAAAGGTATAAGGTTGTCATAATATCCCGGGACCTCAATATATAAACAGTCACCGGCAGAGACAGTATAAGCAGTGCCAGAAATCATGTTTGAGTGCTTAATTCTGTAAATATTTCTCCCTACTGAAACCTTAACATCGCCCTCAGGAGTTGTAATAAATTGTAATTGACCACCTATAGGTAATTGGTAATGATTTAAATTATTGTTAAATATGTATAATATTTTACCTGTTTTATCATCAACATCTGTAAGTATGCTATTTAGATAAATAATTAACAAACCACTTAGTTTAGATATTATAGATTGTATATTAGGAGAAGATGCTAGTGTTGGCAAGTCCATAATAGCTTTTTTTTTAATCCAAATAAATTCATTGGCATGTTTATTTATTTCAAATCATGCTCTGTGTTTGAGCATTGATTGCCACTTATCAAGTCACAATAACCCCATAGTAGAGTATATACGCCACATGATAAAATGCATCTCTTATCATCATATAAGTCTAGAGCCACTTTTCTTAGAACATTTGTGGTTAACAAATGATCTTTACTCTGGATTCTGGATTCTGATATTCTGATTAAACTCTGTGACTTGAGACAATTTTTGTAATCTTCAAATCTGAGCTCTTTATCTACAATTTCTCTACCAATACCCTTGGCTTTTTTGGCAACAGCACCACTACATGTTTCAAAACTATACATTTTAGCTCTTAACCCAGCAAATCCTACAATAACATCGCCAAGAGTCTCATCTTTTAACTTGCCAATCACCTTTTTGTTGTGGGGTTGAATCTTTGTATGTTCACTAGTATCAAAATATTTAAACAATTCAAGCTGTGATATATCTTTATAAACATCTTCTGTTTGAATATCAAGAATAAAACTATCTGTATCCATATACATTAATTTTATATTATTACCATAAAAAGGTTTCAACACATCATAATAGAGTATTAACATATGTAATTTAGCCAATTCTAATATCACATCCCCTACATAAATAGGTTTATCAAACTTAATCTTTGTTTTTTTTCATATTAAAAAGTGTCATATTTTCATCATAAATTCTTCTATAATTAAAATTAGGCTTTGCCACCAATTTTTTGCTCCGGCTAGAGTCAATAACTAATTTAACATCACTATACTTTCTAACATTTTCTATAGTTTTACCATACACTAAATTGACCATTAATTTAAACGAAGTTTTATCAAATTGGCTTACTGCAGATGTTCGAAGCTCGGTGTTTGTATCAATATATAACTTCAACCATCTTGAGTGCCTGAACCTCAAGACTTTGCCAACATTAGTTACTTTATCACCGTGATGCATCAAGAACTGAAGGTTCTTGTAATATATTACATAACCCTGTTTTGGCTCCAGAGTCATCATTAGCTTCTTCTGTTTAGAGCCAAGTGAACACTCAACCTCAGGAATTGGAGGCAGATCAGAAAACTTGTTGTGTAAATCTTCAGGAATTGTCAGATCAACCTCTAAGAATAGACCATAGTGACTGTCATCAAATTCCTGAAGATCCCCAATACTAAAATTTTCAATCCACTCAAGCCCTACATATGGCAGTTTATCCATCATAGCATGACCATACAAGCTGTTGGCATCCACATAAAATATATAATTTGATAGCAGTGCTGGATCATAATCAGAAATATATTTGTTATTAGCTCTGGCATATCTTTGAGAACATTGCACCATGCCTCCTCGTATACATTGTTCCATAAACAGATATATATCTTCAGCTTGGATTAGATTCAATTGCATTTTAGTATTCAAAAACATTGCAGACCATACTAGGCCTGGAGCACTGTAGAAATAAATTGGATCCAGCTTATAATTTTTCATTGAAGATTTTCTAAATGCCTGAAGTATATCGGCTAAGAGAGTTACATCAAGTTTTAAGTATTCCTTATGATAATCACCAAGTGTCTGACATTTTAAATTGTTCCACATCAACTGAGCATAGTGATAATCTTCATCAGTAATTTTGGATACCCTGAGTTTACTGTTGAACTCTTTTTGTGGTGGCAAAGCACACTCGTCAAATTTAGAAAAATCTGTAACATAGTCATATGGATATACACCCTTTCGCCTAATTAATTTCAAGTCCTGATTTGGAAATGTGTCACAAGTAATTTTAAATTGATTATCAGATAATTGACTGGCTAGAGTAGCCAAGCTAGCCGACAAAATTCTGTATGAATCAAGAAATCTTAAGTGAATAGGAACACCATTAACTTTAATTATCTTGCTAATAGCTATATATTTCTCATCATTTTCTGCTAAAATATTTAAATTCTGCTTGTCAAACCCCTCGTACCTGATCAGATGATGAAAATCATAATTGGATGCCCCGTGACAAAATATTGGGACAAATTTTGGTCTCTGGATCATAATATAACAGTTATTACACAGAGCCATTAAGAATTTACCACTTGTATGGGAATGGTGTTTTACCTTGATATTTGTATTTGAAAATTTAAAATCACATACCGGGCATTTTTCTGTATTGTTAAAATTTTCAATCTGATTTTTTGTTAAAGGCATCATAGGTTTTGATTTTAATAAGATATTAGATGCTATATCATGGCACTCATTTTCTATTCTATGTGCAAATTCTTTGATAGTATCAGGTCCCATATATAAGTGTGGTTCACTAGCAACACCATCCCGTATAACTATATAACAAAAACTAGAAGGTTCATGTAATTGGTATGATGTACTTGAAGATTCATCAGGATCTGGGCTGCAGAATGCAAGGGGTTTGAGATTTGATTCAAAATCACAAACTATATATGCTGGGTGTTCCAACAAGGCTTCAAATTTTTTGAATTTTGCATTTTCATTTGGGTTAGGCATAACCATATGAACAGGTTTATGATTCCCACAGTATTTTAAATGTTCAACTAACTTGTTTTTAGCAATTTCTGTGTTACGTTCACGAACCCCATTTACTATTTTTTTACTATCAAATACAGTTAAACATCTTCGGCACAACTTGAATATTCTATTAGATTTGTCTAGTTGTTTTCTTACTAAAGCTTCAAGACTGTGTATTAGAGTATAATGGTATGTGCCATCCCCCTCAATTAAAAGCAAATCAATCGGAACAGCAAAATCATCATCAAGTGTACTAATTCTGAGAGGGTCTATCAAGCAATTCCCAGCACCAGTAGAACAAATAAATACATTAATAGATAATAGTTTACCATTAATATCTCTGGCCTTTTTTTCAAATTTATCAATATTCTGAACAGACATTGGATATTCTAAGCCCTCCATAGCATCATCAAAATTGTGTTCATGTTGTTTATAATAACTTATTCTTTCTGGATTATTTAAAACTGGAAACAAAGCAGCTAAAATACACCACAGAAAGCATTTCTGATCATTATTTTTTAGGTTAAGCACAGCCTTTTTGTTTTTGATATTGGCAGGTAATGGCAGATATGTAGAACCTTGTAGTGGGCTAAATTCAGAAATATTAATATATAACTTGTGTGGAGTTCCACATAAACTCCATCCTGATTCTTTAGCAGCAAACTCAGAATGTTTAATATTCAATTGCTCTATCAACCTGCTTATTATTTTGTCTAAATTTGTATTTGAATATATAGCTACAGTTTCTGTTATGTGGGGCTGTGTAAATTTTGTGCCATTTGATTTCTTATATTGTGTAAATAATTTGAAAGATAGTTTATAAGAGCCATTTTGTACATTTAGAATAGCTTGCATATCAGGATTTATGTTGTTCAAAAAATTCTTAATATCACATCTTGGCTCTGATATAAAACGGTAATCCTTTAGTTGGCTATTAAAACTGCTATGGATGGGTGCATTGCGGGGCTGCTTTGCTGGTTTATGATTAACAGGTGTTTCAAGTTTTCTTTTTAGACCAGATGAAGATGTAGATGGTTGTACATAACAAGTATTTTTATGTTTATATAAGAAATATTCCATGTTATATTTTCTATGGCATTTTGGGCATATTTTTGTAAGTGTTCTATATTTTTTTGGATCACAATTCTTTTGGTGCCTAGCCCAATTAGAGCTAGATATATTTTTATTGCATTGATTACAATATTTTTGATTTGGCATTTTTATTATTAATTTATTATATAAGATTTCTTGGGGGTTCAAATTAAAACTTTATACTTAATATAAAATATTAATTGTGTTTTAATAATATACTTTGTATACTTAATATGTTAATATTTTTTTATTATTAGTTTATTATATAAGATATCTTGGGGTTTAAATTAAAACTCTATACTTAATATAAAATATGAATTAGGTTTAGCAATATGTTTTGTATACTTAGTGTATATATTTAGTGTGTGGGTATTTTTTGTCCTGGGTTTATTATATATAATTTCTTGGGGTTCAAATCAAAATTCTATACTTAATAAATGACAGGTTGTAAAAACTAATAGCCCACACGCACAAAGATAGAATAAGTATTGATCCACAGAAGCAGTGACCTACAGAATCACTGACCTAGTACAATTGCATGTCTGCACGGGCATAGAAAGGCAATGACCTAATAGCGTGTGTTATATATCGATCTTGTATATCGCTGTATCTACCAAACTGAGAAACTCAACAAAATAAAAATACCCACGCGAAACCAAACAGAGAAACTCAACAAAATAAATATACCTACGCGCTGTATCGACGAAACTGAGAGACTCAACAAATAAAAATACCCACGCGAAACCAAACTGAGAGACTCAACAAAATAAAAATACCTACGCGCTGTATCTACCAAACTGAGAAACTCAACAAAATAAAAATACCTACGCGAAACCAAACAGAGAAACTCAACAAAATAAAAATACCTACGCGAAACCAAACAGAGCAATTCTAGAAGACCTCTGCACAATGCATTGTCTTAGTATTAGATATATCAGTTGAGCCCGGTCCTAAATTAAAATATTCAGAACATTCCAGGTCAACATATTAACATAATAGTACAAAAATATTTTAAACAAGTATTTAAGATTATATTACAGTGTACTACTGTGTAATCAAAAAGCTCTTATGAGCTTATTGGATTAGTTTTAAGTAAAGCCAAAACACTATCAAGAGGGACATATTTTTAACAAGCTTATGAATAAGAATCTGACAGATACAGGTGTAGCCAAATCAATCTAAGAGGGGGGGTCGTACTTTCTCAAAAACTTTTTCTGTACAAAAATCTTAAATTTGATAGAGGAGGACACTTGAGCAATAAGATTTTATAGGCATTTTGACCTAATTTTAATACAGGCAATACCTCGTACTTTCTCGATTTTATAATATAACCTTTTACACTACTACGAAGCGAAATTCCTCTCGGTTGAACAGTTATCGTCGTTTAAAAGTGTGAAGTGATACGTTGTTTACATCTAACGCGGCCGCCATTAACAACTGCACTCGTGACCATGAGGTCGTTTCTGATTGGTTATGCTACGAAAAATGTTACGGAAATAGAGCAGGTTCTATCCTTGAGAAATGCCATGAAATATGCCATGGCATTTGAATCGCCATAACATTACACGGTAGCATTTTGGTCATGGCACAAATATTAAGGAAAATGCGTTCGTATAAAGCGGGTGTAAGAAAAGGAAATGAACTGCAACGGAAGTACAAAAACTACCGCATCGCTATGCACGTTGGCAACTGATCTCAGAACTCCTGAAAAATTATATCAGAAGTCAAGCTTCGTGTTAAAAAAATTCACCAACATTACATATTACTCTTTACTTTCGCTAAAAGGTCTCGGAGTCGATGCCCGGTGGAGGCACATAGTGGATTGAATCCCACTCTAAACTGTAGGTTCAGTTCCGATTAGCCTATCTGTGCATAAAGTGAACTTGAAAGCAAACTTAAACTCTACTTTCGTTGAATACGCTTTTCCTCTTCTTGATTATACAAACACTTGGCATCGAATAAAGGCGACGACTACGTGTTGGCAACGCAGGCTGGGTTACATGGTAAACAGCTGATCAAATCGCCAACGCTCCCTTTCGCTCGCTAACGGGTATAACGGATCGCACGAAACCCAATCACATTTTTCGTCAAGCCCCGCCCTTCGTCTACTGACGTAAGTGCGGAATGCCTACTTTTTCAAGTTATAGGCTTCTTAGGTTTAGGGCTCTTAGCATAAATGCACTGCAATTTTTGTGACGTCGCGAGTCGAAGGCGGAGTTTGACCAAAAAGGTGTTATTTTTTTGCTGAGATCCTAAACCTAACATGCCTAACCTAACAACAAAAGCATTTAGGCTAACGTCAGAAGACGAAGGGCAAGGTTTGACAAGAAAGGTGAGAACTGAGGCTAAAGGACGTATTTAGGGAGGTCCAGGAGGTCCGGACCCCCCTCGAAAGACTTACCAAGTACTAAAATAAAATAATGAAAATGTACTTTTCAGCATAATACTGTACTCGATTGTACTTCGATGGTTATTTATTTCGTATGAACTTGGAAGGCAAGGGTTATTATTATATTTATTTATTATTATTATTATTTGGACCACACTGCTTTGAAGGACATTACCAAAGAAGATTTATGCACAGTACTAGAGGAAAAGGTCTAAATATGGGCCCCCCTTTTTATTTTGTCATTTTTGGAGGAAAAAAATTAATATATCAAGCACCTGCCTTTAAAATGCATATCTATGAAATATGTACTTAAATGTAATAGGTGGCCGCGGTGGCTCAGTCGGTAACGCGTCTGACTACCATGCTCAAGGTCCCGGGTTCGATCCCCGGCCGGTTCAAATCCGGGAACTTTTCTAACGATGGAAGTGGCCCCGGCGCCCACCCAGCGTCGAATAACATGGGTACCTGAGGGGAAACCCTGGGGGGTAAAGGCGGTCAGGGGCGTGATGCTGATCACATCACCCCCACTCACGACCGGATCAAGAAAGTGTGGGGCGTTACCCCCACACCCCCTATACGCCTTCATGGCGTGGTGCTAAGCACAGGGGAGCACTTTACCTTTTATGTAATAGCATGCTAAAGTATAGGTCTCCATTTTTTTAAAAAAAAAGCAATTTCCAAAAAATGGTAAAATGAAGTATTTCAAATTTGTGGTCTAAATATGGGCTACTAGTGGTAATATCACAAAAAACAATTAACTTTTTTAAAAAAAACAGTCATTTATCGCTAAAACATTATAAAATTCATATTTATGAATAATCTGTTGTTTTGAAAATCACGCGGAATGGGAAAAATCGAAATTAAGAAAAACATTCAAATATTTGTTGAAAATATGATAACATTAGACCTCATGTCATAGCCCATATTTAGACCATCACGCTATTTTTCTTCTTCAATTTATTTTCGCTCTCTGTGGTACATATTTCACAAACAAATCATGGCATTATAAAAGCTCACATTTGTTTTATGTACCGCTCATATCATAACCTATACAAAGCAGATGAGAATTCAGAAAACGCTGAGTTAAAACATACCTGCAAAAAGTTTTCGGAGGTCGCAATTCTATAACAGCGTCCAAGGCCGAAATTAACCACCACTCACTCTTGCGAATTGACGCCGCAACCTTTGTCCTTGACAGATAACCTCTGCCAGGCTGCAGCACCCGGGAGCGCTGATAACTCCAAAACCCATATTTAAACCTTCGCCCATATTTAGACCTTCTCCTCTACTTATAACATACATAAAAGATTAATCAAAAACTTTATTTTTCGTGAACTGGATCTAACATACTTTTTTATATTATTAGATAAATATTCAATTCTTTATCTATTTGACATTAATTTACCTAGTTTTTATACAAAATTTGCCGATCTTAAGTACATGCAAGTTAGATAATAAATATATGATGTTATATCTATATTCTGACACAATGTTTTTAATATCATGTGATATTAAAAATGCAGTATTAACAAATTTACATATTTTAAATAATATTTAATATGATTATAACTTAAATATTTTAATTTAAACATTTATATTATTTATTATTATTATTGAGACACTTGGTTCGGATCCCCCCCCCCCGAAATATATTTCTAGATACGTGCCTGGTGAGACCCTTTCTTTTCTTGGTCGAGACTAGTTTACTGCACGTCCTCTTTTCCCCGGACGTGGCCTCTTTTTAGAAAAGAAAATAGGGTGTCACGGGGGATTTTCAGGGTAAAAATGTCCGGGTTTTCAACCAATCCTTCAAACAATATTCAAACTCTTAAAAATAAGCTGAGTAAGCCACAAAATGCTTGTTAGATGTCACGTTATTTTTATAACGAATCGATCACCGCTAAAATCGATACTGAAACACTTTTGATATCGATCTATCGTTTTTTTTAGTATCGATTATAACGGTGATTGTATTCGTTCTGGGAAAACAGAAATGTACGTAAACCATTTTTCACATCGCCTCATCTCGAACTTGTACGTAATTTGGACGTTGTATCATGTAGCATCCAGTTGAGTTAACGTGGTTTGTTGTGTTTTCTTATAGGTACATTAGAAAATGGAAATGCCGAAACGAAAGTGAAATTTACATATGAACTTAAAAACAAGTACAGTTGTTTTCTAAATATTTTGTTACATATAATTGAAGGGAAAAGTGAGTGATAGGATACTGTCTTAAATTGTGTTTTAAGATCATCTTTTAGAAGCTTTATGAAACTGTAATACGTTCCTGCAAATCTATCCTATTTCAAAGTTGCTGAGCTGTTAGTTCATCTTATGCATAGATAGGCTAATAGGGACTGGACCTACAATTTAAAGCAAGGTGGGTTGATTTAAATCACTTTAAAGAAATAATTTATAGAATAATGTGCATAAGGATTTTGTAGATATCAGAATTACTTTTTGTGAAAGTACATAAATCTCGTAATAATTGAATGATGTTTATTAGGATCTAACCAAGGAAACAAAATATTTGAACTGATTGGGTGAAGCTCATACGATAGGAAATGTGATATGTTTGCTGTAAACACACTTAATTTTATCTTGATTTACAATTCAATAATTTTTATAGACAAAAATTTTGTGCAGAATAATGTACAAAATACTAATCATGTTAAACCGTAAATTGTGTCTTTATCATTAAACTGTAGATAAACATGGCACATGATATTTTTCAAACTATCATTAAAAAAATCACCAAAATTTAGCTACAAAACTGTAAAAAAAAAATGAAGTTACAATATACATAGAAAATCCAGAACGTGTTATTTTCAGTGGCAGAAAAGTTACTGAAATTATTATGGTTTCATTAACACACTCAATAAACTTTTCCATAATAGGTTCAAAAATACCTTGTTACAGTATCAGAAAAATGTATATTTAGAAATATTTTTTCTATTTGCTTTAATGAAACGATTCAAATATTCTGGGGGGCCGTTTACCAGAAAAAATTAATTAAAGAAACATATACTATCTATATGTATGATGCCAAAAACCGTACAAGTAATTTTAAGCGTGTTTCTTTTAAAAAATCGATTTAAATAAAAAAATCTGATTTAAATTTTAAAAAATCATCAAAAATGATTAATTAAATTAAAAAAATGATTTTTATACACCCTGATTTAAAGTGAGTTATGAACCGCCACGACTCTTCATCGGGTAACGAACCCGAAACCACTTGATTACTAGGCGACGACGTTACCACTAACCAAACGAGAGGCCATCCTATTTTAAAGTTGTTATAGTGTATGTTAATTAATGTATTGTTTTCTTCTTTTGCTTATCATTTCATTCTTTCTGATGTTGTACCACCACCCCTCCCCCCCACGCCCCGTCCCAGCACGACTATTTTTGCAATAGTCATTTCTGGTGCCTGATAACCTTTGGAAACACTATGCTTGGTTCAGGAATAATCGTAAAATCTAATGAAAGAAAATGTTTCATATGTGACTGGGACTTATTGGAGAATCCCCGGGCAGGGATTACCTCTTGCCAGGGATACCTGAGTATACACCTCCATCCCTAGCATTCATCCATTAATTCCACCATGCCAAAAGTTGATAGAAACTATCCTTCACGGCCGCTAATATTATCTCCATTTCTCTCTCTTCACCTGTTTCTATTCATAGCTACCTTTCTACACCTTTCTCTTGTCTTGTTTGTTGCTGTCTTATCTCTATTTCCCTATTTTGCACTATTTCTACTTCTCGCTTGTCTTTACTTTTATCTCTTGCTCTTCCCTATTTCTTACGTTATTATCTCTTTTTCTATCTGTCTATTTCTCGCTCTATTATCTCTCTCTTTTTGTCTCTTCCACTATTTCTGTATCTCCCTATTTTCATATCTTGCTCTTTTTGTCACTGTTTCATCTTTATTTAAGGTTGTATGTCTATTTTTATCGCTCTATTATCATTCTCTCTTTCTATATCTTCCTCTATTTCATTTTCATCTCTCTCTATCTTGACCACTTTCTTTCGGTTTCAAGCTCTTATCTTTCTCTATTTCCACCTCTTTCTCCATTTCTCGCTTTCTCTCTCTCTTCTCTCTATTTCACTCACTCTCTCCTTCCCCCCCCCTCTTTCTGTGTTTTGAGCTCTAATTGGTGTCTCGTTTTGAAAGCTTACTCCTGTTGTTTGTAAATGCCTCCTGTAGTTTAGTTTGGGGGATAGAAAAGAAAAGATGTATTTTCAAGGTGGACTCTAGTCGTCCATCCTTACCCACGTACCTGTTTCGGACAATCTGGAAACACAGTCGTCGGCCCTCTGGACACATTTGAGATATGCAAAATTATAATGTTCCCTCAAATGTGAAATTCAGTCACTACAGATTCAAATCAACATTTTACATTTACATTTAGACTTACCCGCATAAACATAACAGCAACGCCATCAAGTGAGTTTTTGTTGAAACTTCATGGTCCAAATTTGTGACAATTGTCTGCTGACATGACAAACATGTAACTCGGGATGGTCCTGGTCCCAGAATAATTGGCGTTATCATGTTATCTGCAAAAGGAAGAAATTGTCTGTAGACATAAGAAATACTAATGGACAATTTTATAAAGTGTAAATTGTTTCTAAGAGCACACGTATAATCATCGATAGAATGTGCTTATTGATTTTTTTTCATATTAAACTAAAATTTAAAACTTAAGAATTTATTGATGAATTGAAAACAATTTGCCCAGAATATTACGAAGAATTTCCTAAAGAAACCAAATTAATGGAACATATTGTTAAGTTATATTTTTCTCTCTTCATGCTATATTATGGTTACAAATACTAGAAGCCGGCCCCCGTGGCGGAATGGTTAGCACATCGCGCTACGACGCCAGGGGTCTCGTGTTCGAATCCCGGCCTGGGCATTGATATTTGTGAGTGTCCATTCATCAATTTCATCTCATCATCACTCTAACTCATCTTCGCAAATTAGCCAATATTGTCACAAATAGCGAACTAAAATAAATAAATCAATCAAAAACAAATACTAAAGGTTAGTTTAGTAGACATATTAAGTGAGGTTCAATTTTAAACTGAAGGAAATGTTTGTTACAAATTATGAAATTTGAGTTTATTATTTTTTCCATCAGTGTGTTTACCTATGTCAAATTAACATTTCAAAACTCTTGTACAGTACTTTTTGCTATGAGCAACATTACTACTTGCTTATTTCGAAGGAAGTAGTTTAACCAATCAAATATTTGTTTAGCGCCCTTTACAAAATTCCATTCCAGAGCACGAATTGGTACTAGAAGATACTGGCTCTAGTGTTCTTCCTTTTTTTTCGCTGAAATGTCTGTTTTGTGTAATATTTAATTATAACTCTTAATTGTAACGTTTGTTTACACCAAAATTTTGAGTTTTAATATTTTTCACATAATTCATTTAGCAGCAACTTTTCATTACTTCTCATATAACCTATATATTGTATATGTGTTGCATTGAATCTCATGGGTTCGTATAATAATACAACGGAAAGGTGGGAGGGATTCTGTATTTTAGCTGGGCAAATGGTGTTAAGAACAATTTTTTTATAAAAAATCAACGTTTAGCGTTTCTAGATGTAATTGGTATACTTTTGAGAAGGAATGCAGTTGGGGGTAGATGTCAAGTATGTTCTTAACATTATGTTTTGTATTTCAGGCATGTTTCCCGACTAGTTTAGAAGTCTATCGGTACAGCTTCTTGAAATATTGGCTCTGCTTGGAAATGTTGAAGGTAAGTTGATTGGATTTTCTTCTGGTACGTTTCTGATAAATCGCTTGTAACTCTGTTGTTATGATTTTACTGTATGTTTGCAAGTATTTCTCCCCATTGTTTTCGAGTTCTGATTCAGTACTTGATGTACCTTCTCCTACTTGTTATTCAGCTATTCTGTTACTTTTCACTTTATTTCCCAGATCGTGAAGAATGCTTTTTTTTTTACTTCCCAAATTGTGAAGATTGATTTTATTGTTTTTCACTTCATCCCCAAAAGTGTGAAGAATGGAATGATTGCTTTTAATTTTTCTCCAGAATTGTGAAGAATGGAATGGTTGCTTTTCACTCTTTCTTCATAATTGTAAAAAATGGTTTGTTTATTTTTCACTTTATCCCCAAAATTGTGAAAAACGATTTTGTTGCTCTTCATTTTTTCTCCAAAATAGTGAAGAAACATTTCATTATTTTTCACCTTACCTCCCAAGTTGCAAAGAATTCTTCATTCTTTGCAATTTTCTTATATTGTGTTGCTTTTCCGCCACTATTTTCTAATCGCGACGATGAGGATGCGTGGTGATAAGATGAAACTGACGAAAGGAACTCGGAGGCCGCGATTCGAACCTAGAACCTACGGTGGCGAGAACATAATTCGACCACTCAACGCACTCGGCCACGATGTTACTATTCCTAACTGCCAATTGTTAAGAATCCTTGCCTTCTACAACCCTGCATCTGTGGTGGAGATGCCTTCAGAACGTGGAATCTTATCAGCGACCGAAACTTCCAAACGAATTTTCAGAAAAATCCATCCACAATTTTGTGCGTGATCATGCTGGCAAGCAAACAGGCCTGAAAAATATACTTTCCTTGGCTGTGACGTAAGCCGGAATAATATTATTGAGAAGAGAAAGCGGTTAAATATAGTTAATGGGGGAGGGGAGGTAATGGTGAAAGTATAACTGGGCGATTACTAATTGCAGTTTCCCCTTACCTATTGACGTACGAGAAAGAAAAAAAAACAACAATGCAGGTTAAACAGTAGATTCTTCACGGAAGGTCTAGGTTGCTTGATCACGTACTGCAATGCCACGGAGACCTGCAAAACAACATGGTTCGGGGAGGAGGGGGGGGAGGGGGGATATTCTCACACGCAGAGTCGTCCTCGAAAAGAACGCTCGAGCGTATATTTTTGTCTCCGCTGGGTAGTTGTTGTGCGCACGCGCGTTGTTCTGCGGGAGGAACGAAAAAAGTCGCGAGTCCGGCAAGGGCAAAGGTGTTTATAAAAGTCTCTTAATGTTTGTGTTTCTTTTGTGTTCGTCGCCAGAATGCTCCCGTGGTTTTTCCTATCTCTTGTTCTTCCCTCGGAATCTCTGCCCGGCTGTCGCTCTCGCTGTGTTAAACCGTTCGGGAAGTAACGCCTTATGACACGTCACAACAAGTGACACTTTTTCTTCTTTTTCCTCGCAACTGCAACCTTTTGTTTTTCATTTTATTCAGTAAATTTTACGTACTTTGACACGTTTCAGACGCTTAAGAAGTTTATTTCTTGCCAGAGTTTATTTACATTGCTTTTCCGTCTCTCCGAAATAATCGCAACGTTGAGGATGGATTGTACTTTGATTGAGGATTTCTAAATTCATGTGTTTTCTGGTAAAGGCACATTTAAAAAATAATTTTTGTCTTGACCAAATGTAAGTAAATTGAAATACATTTACGTTACATATTTTGCATATTTCGGTAATCCGTAGATACATATATTGTTCAATTTTGCACATAAAGTGCATATTTTACATTACATATTTTTTTCAACAATAAACGAGGAGTCTATTTATTTATTTAAACCTTCATAGGCCGTACCTAGGAAATTAAGAGGATCGGTCGTGCTGTATCTGTGAGATCCAAGTACGGTTTTACTAAACTCTGTCCGGCTATCTCTGGAGCAAACGAACGAAAACAAGTCTCTGCGAAAGTAGTGACGCGAGATGGCTCCACCAATGAGCATGTGAGATGAAACAGCATTGCGTGGAAGGGGGAAAGCGACTTCTGTTACCAGCCATCGCAGCAGCGTGTACTGCTTCGCTCTGCCCACTCGATCCCTCCTCTTCTCTGCCGCTATGCGTGGCCTTCCTCTAAAGATAGCCGGGACAGAGTATAAAATATTTGTGATTACCTTTTAATTTTCACCTTATTTTATTATAGTATTACATATAATGATTCTTAAGCACCTTAAAAATATTGCATTAGTACTACATATGATATTTATTGACACCTTACAACAAATTTATTTGTATGCGTCACTCTGCCGTTCATAGCAATCATCACATTTCATTTATAACACCATTAAGCCTTGTCTCCATGATATAAAAACTAAATATGCTGACCAAGGCAGAAATTTATTTTATTATAAAACATAAACTAAACGTAACGTTTCAACCTTCTAGCAAGGTCTTGTTCAGACTCTGTACCAAGTACAAATGTAACCAGGTACACAACAGGACGATATATATATTTATACACACAAAAATACTCCCCTCCAGACTATTAGAAAGTAGTTCTGGAACAATCTAGCAGGTGCCTTTCCCTTGTCAACTGTACTTTTACCTGAAAGAGAATGTGGTTCGACTCTTTATCTCACGCTCTATTTCCTTCAATCTTCTTCCTTCTTCTCTCCTCTTTCTCTCTTGTCCTTTCCACTCTTCCTAACACCTTCTTTCATTCTTTGTTTAACTTCAGTTACATTTGTACTTGGTACAGAGTCTGAAGACCTTGCTAGGAGGTTGAAACGTTACGTTTAGTTTATGTTTTATGATAAAATAAATTTCTGCCTTGGTCAGCATATTGAGTTTTTTATCACATTTCAGTCTCCCAATTACATTATCTGACCTTTACATTATCACAATTCCCGACAGACCCTTATCACTGATGATATCGTATTCATTGCATTTACCAATACTGCTGTAGGACATGGAACGAATGAATTCATCTTTTTTTTCGAATCCGAACAGTCCATTTTACAATCAGGCTGTGCTACCATTAAACAGAATGAAATCGGTCTCCTGTATCTCACAGATACAAATAGCCTAGTAAGCATAGACACTAAGGGACACAAGCGGAGACTGTGGTCATCTGTATTCAGACAGAGCGAAGAAGCTACTGCTTAGAAGCTTAGAACCGCACGCCCAATGGATCATATTAGTGGTGACGTCACTGCAGACGACAAAACCAGGATTTGAGTCTAAACAACGGGCCAACGTGTTTTTCTCCTATCCAAATCAATGGGATTTTCCATCGGAAGGGGTAGCTTTAATTATTGTGACAACAGTTATGAAACAAAATTATGATGCCTCTCGTACATCAATGTAAAGATGAGATTTCGGAGAATACGACTATATATCATACATACCTTACAGAGGATAAGGTAAAGAATAACCGGAGTAAAAAAATCATGCATTTTCATAACATTCCAGTTCCGAGCACATCCGAAGTCGACCCGAACCTCACCCGATCTTAAGTCGGTCACGCTGCCGCTATGGATGATGGGAAACCAGCAGCCTCAGGCGATTGAAACGGCGCCGCCGATTGGCTGCGATTCCGGATTGGATTCCGTTTGGAGCATTGGCGTTACTCGATTTCCTACTCCATTTATTATTTAAATTCTCATCTGTAAGATATGTGTGATATAGCCTATAGGCGTATTCTCCGAAATCTCACCTTTACATTGATGTACGATACGTACGCATCACAATTTGTTTCACAACTGCTGTCACAATAATTAAAGCTACCCTTTCCAATGGAAAATTCAATTGATTTGGATAGGAGAAAAACACGTGTTAGCTTTCTTTGGACTCATTCCGTCACACTAATATGGTCCATCGTTTCTCAGAAAATTAACTAATTTAGTCGCATGTGTCCCACAGATACAGGGGTTAAATGAAGCGTATATAATACCGCTTGTAACATCCAAAGATGACAGAAAGAAACTTGTCCCATAATTTATCTTATTCTTAACAGTATTCCAAACAGTCGCTCCTATACCAGGGGCTTTCAAACTTTTAGCTGTTCCGACTTCCCTCCGCTGCCAAAATCTACACGCGCCTCCCTTCATAATAACAGATAAATACATGCGATGTGACCATGAAAGATCAACACAAAATCTCTTCATGTGTTTTTTACTGTTGGTACACATGCATGTAATGAAAATACGGGTCTCCCAGAAGTCTTTCCCTGATTACAAACTTTATTCATATCCGCTATATGCAAGGTAGAGATGTGAAAGGGTGCCAAAATGTTGGAAAACTAACCAAGTTTTTTTGTTGCAGATTTGAGTAACGTGGCTGTAGTGTAGCAGTGTCAATGCCCAGAAAACCGGAAATGTTCACAAATCAGTTAAAAGCTCAGCATGTCCTCTGGTCACCAATAACAGTGCAGAGGAACTTTCAAATGTACAGAATTCTTTCGTCTAGAATACCTGCCATCAATAAGTTGGTATTTAAAAAATGGAATTTATCTGCATTCCCAACTCCTGTCAAATTCAAGAAACATTGTATGGAAAGATGCCACCCGATGTCAAGAGCATTAATTCCGGATTCCTTGGCACTGACACTGCTACACTACAGCCACATTACTGAAACCTGCAACAAATAAACTTGGTTAGTTTTCCAACATATTGGCACCACTTTCACATCTCTACATTGCATATAGCGGATATGAATAAGGTTTGTAATCAGGGAAAGACTTCTGGGACACCCGGTACTATAATGTGTGTGATTAATGCAGACAGTGTACAATTTTTAAATGTTTATAAGCCTATGTCAGTTTATTCAGCGATACGATATTCAAGAGATAAACAGTTCAAATACAAATTGTAAGACAAGCTGGATAGCAGATGATAAAAACAGGCATACAGCAATGTTTGGATTTCCTCATTGAACTTTAGTCCTGTTTCTTCTAACAACATGCTCAATGTACAGTCACGGACACTTCTGGGTTGTAGTGATCGCACTGTAACTCAATGAAGTTATTACTACCCAGAAGTGTCCGTGACTGTACAAAAGCAATCACCAATGCTTTCTTTCATCTTTAATCTTCCTCTTACAAAGCAGCAACTTCCTTTTGAAGGCTGACGTCTTGTCCGATCGTCGCAGGATTCCCCTTCTAGAGATACATTCAGAACATTTAGTTTGTGAAAAAGATCAGAAATTTGTGCCAACTTCTGGACAAAGGCACTGTGAATGAAGTTTTCAGTATTAGCATGGTTTTCTTCTATAACATAGGAGTGCAGTTTCTGTCTCAGTTGAAAAAGACGGGAGATGACAATTTTCAGTCATAATCAAAAACAACACTGGAGAGGACAACAAGAAGTGAAAGTGAAGGGGTTGTGGGTGGACTGTTATTTTAAGATTCCAATCTGCTTCGCATGAGTTTCAGGAATTCCAAATGTTCGAAAATTTTGTCTTTATTGTTCCAAGGAAGGGTTCTCTCACTCTTGTCACCTTACTGTATTTTTATAAAGCCCTGAATAAGTATTTCAAAATAAGTTCGATTTTTGATTTAGAACTTTCACCAATCCAACATGCCAGAAGTTTCAGCAGGGATTGAACCCTAACCCACCCCTCAAACCCCGTTTAAATACGGCCATGCGAGTCATTCTATGGCACTCGCATTACTCACAGTACCATCGCATCCACTAGCAACCACTTGTCACGGTAGCAGCTATCGAACCAGCCACGATACTCACTTTCGTTGATCCACCCATACTCAATCAATGTTTAACTTTATCAAAGTAGTTAATTATTACAGTAATTATTGTTTTTAAAATACCTGCAATTCGCTACATTTGATATAGCCTAAGTTTTCTGTCCATCTCTTTTCAGATTAGATTCCCACACAACCCCTTTTCTTTCTCACAAAATGTTGTCCCTCATTCTTTACCGATCTAACTTACTACGAGTACATACTTTGAGAAAAGAGACAAAATTTCACGATAATGAACCCATATGCCTTGTTGGTCGAATTTTATGTATTAAAAATAATCTATTTTTTTTGTTAGGAGAGATTTTATGTGCACAAAAATGAATTCTGGTGGATCATGTCATATAGTGATTGCCCCATTCCAATTTGAATGAAAGAATGAAAAAGTACACGTAAAACGGAATAAAATAACTGGCAAATTACTGAAATTTTGGAAAACAGAGAATGAAATTAGTGGGAAAATATTAAATAAACAGAGTAATTTATGGAATTTATAAATGTGAAACAAACTTAGTGGATAATAGCCAAGAGCAGCGAGTTAAACATTAAATAATAGTAGGATTACACCAAGGTTTTAAGCTCTCGTTCGTATGTAATGACGTTTCCAAAATGGCGGCAAGGACAAAAACAGATTACATTCCAAGAGTTCCCAATCTGTTCCGCAAGTATCATCCCGAAACGAGAAACGGATGTCGAAACATTTTTAACGCAAGAAAATAAGCCTTATCCGCTAGGAATGTATCTCCCATTCCCTCTTCTCTCTCCCCTTTTCTCTCTGGTTCTCCCTTCTCTCTCTCTCTACTTTCTGTCAATCCTGTCGCTCTCCTTTCTCTCTCCTCTCTTTCTCTGTTCCTACTCTCCCTCTCTCACTCACGTCGCAAATTTTCGTCTCTGTAGTGCAATTTTTCTCAGCTTACCCCATACGCAAGCCGTAATTCATATCATTAACATATCTATCTTTCCCTACATATATATTTCTCTGGGGTCATCACTGATTGATTGTAAAACCTATCTCAGAACTTAGGCAGTGTCCGAAAGGTGCAAGACCGTACTTGAAGCGAGCATTCTCCGAGTATGGTCTTGGAGTGCGGTCTTCAAGTCGTGGACTGGAAGTGAGTCTTTCGAATTGCATTTCGACTGCAGCGCCAAATACGATCAGTATATAAAACTGAGTACTCGTTGCTTTTCCCACGTTTTAAACACTTGTTTTTCACCATAGAAATCACATAGCATTTTCAAATGTTCGTACACATACATTTCTATACATTATAAGAACTTTAAAACAACTTGCTGACCCATCATGTATATTTAACCTGTGTTACTGGCTTTCCACCTCCGTGATTTTAAACAAATGAACAACGAGTGTGGAAATCCCGTGACCTAGTCAGCTCCCGTCTGTACTGCAAGCTGTGCACTTGCGTACTTCTGTTCTTGGCGCTTTCGAACTGTACTAGGTGACGTCACTTCTGCTAAGACCATACTTCAAGTCCGTACTTTGTACCTTTCGGACAGAGCCTTAGTTTATCTTAAGTCGGTACAGACGAAAATTTTAAAATATTTTAAATTGTTTTTGCAAACGCAACCTTTAAAATACAAGGTTGTTGATAATTCCGCTATTGCTGCATGTGATGCTCTGAAAAAAAATCGTCTGTTCTGTACAATTGCCGACTAATATGATGGTAGGAATCATAAGTATTGCATAATCATTCACTTTACTAAATTTCAAGGCATCTACTACAAACACTTGGAAATAAAAGTGGAAATTCAAAACATCAAGATATAATTCCTGGTCTGGGTTGAGTCTACATGGTATTGTTCCCTTCCAGAAGTTTTTTGAATGCCTAGAACTCAGCTCGGTCCATCTATTAGTGCAACAATTGCTATTCTTTTCCCTGGTTTATGTACTACCCACGCTGCATGATGTTACTGGTGAAGTATGCAATCGTACTGTGGACATAGAGTGATGTATGATGCCAATTTTCTCTCTATCTTCTTCTCATTTTCTTCCCAATTTTCTCTCCTAGTCCTCTCAGGTTGCGGCTGTAAGGTGGCTGGCTCCCCCTGTCTCTCTTAGACGAGTGGAGTGTCTCGGAAATAAATGGAGAAAATAGCAATTAGCAATTCGATGAAAACTAATAATCAAACAACAACACGACGAGAACAATGATAATAATAATTGTTCATTTTTATTCATTTCATTACAGTGTAAACTTGAGAAATATTTCCCTGCAGTTTCTATCGGAGAAAATTGGTATTGTTTGAGATTAACATGTGTTATGGCCTGGCCACACTGCGCTCATGACGCAGGAGTACAGCGCCTTGAATAACGTAGTGTGGAAAACGGCACAGTGCTGCGCACTCTGGCTGGTTCCACTCGAAAATGATCCGCTAGAGGCGCTGGTGTTGAACCCGGTGCTTGGTATTCGTGTGCTTATAATGGAAGTAAATGGAGTTTTCGCTGCAACGTCTGATTCTTTTACATCAGTGGCTTCCAACTTCAAAAGGTCCGAGGGCCAAAATTATATCCAGCATTTGATAGGCGGGCCGCATTTTTTTTTGGGGGGGGGGGCGATTAAAAATTACAAAAATTGTAAGTACTGAACTGAAAATGTAGTACTTTTGTATGACCTAAATTTCTAAAATGAGGCAATAAAACAATGGAATTACAAATCAAAATTGTATAATTACAATTTATTTCACAAAAACCCAATACTTATTGATGAATTGAAAGAAATTAGACACACCATACAAATAAGAATCCTTCATAGTAAGTGTTCAATGTGAAAATTGAGCCCGATCTGCTTCTTTTATTAAAGTTGTATTTGAATTTCTGTATTTGAAAGTCTCAGAAGGTGAAGCAGTGAAGAATCTTCCAGTCGGCTTCTGTAGCGGTTCTTGATGAACTTCATTGAAGAAAAAAACACTTTCACTCGTGTATGTGCTGCCGAACATCGATGTCATTCTTTGTCCAAAACTACGAAGCTTTGGAAAGCGTTCTTTTGAAAGGTATTTGAAAAACTCTGGCCCCTTTTCTTGCCTAGTTTGAAGGAACACATCGCCTTGCAAATCATGCAATTCAAGTTGGAGAGAGGCTATTTTAATTTTCCATATTTCGGTTTTTGGAGATATTGCTCATTTCGATATTTGCACAAACTTTAACAATCAGTCCCAGTACAATCCGAGTTGGAACATTGGAAATCTCTTCGTACTTCGTGCGTAGTAAAATAGATCTCTATAGCGCCTCTCTGCAGTTTGTTTCTGAACACAAAGAGTGAAGCCTTCGCGGAAGCGGGCGAGTTCATTCCACATAGCGAAGGGATGGAATGCATGGTGTGAAGAGAAAGTTACGTCACTTTAGAGTCTTCTGATTATCATTATTGACTGCAAAATCAATTCTATCTGTGATATTGTCTTTCTTCACAGAGCATCCGTTCCTTCAGTAAAAAAATAACGTATTTTAATATAAATAAATAAAATTAATGTATTTTGCAAACTGGCTTCGCGGGCCGCAGAAAAAGGCAAAGGGGGCCGCATGCGGCCCGCCAGTTGGAAAACCCTGTTTTACATGAAGCATTTCTATGAATGTGATAATTGCTATGATATTTGGTACAGTGGTCGCGAAGATATTAACGAACATTCTAGACAGTCGACCACGTCCTGTTATCGTCATACTTTCGTTAATAATACGGGAGAAAAAATACGCGTGGAATGCTCTTGGCAACTAAATTTTTGTGTATGAATTAGGTTCATTATTATTATCATCATCATCATTTCTTCTAAAGATATACACACTGAAGCATTTGTATTTTGGATATTTACTGTCTCTTTTCTTCCGCTTTAAACTAATCGCGGCGATGATGATAATGATGATTCAATGAAACGACGAGGGGAACCCCACAAAACTTTCTTAGTGCCATCGACATGAGTGTAAGGAAACTTTCAAACCAATGGGACAAGCGACACGGGATGTTCACACTGTCACACTAGTGACACACACTTCCAGACTGTAAAATAGCATTCATTGCACATGAGGGTCCAAACAGCAAACGACACGTTCATATGGCGTATTCGCGTGCTACTTGTTACTTCGGTCGGAAAGCTCCTTAAAGGAAGGGTGCTCAGACCGAAGCGACGCGCTACAGGGGGAGTTCCCAACTAAGTGACAAGCGACATGTAGTGTTGCCCACGGGACGAGACGGGACAGGCTTTTAAAAATTCGAGACGAGACGAGATTGACCATGTGTCATAAGACAAACGAATATTTTCGAGACGAGACAGCATTTCTACGAGACTCCACGAGACGAGACAGGCCAAAGTCTCGTCTAGTGGGCAACACTAGCGACATGGTGCCTTCAGTCTATTGGCAAGCGTTCGCTGCTAATTGTGCGAACAACAGATAGGCGACACGAAAAACCGCACATTACAACAACAGATCTAGGCGACACGATAAGTCACACGTGTCGCTTTGTCGCTTGTGCGTCGCACAAACTGGGCCATTTCCTCAATAGCTTGCAACATGTTGCCGTGGTTTGTTGTTCGCGCATGCGCGATGCAATGAATGTCTTGCTTTAGGGAGATTGTGCACCAAAGCGACAAGGGGCACGCGACACTTGTCGCTCGAGGATTTCACCAACCGAACGCTGGCCTGTGCTTCCCGTCATGCCGCTACGATGTGAAATGTTGCTCTTGATTGGCTCGTTTCCAAGTAACATGTGTCGCTTCGGTATGAAAGTTGCCTTCGACCGAAGGACCCGTGTCGCTTTGGTGTGAAATCCTCGTATCGTTTGTCGCGTGTCGCATTGGTGTAAAATCTCCTTGAGGAAACTGCAAATCACTCCACAAATATAACTGTTTCCATCAATTCACGTAGCGCCTTTCAAGACAAACAAATCTACATAATATATTCCAAAAACTAAGAAAGCCGCATTACTTTCATAAGAAAATTAGCACCGACATTGATCGCACTGCCATCTATGTTTCTCATCCGTCTGGGGAACCAGTTTCTTGGGTCGTTTTCCACACTACGTTATTCAAGGCGCTGTAGCAGGAGTAGTGAGTCTGTGACAACGGTAATGGCTGACTCAAGATTAGTGTTTTGACAGGTGTCCTTGTGTATAGCGAGACTTCTTCAGTTCCTTGAGTAGAAGTCCGTTTCTCACTGAGGTTCTACTTCCAGAAAGTAATTATCAAGAGGTTTTACTTAAATACATATTTCCAAAAACAAAAACTATACTTGTGCAGTAGCTAGATTGTGAAACATCTATGATGTTATTATATCTTTGAATATAGATGTTCAATTGTTTTGTTGATTTTGGATTGTCAAGCATGGAGTTAGCCATGTTGTATGTATATTCTTAGTTATGGATTAAATTATAATTTTGTATAAAATCGAACCCACATGATTTATTATATCATATTACCGTGGTTGGTAACACAACAATTTGGCGACTATGTATGGGATTCAAGGACAGATTCTGGAACCTTTCGATGTGGATAAAGGTAACATTGATTCGTATTTGGAGCGGTTTGAACAGATTTGTGTTGCTAATGGCATTCCAAAGGAAAAGCAAATTAGTCATTTTATTGCATTCTGTGGAGGAAATTTATATGATGTTTTAAGGGATTTAGTTACTCCAGATTCTGTTGCTAGTAAAACATACGAAGTAATAAAAGATTTATTGTTGAATCATTTTCAACCGAAGGATAATGTTGTTGCAGAAAGATACCGTTTTCATCTTCTGAAGCAAGAGTTAGGTCAACCTGTGTCTGAATATATAGTTTATCTTAAACATGCAGCTACTAAGTGTAACTTTGGAGCATTCTTAAATGATATGCTAAGAGATCAGCTGGTGTTTGGAGTTAGCAGTGAAGTTACAAAAAAGAAATTGTTATCAGAAGGCGACGTTTCCTTTCTTAAAGCTTGCGACATTGCCGTGAATATGGAAATGGTTGAGAAAGATGTACGGCTATTCCATCAAAAAGAAGGTTTTGCTACTGATTATAATGTACATAAGCTTCATGAAAGCAAGACTAAACCTTTCCAAGCTTTCTCCAATAGGAAAACTAACTTTAATAATCAGTTTGAGAAGAGCAGAGTTAATGAGAAACCTGGAACTTCAAGACAATGGATTTGTTATAAGTGTGGAAAGACGCATAAAAGAGGTAAATGTTATTTAAAGCAAATTAGATGTAATTATTGTGGATTCTTTGGACATATTCAGAAATTTTGTAGATTTCGTAATAAACCGACAGATAAAAACTTATCAAGTTTACAAAGAAAATCCGCTGAATCTAACAGTTGCTTAAGTAATGTGTCTCTTGATGTAATTTCAAAAGAATGTAAAGATTCTATTAAGTCGAATGCAGCTAGGAACATCAAGAATTGTTAATTTCACGCGAGCCCTTACACACTTTTCAGTTACCGTTGTACAAGTATGGTTCTACTAAAGAACGGGAATTTGAATTTAACTCTGTAGTTGGAACTTTGCATAATGCTGACAAATGTACAATTGATTTGAATTGTGATGGTAAATTAGTTAATTTTGAGATCGATACTGGAGCTTCTGTAAGTGTGTTTGATAAAACATTTCTCGATAAATCTTTTCCATATTTAAAGATTCAACCTGCAAATATCAATCTGAAAAATGCTGATTGAAGACCATTAGCATTAAAAGGTCAGGTTATGTTGGATGTATTGTGGAGAGATAAGAAATATAATATGAATGTTTTTGTTTGTAAACAAAATTTCCGCAACCAATTGTAGGAAGAACTTGGCTGGATATTTTATGGCCTAATTGGAGGCAAAATTTCATGTTACAGCAGATAGGAGTTCAGAGTTGTTCTAATAAGGAAGTGGTGAGAAATGAGACCAATATGAACGAAGAATTACCATCAATCGGAAGTACAGTGTGGACAAGAAATTATACATCCAGATTTCCGAAATACGTACGAGCCACAGTTACGGGTCATTTAGGAATATGCTTGTTATTGGTCAATGCCGGTGGAACAACGAGAAGTGTACACCTGCATCAAGTGAAGTTTAAATCTAACAGGTCGGATTGTGACTGTTTTCAAATTGTAAAATGTATAATCACTTCTTGTGTAAAAGAAAAAGAAGGAAATGTTATAGCATACTGTTTTGTTGCGTAGCAACCAGTTGTTGAAAACAATTGAAGAGAGATAACAAGAACGATTGGCATATAGTTCGAATCATAGTAATTGGTGCATAATTAATGTATTTATTCAGTGCAAATAATAAGTATACTCATCAGAGAACAGTGTTGTAATTTTGAACTATATATATTATTGTTATTTCATAATTTGCTGTGAAGTAGAACAGTGATTTACTGAGTATAATGTAAAATGCTCAAGCCTCTACGACACTAGCAAAAAGTGGCGACCGTGTGACAGGACTCTGAAGTTAAGTAGTTCTTCGGATAAATGATGTGAAATATAATCTCAGTAGGTCTGGGATTGAAGCGGATTCTAACTGCATTTGATTTATATTCAAGTATTTAAGTGTGTAAGTTTATTTTCGTTAATGAAAAATGTCTTCCAGAGATTCATCTAAATCTCGTAGCAGAAAGAAAACTGCTATGCAATACGAGGGCACACATCTAGCAACGTTTACAAACGTTCAAGGTCAAGAAGTTAATTCTGATGATAAGACTGATACCAGTACTCGCAAGGTGGAATGTTGTGGTGATACGAAAGCTGACATCAGATTTGTTCAGTGCTATAAATGTCTTTCATGGTTTCACTTTTCTTGTCTTAAGGTGTCACTTGTTCATTGGTCTATTTATTCTACTACGGTAGAGAATTACTTTTGTAAATCTTGTGAACCTAGCTATAATCCATATGAATTGTCAGCTTACAAAGAGAGTATTAGTCCTAATTTTAACGATCTGCTAGAAACAATCAAGAGCATTCAGTTTGTGGTAGTTAATTCTAGCAAAGAATTAAAATCTCAGCTTGAGGATTCAAACAAAGAATTAAAATCTCAGCTTGAGGATTCAAGCAAAGAATTAAAATCTCAGCTTGAGGATTCAAACAAAGAATTAAAATCTCACCTTGAGGATTCAAACAAAGAATTAAAATCTCAGCTTGAAGCCTCCAATAGAGAATTGAAATCTTCCAGCGAAGAATTAAAAGCTCAGCTTGAAGATTCCAACAAAGATTTAAAATCTCAGCTTGAAGCTTCCAACGAAGAGCTGAAATCCAAAATTGAAGCTTCCAATGTCGAGTTACAGTCTAAAATTGAATCTATGAATTTTGATTTTAAGCAGGTTAATAACCGTATAGACGTGTTGGCTTCTGATGTAGCAATAAGAATCGAATCTTTAGCAGAAACATGTGTAAGTTCAAATGCAGAATTAAACCAGAAGTTGCAAGAAAGCTTGCGAAATTATGACTGTAAAATATCAGACATTCTTAGTATACAAGATCTTCGTGAGAAACAAATAAATGAAATTGAAGGTTCTTTGCAAGGTGCAAAAGACGATATAGGTAAACTCAAATGTGGATTTGATGATTGTTGTTCGCAAGTTGAAACATTCGATTCCAAGGTTTCACAGTGTTTCGAAATTGTTAATCAGTACGATAATAATTTGAAACAGCTTGCATTACGTGTTGATGTCATTGAGAATAATATGCACAAACCAATTAATGTAAATTATGGTGGTGCTGATTGTGCTGTTACAGGTACTTCTCATAACAAATATTCTAATACGAACACTCAAGTTCATGGTATTGATAAAGTTACAAATCGCCAATCGAGAAGATTAAATGTAAGGCGTGATTCTGGAACTGGTCATAATCATGATTCTGGTTTGAGTGATTCAGATGGAAGTTCTATTAACTCTACGGATACTACTAAAGTAAAGACGTTTTATGTAAGGGAACCACATTTTAAGCATGTAAGTTGGAAGCAAAATCGCAAACAATCTATTTTACATAATGCTAGAAAGACGCAAGAAAATTCTAATTGCTCTTGTATGAATAGATCTAGCTGTATTTTAAACAAACTCAGAGTAGAAACTGAGAATAACATTGATGTTTCCTCGAATAACGCATTTCCTGAAACAACATCAAATATGTTAGGTAGGCCAGAGGACTTCCGCAGTTATGGAGGATATTGTAATTTGAATTACACAAACTATCCTTGCACTTGGTGTTCCGGTTCTACTAATTATACTCAAATTCATCCAGACAGGTCTGATAACACAGATTCAAGAATGAATAATACACAGAAAGAATTTAATTCTCATAATGATAACGATGAGTCTAGAAGGAAAAGGTTTAATCGTTCTTACCCTTGCACATATTTTGCTGGTAATCAACAGTCACCAAACATTCATGATAGTGTATTTGTGAATGGAATAGAAAATTGTAATGGTGCACATAATTTTCAAGAAGATTGTAATACAAGACCGAACTCTGATTCTTTGCCCTTGTACATGAGGAAAGATAGACATTTGAAGTTAAATGAATTGTCTTTATTACCAAAGTTCTCAGGTCGAGTTGAAAAGCAATCTGCAAGAGAATACTTGGAACAATTAAACTCAACATTAGATCTGATAGGAGTGCCTGCTGATAAACGATTGCAGAGCATTCAGAATTGTTTTACAAATCGAGCAGCTTATTGGTTTAGAACACACAAAAGATATTTCTGTTCTTATACTGATTTCGAAAGTAAGTTTATTCAGCAGTTTGCTTCGCCTGAAATGTTACAGTCACAGTTAACTGTTTTAAGGAATCAAAAATACGACCAAAATGCACATGGAAGTTTAGAAACCTTTGCACTAAAAACACATTCTACATATTGTAATTTAGTGAACAATCCGAATGATGTTGATGTTATACAATTGATAATGAGCCAGTTGCCTGATAATGTTGCTAACAATATCGCTTGTCATAGTGTTCAGACGATGGATCAGCTTACAAATATGCTTCGTAAATTAGATGTTATTAGAACTAGTAGGACAGGACTTATGCATTTACCTGAAGATTTAGATTGCGACAAGTCTAACAAAGGTCTTAAGAAGAATGAACATCAAAGATTAAATGTACGACAAGTAAATATTCGACAAGCAAGAAGTACTAGTTCTTCTTTTACTCAAACTCTGCCTTCTGATAATTTGGATGCCTCTGTTGGAAATAGTTCAGACAATGTAAACCAATCTATGAGTTCAAGATATAATGCAAATAATGCTGCTAATTTTGGAAATTTCCGACGAAATAGAAATCAGATGTTTCCTAGGAATTTTTACAATACTGGCAGGTTTTACCGTAATAATAATAGAAATATCCCGAATGAGAATTCCAGACAAGATAATGGTCTTAATTTTAGACAGCCTAACTACAGATTTTCTAGGAATGGTTACTATAATAGTAACAGATCTTTGTTTCCTTCTGTTTACGAAAACTGTCCACCACAAAATCGAGATGTGCCAGTGGTGAGTGATACAATGAGGAATCAGCCCAGCAATATGCAAAGTAATATAATGACGAGTACATCTAATACTGCTGTAAATCCTAATTTGACTCAAAATCCAACTTCTGATGTTCAGTCTTTACAATTTAATGATGCTAGGCAACAGCAGTTGGAAAGGCAGTCTACTTTAAATTAAAGTGGCAGTCGGAAGAGCCTCTTTCCCTCTGCACTACCTACAAGAGGCACAAGGAAGAGTCAAATGATTTATGTAATGTTTGTGATTCTATGCAATTTTCGAATGAAAATGCATTAAGTAACTTGCAAATTAATTTTTTGTTAGAATGGTTTGAGGATGAACCTGACTGGGTTATTAACGATGAAGATATTCCTGTACCTTTAACAGAAGTTCCAATTGTACATGGAATTGTATGTCATTTGCCTATCATAATAGATTGTGGTAGCCAAGCAAATGTTATGAATTATGAGGTCTGGTGTAAGATATCATCATGTATTGGTAATCTTACGTTGGACAAGGTGGATGACATTAGATTATGTGGATTTGCTGGAAATAAAAAGTGCAAAATTGTCGGTTGTAAGACGATAAATATTCAGATTGACAGCGAATACTTTCCCATGGAATTTTTCATTTTAAAAGAACTTAATGCAGACATTATTTTAGGTGTTCCTTTCTTACGAAAGTACAAAGCAATTGTGGATTTTAGGAACCAGAATATAAGTTTAATAACTTCATCAGGAAAGCAAGTGTATACAACATTAGATAATAAGGATTCTAGTACGATAAGTGTTGAATCTGACAAGCTTGTATCTGGTGTGAAGCATGATACTGACATAACTGAGAATGAATTTCAGTCATGTAGGATGTTAAAATATGTACATATGTTAGATATTGAAGCAAATTATATGCCTTCTCAGAGGGATATTCACGATAAAGTATTTGCAATTGAAGATATCGGTGATTCACAGAAACGTTATTTACTTTCACTCTTATGGAATTATCACGAACAATTTTCTGACAAACCAAGACATGCCAAGGTAGAACCGTATAAGATACAGTTAGACAGTAACGTACCTATTGCTACGGCACCTTATCCTATACCAATTTCTAGGAGAAAGAATTTAGAAGAAGAACTCGCCAAATGGGAAAGTTGGGGTATCATATATCAAGAATCTTCCCCATATTTAAATCCTCTACACATTGTGCCAAAACAAGGTGGTTTATGGAGACCAGTAGTGGATTTTAGAAATTTGAATAAGCATGTCATCAGTCCTCAAGTTAGAGTTGAACCAATTCATGAAATGTTACAACGATTTTTGGGATCAAAATATTTCTCTTCTATTGATTTATCGTGTGGCTATTTCCAGATCCCATTAACTCCAGAATCACATCTTTATACTGCTTTCTCATATCGTGGTAGACAATATTTATTTCGATATCTTCCCTTCGGCATACGATCTGCTGTGTCCATTTTTCAAGACAGGATGAACAAAATTTTCACGAGAGAATTCAACAACTTTGTTGTTTGCTATTTAGATGATCTCTTGATCTTTAGTAAAACTTGGCAGGAGCATTTAACACACCTGGAAGCTGTTCTGCAAAAATTGAAAGATGTTAATATGTCCATCAAGTTTTTAAAGTGCAAATTTGCTTCTAAAGAAATTGCTTTCCTTGGACATATTGTTTCTGGAAATGAAATTAAGGTAGATAGTAGCAAGAATTCTGCTATAATAAATTTTCCAACACCAAATAACAAAAGGTCACTTCGAAAATTCTTGGGTTTAGTTAACTGGAGAAGAAAATTCGTGAATAAATTTGCAGAAGTTGCCCATCCGCTTTATGAACTTCTAAAGTCGAATATTCTCTGGACGTGGAAGGAAGTGCATGTAGAAGCTTTTGAAAGGTTACGTGATTTGGTTATATCTCCAGAAGCTTTAGCACAGCCTAATTTTTCTAAACCTTTTAACATAAATGTAGATGGTTCAAAGAAAGGTATTGGAGGTGTTTTATGGCAAAATGGAGAGACACCACAATAATCCCAGGATTATTCAATATGCAAGTAGAGTTCTTCGTGGTAATGAGTTGTCTTACAGTACACATGAAATCGAATGTTTAGCAATTATTTTTGCTTTTGAGAAATTTTATATTTATGTAGCAGGAACTAAAATTAATTTGTTCACAGATCATAAATCTCTTTCTTGGCTGGAGTCAGCAAGAACTTTAAATCCACGTTTAAATAGATGGTGTTTAAAACTGCAAGGTTTTGATTATGATATCCACCATGTTTCTGGAGTAAACAATCAAGCGGCTGACACATTAAGTCGATATCCCGATACTACTACAGGAAATATTTCTTTATCCGAGTTGTTTATTAATAACTTAAAATGGGATATTATTGAAGAAGATACTTTGGAATTCTGGAAGGAGTCTCAACATCGTGACGCATATTGTAGTGCTTTAATTCAGAAGATAGAGAACGGAAATCTTTCCAAGTCTTGTAAGACTCAGTATGCTTTCCAAGATAGCATTTTATTTTTAAAATGTGTTTCTGAAGATAATTGGAGATTAGTTGTGCCAGTTTCATTAATACCGAAAATCTTACATAAACTGCATGATATGCAAGGACATTTTGGATATAGAAAGGTTTTCAGTAAATGTAAGAAATTATATTATTGGCCAAAGATGAACTGCAGTATTAAACAGTATTTGAATAATTGTTTAACTTGCGCCAGAACTAAACAAGCTGTTTTGAAAAATGAAAAGGATGATTTACACGTTTATTCTACCAGTCCACATTATTTGATTTCAGTTGATTTGATTGGACCACTTCCGAAATCTCAAGGTTACACATTTATATTGACTGTAATAGATGTAATGTCTAAGTTTCTTATGGCATATCCTTTAAGGAAAGCAACATCTAGAGAAGTAATTAATAAATTTAAACTGCAATATTTTTATCATTATCCTGTATGTAATAGTCTACTGTCTGATAATGGTTCGCAATTCAAGTCACGAGAATGGAAAACTTTTGTGGAAGAATTTAAAATAAGGCATATCACAACTTCAGTTTATTCTCCGTTTGCCAATCCTATTGAACGATACAACAAGGAGTTAATTAGATTATTACGACTGTACATAAGCAAAAATAATGAACATTGGTCAAAATATTTAAGTTTTGTTTTAGGACTTTTAAATAATTCCGTATCTGAAGTAACGGGATACACTCCAAATGAATTATTTTTGCATTCTGAAATAAGAGATCCTGTTTTAAACCAAATTGATTGGCCTGAGACATTGAAAGCAGTTCCTTGGAAATATAAATGTTTAATTGCCAAATCTCGTTTGAAGGAAAAATATAAAATCAAGCCTAAGGAAACTAGTGATAGATACACAAGGATAGAGACAAATGATATAGTATTAGTCAAAAACCATGGACAAAGCAGTGCTGAGTGTAAACGAATACACAAATTTATGGACTTGTGGCTTGGTCCATATTTAGTTAAAGAAGCCAATGGTAACTGTTGTGAACTGTTATCGTTGGATGGAAAGGGAACTGTACAAACACATAATGTATCCAATTTAAAGAAATTCAATTGCAGTCAGGAAAGAAAGGACGAATTATGTAAACTTAAGTAATTTCAAAAGATTTCAACAGCCTTTTATTAAGAAATGTTAATATGTTTTAAATAATTATGATATGTTTTAAATATTTTCTTTATTAATTAATGACAATATGTATGTCAGGAGAAAGTCTGTTTTCTTTGTAGTTTTTCATGTTATCTAAAAATTTTAAAACCGATGTTCTAAAATTTTTCTCCGAAGGAGGGAGAATGTTGTGACTGTTTTCAAATTGTAAAATGTATAATCACTTCTTGTGTAAAAGAAAAAGAAGGAAATGTTATAGCATACTGTTTTGTTGCGTAGCAACCAGTTGTTGAAAACAATTGAAGAGAGATAACAAGAACGATTGGCATATAGTTCGAATCATAGTAATTGGTGCATAATTAATGTATTTATTCAGTGCAAATAATAAGTATACTCATCAGAGAACAGTGTTGTAATTTTGAACTATATATATTATTGTTATTTCATAATTTGCTGTGAAGTAGAACAGTGATTTACTGAGTATAATGTAAAATGCTCAAGCCTCTACGACACTAGCAGGATACAGACAGTGGAGAAGATAACTTTTGGATCTTTGATGGTTCCGTGTCTAGCGCAGGACAGGGCGTGTGAGGAGAGACCGCAGACTACTGGGCGAGAGGAAGCTGTTACTGCCTCCGCAGTGAACAGTCCACGAAGATCTTTTAGAAGGAGGAAACCACCTGACAGGTTGCAGCTGTCATTTGGAAGAAGGGAAAGTTGCAGTAGCTAAATTGTGAAACATCTATGATGTTATTATATCTTTGAATATAGATGTTCAATTGTTTTGTTGATTTTGGATTGTCAAGCATGGAGTTAGCCATGTTGTATGTATATTCTTAGTTATGGATTAAATTATAATTTTGTATAAAATCGAACCCACATGATTTATTATATCATATTACCGTGGTTGGTAACACAACAACTTGTTTTAGCAGTTCTAACGAGAGACAAGACAACGCACTGAATCCAGTTTCCCATTTCTTTTAAAAATTTAAAAATGTTGAGCCAATATTGCAAACTCTTACTCATGAAAGAAAAGCTTGGCCACTTGTAAACGTGACTGTTGTTATTCATAATAATTCACAAAATATTAGTATTAAACGTGCTGCATCACTTGTTACATGTATGCTGTGTACACCTACTGCAGGTCAAATGTTCTTCCTTCCGTTATAGCTATTGCGCAGCATTAATTAACTTTTGATCACTAGATGGCAGCATGTTAAATTTCTATAACAAGCCTAACACACACTATTTTCTAAAACAATAGATAAGTAACTTTGAACTGTTAATGCTTAATGCTTATAAGCATTATTAGAAACCTGACTTTTGTTGGAATATTGAACAAATATTGATATCGAGCATATTTATTCACAAGTCTCATGTTGAGTTTCTCTACAAACTTCTTGAAAGAAGACGAAAAAAAGTTCGAATTGTGTGTTGAGGTTTCAAAATCTCTTTTTGAAGAGGTGAGTGGGGGACGCTACACTCACCTTACCAGAAAGAAAAGAAAAGTGCAATTAAAATGGATGCTATGCTATCGGAACAGAAAAAAACGTGCACGATATACAAAACGCGTATATAAATATATGTATTTTCTCTGAATCCGAAACAAGTCAATATGTATACAATTTAGTGTTAGCATGTTGCACATGAATTTTCTTATTTTATGTCGCTCTATGTTGCAAATGTGTAAAACATATCTTGTACATGAAAGTTACACATGTATCTTCAGAATGCATTTATCAATCATTTTCTGCAATTCAAAAATACAGTTTTTGTGCTTGTTTTCCTTTATTAGCTAATGTGAAATTGACTGTGCTGAGAAAATATTTCAAATCGTTTGACCAAACAAATGCTTTAGCACCGACCTCTACCTAATTTATGAGGATAATAACGTTTTTGATACTACTACTACTACAAATACCACTAGTAATAATAATAATAATAATAACAATAATGTTATTATTATTATTATTGTTGTTGTTGGTACGTTTATTCTGATACTTCCCCCCCCCCCAGACAAACATTCGTGGTTGCGCCTCTGTCGAAATATACTGGAGCCTCCATTTTCAAGAAACAACAAATGCATTTACAAGTGCTTTTTGCAAAATTGGTCAGCATTTGCAATTAGAAAGACGAACTATTATCAAACACCAACTTAACAATAAATTAAAGGAGTACAATCTTTAAGCTATCGGTGCAAATTTGTAGATAAACGTTATGAATTAAAAGACAAAACATTAACACTTTTTAGATACCTTATATTTTGTGTACATGTGAGCTTTGTTGCTACACATAGTTTAATCTTCTTTTTTACAAAATGAATCAGACGAAATAGTCTGTTAACAATCATTTGGTTCATAAGTGCACACACGGTTCAAAAACTTGTTTTTTTTTTGTTTGTATTGTCCACAGGCGGCAGGCCACTTCACTTTATTTACAGATCACTTTATCATCTCTCACAGCCCATAAACAAACAACAGACATCACTCGTTGTTCGATCCAAGAAAGAATTACACATCTAGCAACATCTTCCTTTTGTCAATCCGGAAAGAGGAATGAAAATACATTATTGACTCTGAAACCGTACGAAAATAGAGTACAAAATGGCGACCAAGTAATCTAAAATGGAGGAGGGAATGTTTTAAGAAAGTAACAAGAGTATGTTTCATTTTCTTTCAATTCCCGAGGTTTCTTTCCGGAATCTCCCCGTGTCAGACCGAGTTCTGCTTCTGCCGCTTGGAGTCGCTGCTTCTGCTCCTCGAAACGCCCGAGAACGATCTGCGCGCTGCTTCCTCCTGGCGGCGGATTTCGGAAGCATCTCCGTGGGAGTAGGAGCTCCTGCAAAACCTGGACGGATCATTATCTACCCTTTCCCCTGGAACGGCTGCAGTAGCGCTGGAGTGCCTCGGCGTTGTCTGGATAAATCCCGGAGGATAAACTCTGGAATGACAGGATAAAAGACAATGACATTCTGAATTCCCACTCTGGTTGAATCTCTTTCTAAACAATGGAAATGAGGGTTTTAAAAAATATTAACATCTATATATTTCTTTCTAAAAAATTTAAGTATTGGACATGAGAAATATATATTTATTTTACACATATTTTTAGCTTTGGGAATAACAATTTTTTATTCTTTTCTGTTGTCATAGCTTTGGCATACATAAAACCAGCCGTCGAATTATTATTATTATTTATTTTCTTGTACGTCATTATCTTACGACTGATATTCAACGCAGGTTTGGTTTGAGTTGATGTTTTAAGTCCACTTTAGGCACAGTAAGGCTAATCGGGACTGGACCTACGGTTTAAAGTGGGATCCGAACCACTGTGCCTCCAATTCAACGCAGGGTTTACCCAGAATTTTCCTTCTGGTGGGGTGTAAGTTCGTATTTTGGGATGTGTACGGATAAATGTAGAACAAAAAAGACTATAAGTTTGGCATTTGAATAGACATTTTTGTTATGGAGAAAATTTGGGGGAGGGTTTTATAGGGTGCTGAGGGTTGTTCATTTTCTTACTAACGCATATTTATAACAGAATATATTCTTCGTTAAATATTAAATATGAATCAAGATCGTAGTTTTCTTCATTCTTAATTTATTAGTTCTTACATTTAATTTGTTACTTATGAAATAATATTATTGCCGATTTTCGTTCCATACGGTAACGCATTTTCGAGATTCACATCCCACATCAAACTACAGGTCAGTGATTTGTCCATACACCGCCTTAAAACCTGCTCCAAAATTTTCTCTTGCCCCTCATACATTTACATAAGCGCCCAATTTATGGTCAATTTAGCTCTAAATGTAACGTTACATGCTCTGAATAGAGTTTACACCTACAGATGGAAAATTGTGTATAAACACCTGCTTTAGGTTCAGTCTCAACTAGCGTCTCTGAGAATACGTAAAATAGTCCAAAACAACCTTTGTGAATATATCGGGTCATTCCATGCCACCGACTCTGATGGTTTTTGGTACACAGCTTTACTTTGCTCCAAAACCGACATGTGTGAAAGGAATTTGCTGAAATATGATAATTACATATTATATGAGGGTTGACAAAAATGCAATTTTCAATTGCGTATATCTCGGGGACGAATGAAGTTACAGAAGCGTTCTTGAGAAAGGACAGTAGAATATTACGAGATGATCAATGGTTGAAACTTAGTCTAATTTGAACACACTGTTCAAATGTTCAAATTTCAAGTTTGAACAGCTCAAAACACTCCCCATCGATTTGTCTAATTTTTTTATATTTTTAACTACTATCATTTCTCTTTCGACTGAGAAAATCTTATCGTTGTGTTTTTCCATATAAGAAAGAAAAATGAGATTGAAATTTGTCCTGCACCAAATATTACATTTGTGTCAATCATCAAATTGTACTATGGTGGAAAACACATGTGTCTAGTTCCTTCATGATCACAATGATTTCTTTCGTATCATTGTTCATTCCCATTTCAACACTGATGTCAGTTAATTGAAATAAATTTGAAAGAAGTATTTTTGACACTATACGTATTCTCGTGCATTTTGTTTATATTATTTTACGATCCCCAAGAAGCTTCTGCTTCTTCTTCCTTGTTATTAATGTAGCAATTAATCTAAAGATAAATTAAAAGTACAAAAAGAAACAAAATTCGAATGTCTATAGATAAATAACAACACATTTTATGGAAAAAATCGCTGGAGTAATTTGATTTGATTTTTGTTATGTAGAGTCGCTGTTTTCCCACTTTTGGCTCATCGCAACGATGAGAATATGTGATGCTATGATGAAACTGATGAAGGAACACTCACAAATAACGAACCCGGGACCCTTCACGTCGTAGCTCGCTGAGTTAACTACTCCACCACGGTGGAGTAACATAGATTCAATTTAGTAATTTTTTTTTAAAGAAGTGGCCTCGGGTTTGATTTGCTCAGCTTCGCATAAATTTAATTTAACTTTTGACTGTTTCCCCTTTTACTTATTCTAGTGAAAAAGTTTTCACTATTTTGGGAAGTGGAAACGGGAGAGGAACAGAACGAGAAATACATTCTTAACACGAGAAAAAGAAATTGCTCCAGCATCTCTATTCTTTCCATGGTTGCTTTAACAAAAAAAATCTATTAAGATTGTGATTAGGTAACTGTTTTGTTCAGTCTAGGTACGATAGGGAAGGTTATGTGAGTCAAGCCTGATGGAGAGTGTTACGGTGTGGTCTAGTCACTTGTGTAGAATTAGTCATTATTCCGCGCGCTACTACTCCAGGGGTCCTGGGTTAGAAACACAGAATGGAAATGAGTGTTTTTTGTGAGTGTCCCTTCGTCAATTTTATCCTATCATCATTCATCTTTAGCTTCGCGATTAGCCAAAAGTGGCCTAAAAGCGAGGTAAAATAAACCAAACTGGGAGACTGAAAGCGAGATGTAAAGAGGCATCGATGGCAAAAGATAGAGAACAACAGAAAAAAGAAAGAAAACTGAATGGAAAGAAAGAAATAGTGAGAAGAGGAAACAAGTGAAAGAAAGAGAAAAGAATGAGAAATATATATTAAAACGAAAGTGATAGAAAAAAGAGATACAGTCGAAGAAAGAAAACTGAAAACAAAGAAATAAAGGAAAATAGAAAGACAGACAGAGAGAGAGAGACGAACAAAGAAAATTAAAAAGATAGCAATAATGGAAAATAGAAAGACAGAAAAGAGAAACAGACAAACAAATAAAACTGAAAAGATAGAAATAAAGGAAAATAGAAATTAAAAGAGAGAGAGAGAGAGAGAGAGAGAGAGAGAGAGAGAGAGAGAGAGAGAGGCAAACAAAGAAAACTGAAAAGATAGAAATAAAGGAAAATAGAAATAAAAATAAAAAGAGAGGGAGAGAGAGACGAACAAAGAAAACTGAAAAGATAGAAATAAAGGAAAATAGAAAGAAAAAAGAGAGAGAGACGAACAAAGAAAACTTAAAAGATAGAAATAAAGGAAAATAGAAATTAAAAATAAAGAGAGAGAGGGGGGCAAACAAAGAAAACTGAAAAGATAGAAATAAAGGAAAATAGAAATAAAAATAAAAAGATAGGGAGAGACACGAACAAAGAAAACTGAAAAGATAGAAATATAGGAAAATAGAAATAAAAATAGAGAGAGAGAGACGAACAAAGAAAACTGAAACGATAGAAATAAAGGAATATAGAAAGAAAGAGAGAGAGAGACGAGCAAAGAAAACTGAAAAGATAGAAATAAAGGATAATAGAAAGAAGAAGAGAGAAACGGACCAACAAAAAACTGAAGAGAAAAATCAGATGAAAATAGAAAGAGAAAAAGAGGGAAACAGACGAAGTAAAAATACGAAGACAGAACGTTATAGAGTAAGAAAGAATGAAACATAGATGAAAATGACAGAAAGAAAAAAGACACATAAACACGAACAGAAACATATAAACAGAGAAAAATAAAGCGATAGAGGAACAGAAGATAAAAATATAAATTGATAAATAGGAAGAGAGAAAAAGAGATGCATAGAAGAGAGAACAAAATGGATAAAAAAGAGGATAAAAGAACATAAAATGAGAGTGAATGAGAGAAAGAATTCTGGTAGCAATCACCTCGGAAGCAAAGTATATCCAAGCGAAGTTCTGTGGCAACGGAACTAGGCTTGCAGCACTTTCGGTTCTGAGAATCCAGTACGATTATAAAAGTAATTCTGCTCTCTGCCGTCGGCGGCGCTTATGCGAATTTTAAGAAGCGGAAGTTTCCCTTGCAGGCATCCATTACACAACTAAATGCATTAAAACTTTTGAAGTGCTTTCTTGCGTAGCTACGTGAAAGATGAAGTTGAGAACGCTATTTACCATAATATTCCTGATAAAGAACAGACCTGCCTAACCTACATATTTTCTGTACGATATATTTCAAATCTTTTCTTTCATCTGGGCATTGATTCAATAACATAACCAGGTGTCGGTCACCCTCTGACACGACCAATGTTGCCAGTAACTTCGGATTTTTTTGAAAAAAAAAAATATGCATATGCCAAATTTCACCCAACAAATCGTCTCAAATGCGTAAAATATTATCGTTTTTTTATCATTTCGATAAATACCGACAGGGACCATCGAAAAATATTGCACGTGACTCCACACCTGTATTTTAACCATGTTTTACTTCGTGCAAAAGCTTTTTTACACCTTAGTAACTTTTCCCCCATCCTGAACATTGATGTAGAACATTATTTCCTTGTTTAATGTTTAAAGGATACCCACATGGACAGAGTTAATACCCAGCATAAGTTTTACGTACGTTCAAAGTCTCGGTTACGTGACTTTTTGGACACCCTGTTTAATAGATCAGCTTTTGCCTTCCATTTTTTTCACACCTTTTCCTTTTACCTGCCCACGTTAATCGCTACAAAGGAGATGTATGATGAATATAAGAAACAGACCAGGAAAAAAACAATAAAAGAAGCAAGTGACTTGTTCAGGATTCGAACCTGTTATCTCTGGCTTCGTAATGCGCTTCAATAATCATCTTGCAGCGGAGAAAATCTCCAGAATGTATTCTAGATTCATGTGACTTGTCTATTTGGTCGTTTTAGGTCGTTTTCCCGCCTCTTGAGCCAATGGAGACGATGAAGTTGAGCAATGAACATGGATGGATTTTTGGGACAAACACAATGATACATGCATTGTCCAGGGTTCGAACTTGGAACCTCTAAGTCCACAGCTCGGAACACTAACCACACCGCAGTGGAGGTCGGCTCTGTGACTTCTCACTCACGTGACAAATAGAGCGTCGGGATCGAGGGGACAAGGGTGATGAGTCCCCAAATATATTTTATAAATAACAAGCTGATTACCCGGCGTTGCCCGGGTATTTATTTATCCCAATCTTGTATTGGACAGGAAAATAATGAATTCTAACTATAGTGTAAAATGTAACTAATTTTAAATGTGATCGTGAATGTCACCAGTTAGCTTAGTGACTCCGAAAACTATGGATTCGACACTAATCTAGGTCATTTGTGGCATTTTATTTTTCACCCCCTCTCACCCCCCATGCCGATAGGTGATGAACTTGGAGTTTAACCGCATTGGGAGTGTCACGAAAACTATGGATTCCATTCGCAACACAGCCTGAATGTTAGACAACCCGAGAAACACTATCGTTGTGCGGGTTGAATAGAGTCACGGATGTCTGTTTGTGCGGAATTTAATATCGGTTCTTCTCGATTATCTTTACATGTCAGCCCTTTCCCCCCTAGGGGTGCCAGGGGTGTCTTACCCTAAAATATTATTTCCAGATTGCAATTAATTTGTGTACCAAGTTTGGCTGAAATTGCTCCAGGCGTTCGAGAGTTATGCCGGAACAAACAAATACACACTCCCACACATACATTCATTTTTATTGTATAGATGTAAGATATTAATGGCGTATATGCTGTTAGCCGCATCAATTTTGTAACGTTAACAACTCACATGTTACTGAACATTAGAATTAGGCCAGTGAAGCGTCGTTCATGCAACTCCAACTTGTTTAGCATCGGATCCAAATTTCATCATAAATGTCAGAGGCGTATGCAAGTCCAAACGGAAAATTGCGAACGGGTTTACAGGATACTGTGTACCTAAATTGTGGTCCACATAAGTTGCAAACATACTTACCATATTAGTTAACATTTTTTTTCTAATTACCAGAGCGTAACCCAAAGTAATAATAATACAGGTAACAACCCTTGCCCACTACTCGTCTTGAGTTAGACAAACACTGCTCGCACGCTCGTGGGGAAATAAAGAAACTTCCACAACCAAGTTCAAAGTTCTGCCTGAGCGTTACCCCTGCAAGGTTTAAATTCCAGTTGTATCCTCGAAAGACGAAGAGAAGGATGATTTTTTTTTTATTGTATATAGGATTGTACAGGAAAAGAGTATCGGTGTTTTGTGACTTAAAGCGTAAACAGTTTGAAGCATATATTTGCATTGGTTAGTTTGCGCAAATTTTCTATCTCCCTAGCTTAATCAGTACGATGAGGATGAATGCTAAATTTATGAAATACATGGTGGAATAAACAACGATGTTGGAACCCATACCAGGATTCGAACATAGGAACATTTGACTTTGTGCATTTGGCTAACACTGTCAGTTTCCGCTGCCATAACGGCAGTTAACCTAACTAATGATTCAGTTTCCAAAAATATATTTATGGTGCCCTGAAGTGAGATTTGTCATCATTATTATCTATCTTAATGCAGTATAAAATATTGAATTTTAAATTTAAAGAAAGGTTCAGTCCCGATTTTGTAAGAGGCAAGCTTTAAATTTAACTGTAGGATATGGTAAATGTTATGGTAAATTGTAACAGTGTAGTAAGCTGTGTAAATTATCTGCTTCAGAGGCGAGCTTGAAATTATCTAATAGCGATTGCGCAACAACATTGCGCGCCAGCCAGACACACACACACACAACATATACAGTGTGTCTCAAAGTAGAATAAATAACTTATCAGGTTTATTATTTAAAACATATCTGAAACACAATAATGAGGTTTGTTGTATGACAATTATAAAATCTTGAAGTTTTGTTTTAAGGCACAAGATTTTTGTGAACACAGCGTGGGTGTGTTGTTAAAGAAAATGGCGACTTTCACATGTACAGAAAAAGCAGACTGTGTCTTCAAGTTCCCAGACCTTACACCCTTAGACTTTTGCATGTATGCACAGAATGTTCAACAGCTAAACGAGAAAATAACAAACGCCCTTGCTTTGGTGGACGAGGAGTTGTTGGGAAAAGTGTGGTGCATAACTGGTGGAAGCCACATTGAATATTTGTAGACATTCATAAAAACTTGAAGTGTTACTGATTGATACACAACAAATATCATTGTTGTATTCCATATAGTTTCACTATCCCACTCATATTAAATCGCAGAGAGCGGATAAATATACATATTTTGTCTTTTAAGAATATATCCATGTGTTATTTCTGGATCACACTTTGTAAAGACGTATTGATTGATTGAGTTGGTATAAAGGCGTATTATAATATTGTTGATATTCTTAACAAAATAAAGATAACATTAGCTTTAGTTACGATGTTTGTTCTCCACGTTTCCTTGCACGAGTGCACATAGCGTATAGCGCCGATGGGTTCATATTAATTTTAATAAACAAATAAACACAACAAAATAATTTACTTGTCAATTTTTTCAAACAAATCTTACTTTTCTTGTAAAATCCCTGTAGCAAATTCTTATTCTCTCGTCAAATTCTTTTTAATGAATCAGGTTTCTAAATATTTTTCTCGTGACGAACAACTAAGAGAGTCATTTCTCGTGAAATATTTTACAAGATTATGTTATCGTCCTTTGTTCATTGTGATTGATTGATTTGCTTTATTTTGCTTCGCCTTTTGTTCCACTTTTGGCTAATTTGCGAAGATGGGGATAAGTGAAATCGATGAATGGACACTCACAAACATCCATGACCAGGCCGGGATTCGAACCCGGGACTTTGTTCATTTTGAGTTTAAGGAAGGATTGGCTGGATGAAATTTCATGTCTTGTTTAATTTCAGAACTTTCACTTGTGATCGTACAAATAAATCACTACCTGAAAGCTAGGCAAGTCTTCTTACACTCCTTTGCTACTTGATTGCAAATGCGTAAAGAGTATGAGAAATAGTACTGCCGTATTTAAAGATATGGATACTTGAGTTTGGACTCCAGTTAAAAATTAACCAGTAGACGTACATAAAAACGAGTTACATCAAAACCTAGCTTATTCAATTCTTCGTTAGTCTATGCTAACCAAATTGTTTTTCGAATATGCCATCTATTTTTATCATCGTGAGAACAAAAACGTGCCGTTTTTTTTAAGTCTTGTAAACGATTGCTCTCTTAGAAATTCTATAAATAAAAAACGGGTTGTACGCTGCAGGAATAAACATTTTAAACACATTTCTTAACTTTCAGATTTTTAAAAGCCGTTCTTTTCAATTTTGCGAAAGAACTTTTTCTTAGTATTGTGTAGTCCTACAAATACCGGATGTTTCATAAATGATTGAGGGGTTACAAAAAGTTATTGCAAGTATTTAACTTACCAATCCAGAACGAACGAGGAATTCGGTTTTCTTTTAACCCCTACAAATGTTCAATGTATGCACCACGGGTGAAACGGCACACATCTACACGATAGTCTATTTCTTGTCACACTTGCATCAACATGGGTCTGTCGATAGTTTCTATTGCTGCAATATCACGCGGCATCGGTGGGAGGAATACCCTTTCTTTGAGGAAACTCCACAAAAAGAAGTTACACGGTGTAAGGTCCAGCGATCTTGGGGACCAAAACATTGCACAAACACTGTGAGTGATGTGGGTAATTTGAGTGTTGCCTAGCGGCAGGGATACTAATCCTCAGCTTACCAAAACACACACAAACTGTTTGACATTTTCGTTCGTTCTGGACTGGTTTCATTAACGTATGTTTAATACTTTACTTGCAATAAACTTTTGTAACCCCTCGATTATTTGTGAAACACTCGGTGCAATATTGGGTTGTTTTGAAGCTTTTTGCGTCTGTTTTTAAAATCCACACAGCCGTGGAAACCGCGGGCTGTCACTGCGAGTCCATTCACCACGCTCCAACTATATTTTACCCTCAACCGTGTGCCGAAGCTAATTGCATAGGGGGCTGAGCGACCTCTTACCTAGCCTGCGCGACGTACGGGCAGGGGCTGAGGGTGTTCATTCGAGAGCTGACCGACAGCGAGACGTCGTCTCCGCTGGACTGCCTCTCCAGCTTCGTCAGGCGCTGCTTGATCTTCGACTGGCCGCTCGAGTACTCGGCCAACAGGCGGGCGAACCTCGTATGTAGGTTGTCCAGGGTTACCTCTGCGGAAGAGACGGAAATTGCCAATTACAATCAGTATTCAAATTATGGTAATTTTAAGTGCTATGGCCTGTAAAGTGTAGAAGTCAATTGAAATGTTCATAATTATAATAATACAACAGGGTGGCGCATATGTTAACCAGGAGCAATTTCGACATATTTTTAACCAATGAAAAGTTATGACCACTTTCAACACTTCATCAATATGTTGTCCTTGTTCCTGAATGCACACTCGTAGGCGTCTCTCCCACGAACGTAGCAGTTGTGATAGCATTGCAAGCAGCAAGAAGAGAACGATCGATGATTCTTGTGACATCGGCATGAGCTACGGTTTGGGGACTTTGCAAATGAAGCCAGGACCGCTGTGGCTCTTTTTGCGTCGGTGGAAGTTCTGGGACGTCCTTATCGTCGTTGACTGATCCTGTCTCCTGGAACTTTTGGAGTAATTGTGCAACTGTCACATTCGACACTGGATCTCATTGGAGTGTCGTTGATTAAAATCATTCTCATTCTGGCATTGTTCTCCCAGAAATGGAAAATGAGACACACATGTTACAATCATGCAGTCATAACATTTTATCGGTTAAAGATATGTCGAGAAACCTTTACCATTGCATTTCTCGTGAAATTTTAGCCTGATTTGATATATCACCCTCTTCCCACAAAAAAAAAATGAGTTGAATTCAATATGACGGACGTCCACTTGGAATACATCAGTATGGGTTCTCCCTAGGCCGAACCTATTTCTATCATGACCAATTCTACCCAGTCTAACGCCTTTACATTTTATACGGAGTGTTAAGGGACTTTTGAATCACCTGTATAATAGCAGTAGTAGTTTATTTTGCATAAAACGTAAAGAGCAAGTAATGAATCAGCACTAGAAAATTAGATACAAAATTTTGAAATTATAAATAGATTGAGCAATTTTTGCGTCATAGAAAACTACATTCTGGAAAAAAAACAATAGCTGATTTAACCTAAAAAATTAAAAATGCACCATCAATACTTCAGATTAGAAAACATAACATGTATGGGGAAAAAAGTCCATTCATTTGGGCAACTAAAAAAATCCAAACAAAAAGTTCTCTACAGATTTGTATTTTGACGTTCCACTTCAAGCTGTCAGTTGGAACGCATAAAAATCAGATCTTGAAATCTGACACTAATGTGCACAACTGTCAGCTGCTCAATCTGATTTGGTCCTGTTTGTCTCGCAGTCTGCGACAATGGCCCTGGATTATTGACCATCAAACGAACTGCTGATTTTCCCACGACAAATTGCTCATCCTGCGTCGTCTAGAAGTTGACAGATGTTTCTGGCACTGCCAACAGAAAATGAGCGTTGCAGATTCTTAACGGAGACTATTCGAAAAAAGGAAAGCATGCTCTAAGTGCTACACTGTAGCTTCCAAATGATATGCACGACTTTCTTAGTTTTACATTTGTAGTCCAGAATAACTTTTGATTTTAAAAATAATGAAGAAGGTGTTCAATCCTGCTCTTCTGGTCCTTCTCCGTGCCAGCAATCAGCTCGGCATGCGCAGAGTAAGAAGTGCGCAGATGTTATGCGCAGTGCACAGGAATAAATGCATCGTCATTGCTTCTGTAGTCTTCATAGGACTTGTTAGCAGATCACGACCCTGCCTGGGCATGTGAGTGTGTTTTATCAATTTCATCATCCTCATCGTCGCAATTAGCCAAAATTGGAAGAAAAGCGACGTAAAATAACTAAATCAATCAATCAAACTTGTCCAGCTTGGCGGAATTAAATAGCCATCTACAGGGTGGTCATAAAGTGGGCGAAACCACCTTTATTTTCGACACTACGATGGTAATAGTTGGGTTACTTGATATGAACACATACCTGTGTTATTGATTAACCACCTCTGGGACTTCTTGGAGGCCCTTCAGAACGTCACCGCCCGGAATAAGCCGCCAGTTTGGGCGGTATACTGTTAGTATAGCGAATGGGCGTAGTTGTAACGTCATCGCCTTGTAATCAAGGGGTCCCGGATTCGATACCCGGTTCAAATCCCACTTTAAACTTTAGGTCAAGTTCTCATTAGCCTATCTGTGCATAAAAGTAGACTTGAAACAAAAATTCAAATACAAATACAAAATCAAGTGAGTAGAGCGGTATTTCCATTCGCCTTCGTGCATTCTTAGACCTATTTACAATGCTGAGAACGAAACACAAGTTGTATACCACTTACCCAATCTATCAACTTTATCCCTGACAGTCTCGTGCTCCACTTGAGCCTCCTTGAAGACCTCCTCGTCCAACAGCCCATCCTTCCGCAGCAGCTGACAGCCCCTCTCGATGAGGCTCTGCTTGGCCTCCGGGTAGTCTTGCAGGGCGTCCCAGAGGTCGTCCTTGGACAGGCAGAAGAGGTCGGAGTATCCGATGCTGCGCACGTTGGCCGTCCGCCTGTTGCCCGTCTTGTTGCCGGCGATGTTCAGGATGGAGACTTCGCCGAACACGCTCCCGTCGCTGAGCGTGGCGTAGACCGTCTTCCCGTCGTCGGCGACAACGCTGAGCTTCCCGCGCTTGACGATGTACATCTCCTTCCCCACGTCTCCCTTGCGGCAGATGTAGTCACCCGGGCTGAACACCTGCGAAGAGGAAAACAAATTTTACTTTGCGATCACCCTGTAGCTCGGGGATAATCAGAACTATCTTACAATTACTATGCATGCATACACAAAAATGTTAATTGTCATCCCCTACATATCTGACAGTGGCGTACCCTGGATTTTCGAAAAGGAGAGGGCTACGTATGCTTTTAATAGTAGTTAGTCCTCATTTCCTTATCTTTTCCTGCCTTTGACGTTTTTTTCTCTTTTTAGGAATTCTGGGCCAAAGGGGGTTCACCAACCCCCTTGGGCACGCCACTGTCTGACAGACTCCATGTTCATAAGATGAAGAAAAGGTTGGAACTTCTATTGCCTCAATTACTCCCCCCCTCCCCCTCTCTCTCAGTGCTAACATCGTCGACTTGAAATCAAGGGGATTCGGGTTCGACACCCGCTGGAGGCACATAGTGGTTCGGATCCCACTTTAAACTGTAGGTCCACTCCTGAAGCCTACAGTGGACTTAAAACAGCAACCCCCCTTATATATATATATATTTGTTACACCATTCAACAAAGTTACTCAAGTCAGCCTGCAGTTGTATAGAGCCACGTGTGTGTGTGTGTGTGTATATATATATATATATATATATATATATATATATATATATCTTGGCCACTCACAAATGCTAGTAACCTTACTCCTTCTCTCCATTCCACATTACTGACTCCTGTTTTAGTTCCATGTCAATCGTGACTGTCATACAACAACGTCAGACCTCCCATGCCAGATATAGCAATGAAGCTGAGTTGCCAGGATTCCTGACACTACCATAATGTAACACTGCATTTAAACCTATCTACCAAATAGGAATGTGGCTCCCCGATGGCGTAGTGGTAACGTCGTCGCCTTGTAATGTAATTAAAGGTTCCCCGGGTTTCATCTCCGGAGAAGGTTCATAATGGTTAGGATTCCACTTTAAACTGTAGGCCCAGTCCCAATCAGTCTATCTGTGGAAGGAGCTGGTCTCGTCCACTGTCTGTGAGGAGGATTTTAGTTTATTCTTACTTGTTATTGTGTTGTGCTTGTCTTGTGCAGGTCTCTTTACAAACTTGCTTTTCACGCCCCTTGTTTTAACATATTAAGTAAGAATTTTAGATAAGGGGATATTTCCCTGTATACAATGAAGGGTGCAAAATGACCATGTGTGCCGACGCATTCAACATATTCAACTCAATCAATCAATCTGTGCATAAAATGGCCTTAACCCTCAACTGAACTCAACCAATAGGGATGACACATCCAGGCAATATAATATCGTAACGTTCTCTTAGGAGCGGGGGATCGAATCAGGGACCAGCGTATCTCGATCACCATTCATCAGCACTCGCCTCTTGCTGATGGCTTAGTGGCAAGGAGCGAGAGGTGAAACACAAAAACTCTCCTGCTGCTTCCAAGCCACAGTCTCATGGATCTCACCCCTCACCGCCCGTTGCACTCAATACTTATTCTCCCTTCTTTCTCCATAATTCCGGGTCGTTACCCAATAGTTCCTATTGGGTCAGCACCTTATTTACCTGTTTGCAATACCACTAATTGAGGAAGGTTGGTTAACTTCTGACATGGCATTCCTTAGATACCTATGAGTGCAAAGGCTGGTGATCGGGTTTATGAACTTCATTGCTGGTAAAGCTTCTCTGTTTTATTGGGGTTTTTACGGTTACACCCTCTGGAAAAAATCCTTTATTGAAATTTATGTATGTCTAGTGTCATGTTAATCCATCCTTGATAAGTCGAGTTTTTTTTTTTAAAAAAAAACATATCCTCCCGCCAAGAACCTTATAAAAATAGAATTTAATTCCATTAAAAAAATGTTTAATGACTACAATTTCAATTTGGGAAATTGTTTTGCAAGAGGGAGATCGTAGCATATCTTTTCGTTTTCAGAAATATTGACCCTGGCAGACCTTGCCAGCTCCTGCTCAGAAATGTGTAGGATAAGCCTTTAACAGGAAATGATAAGAACACTGGCCTTTGGCTAGAGGTGACGAGAGGCCAAGCGAGGGTTTAAATAGGTGCGCATGAGAGCGACACGGGGGCTTTTTACTTGGAATCATCGGAGAAGCAGGAGCTATTGGTCTGTTTTCTAAACCGAGCAGGGTAAGCTATCCTACACCCTTTATTCGCATTGCTCAGTTCAGTATAAAACCTAATCATGAGTCTATATTAATGTTAAGTTAGATATTTGTACCTGGCCCGTTCAGGGCTGTCTCTACCATCAATAGTACTAATCGGGAGGGGCAAGTTACATCCCTATTTAAGATCCCCGCGTTCATGTTGGAACGCTACGCTATAATTGAATATTCGATGGTATAATAGATGATGCAAGAACAGACCATATGGCATGAATAAAATGTCTTAGAATTGGCCGTGACATTTGTAGGCAAAGCTTCACCCCTTAATAATGTTTTCTTAAGTTTGAAATTCTCTTTTGGATCTTAAAAATTTAAGACGTTAATGGAGCTATTTGCCGTTTGACAGTACACCCAACCATAGTATAAATCCAGTAAATTCCTATGTAGAGACTGGTAAGAGTAATACATCACATAGAGATTACGCGAACTTTGCTCGGTCTTTCGAAAAGTATATTTTGTTTGAAATAAACCTAACGATATTCGAAATTATGAAGAAAAACTCCCATTAGGCATCCTCATAGGGTAAGAAAAGCTATATCTTGTGTATGTACCGTGCAATGAAGGCAAGGTATTGAGGTACGGATACACGTAGAAGAGAAACAATAGACCCAGAAACTGTACAGGGTGTCCGAAAAGTCCTGCACCATAGACAAAATGGTAAAATTGTGATAAAATTAATTTTGTCGTTCTTTGGAGCCGCCGAATGGGCGCCACGCTCCCCGGATTTGTTCCGATGCTTTCTGGGGGTATGTTAAATCTATGGTGTACAGCGTGAAGATGCACGATATGGCTCATCTTTGCACAAGAATCAAGGACGTATGCGAAGCCATTGGCCCAGATCATGTCCCCCCGCGTGCTCAACAATTTGCGATTCCGCCTACAAACATGTGTGGAACTCAACGGAGAGTACAAATACTGTGATTTTGCCTACGGTGCGGGACTTTTCGGACACCCTGTAGGCTGAGAAGTGTAAAATGAAAATACAATAAATGAAATTCAGAGCACAGGACCTCCTCGAGGGCGTAGCGATAACCAATGCGTCCCTGGTTCGATGCCCGGTGGAGGCACATGGTGGTTTGGATCCCACTTTAAACTATAGATCCAGTCTCGATTAGCCTCTTTGTATATAAAGTGGACATTAAAATAAGCTTCATAATTCATCGCCCAGAAAAATCAAATTTTTATTAACACAGGAAGCAAAAAATAAAAAAAGTAATGAATTAGAATGCGATTTGAAGAACTGGATGCAAGAAAACTGCGGAATAATGTTAGACAGGATAGGAAATATTGATCACATGTCCGGCTGCAGCTGCTTGAATATTTGTAGTCATTCAGTGTCGCCGTTGCTATGAGTGACCTTACCTTCTATTGTAAGTATCCAGGGAACGGCCCACGTACGATAGGTACGAACATAGCGACCTGTAGCTTCCTGCAGGTGGCAGGTAAAGTTAAATTAAAGGTGAAATTTTACATCCTCAAGCAATGAGATTCTTTAAGATTTCTGTGATCGAATTGGATGTCTAGTAAGGCGGGATGTAGATTCCAAGTATCTCCAACATCGTAGGTATGAACTTTAAAACGACAAAACAAACTTGCACACCTCTCAAGATTCAACGCAATGCTCGTTAGTAAGGTATAAATCCAGTCTTTGGCGTTGGGAGCTTCCCGCCTGCATACTGGACTTCAAGACCAGCATGAAGCAGAGCAGGAGTGGGGAGAGTCGCCAGAACAACCGCGACGCTTATTCCGGTGTTCAAGTTTGGTCTCGCGTTTCATCTGTTTCGCTGTTGTTCCTTTCGCGCTTATTCCGGTTTTCAATTTTGGTTTTGCGGTTGTTACTTTGGCGCTTTTTCCGGTTTTCAATTTTGGTTTCGCGCTTAATCAATTTCGCGTTTAATCCTTTCGCGCTAGTTCTTTCGCATTTATTCCGTTTGCTCTTGTTCCTTTCACGTTCAATCCTGTGTTATGTTTCGCAGTTGTGCCCTTTGTGGTTATTCCACCACCACAGTGGGGAGACTCATACATTGAATGTTTAAAATTCTGCGGGGATGTTCTCCATTCTTAACAGGTAACTACCTCCTGTTTCTCCTGCCACAGTGACAATGTCACACACTACAGTTACTCAGGAATCAGACGAGGAGAGTTTACCCACTGCATGAACGCGACAGACGAAGCCTTCTACCTCTCTCACTCCTTCCTTTAAGTCCCTCATACAATGCTGCATTACGGCTGCTCATTCTGCAGTCCAGACGTGCATAGGAGAGCTCTTTTCCACAAATCGGACGGCTTGAGCAGACCTGGTATAATCAATCCCTCGTCACCTAAGGGTAACGGTACGCCTTTGCTGCAATAAGTCTTGTGGTGTCCCAGATCGTTTGTGTTGTTCAAACAATGTTTGAGTTTTGTTTCAAGTCCACTTTATACTCAGGAAGGATAATTGGGACTGGATCTACAGTTTAAAATGAGATCCGAATAACTTATGCCTCCACCGGGTATCGAACCAGGGATCCCTTGATTACGAGGCGACGAGGTAAGGGCAATTGAGAGTTAAACCCCGATTTAGATGTCTACATGAGACCAGTAAATGGGAAACGCGAGTCATTTCCCTTTCTGGTTTGGTTAGTTTACTGCATTTCTCTACCTCTTGGACTTAACATGACAATGAATGACGAGATAATGACGGGCAAACTCAGTTATAGTCTTACCAGGATTCAAATTTTCCAAGGTATGGTCCTGAAAAAACTTAAAATACTACAAATACTTCTTTGGTAGCTTGTGTATGTAGGTATAGTACAATAAATCCTATTCCAATGTTAAAGTAGGAAACCTATAAGTAGGGAGACAAATTTATGGTAAATAAAAACTGAGGAGAGCGGTAAATAAAATGTTAGATCAGCGGTATATACCAGCGGTGGAAAAAAAATGGCACACACTTTTTCATCATGAGAGGAAACAACATCCAAAAGAGCTATAAATTGATAAACTACTTCATTTTTATATACTGTACCCATACACAAGTACTTAGCTGTCCAACCAAAAAGAAAACATCAACACAAAATCACTTCATTTCTAAATTGCATATCTCAAGTGATATATTCATTGTATGTATTTAAAGGATATCCTTGCTGTCCAACAAATAAAATAATCACTACTGCACATACACAAACACATGTTGAAAATCACATGATGATAAACAAAATTCATTCATGACTGAACACAAATGACACCATTGTTTCCCTTGATGTGCGGGAACAGACTAATCTTATCGCTGCTACAGCTAGCAAGTTCAATGAAACTGGAAGTTGAGTAGACATTCGGGGGAAGAAAGGAATGCAGCTTGACAGGGAGCGAAGTTTTCGAACTGAGATTATGTGCATGGGAAATATCAATTTGCAGCGTCTTCCTGATGTGATCGAAGATAAAACGTTCTTCAGCTGCAAATGGTAGGAAACTTTAGGCAAACGTTTTGTTACAAATCGACAGTTTGCGCGAAAAACCTCGATTGCGGTTTTTGCGTGTTTTCTACTTAATTTGATGATATTTCACGGTTATTTCGCGAAAAAGCTTTCATTTCGTGGAAAAGCACACATTTCGCATTACTTCGCGAATAAAACTCATGCATATTTCATCATTGGGGGTGTAGTTACGTGCAGAATGTTCAAAATTGCATCTTTTTTTTCACATTTCGCGATTTCGCGCATCGCGAAAATTCAATGTCCCTACCTATAAGTTTCAAGAAAATCCAACCATTTCTTCTTTAATAGCAGTAATCTGTTTGACGCCTAGAAGATTTGCAGATACTGTTAAGTATTTGTGGGATAGCGGTTTGGAGTTAATGGTTGCTATATTCTGAAACGAATTTCCTAAGTTCATACCTCGTTCCTGAAAGATATACAAAAACATGAAGTTTGAAATGCATTAGGTACACCCGATTAAATATTTCCCTCGTCTTCTAAAACGGTAAGGTTTTGAACGGAAAATTTACATGTACTTGTGTACTGTCAGAGTGGATAGATATGCGTACCTGCAACTTCAGCTTGAGCACCAACTCCACCAGCAGACCAGGTTCGCAGTCCTGGAAGATCCGCACCTGCTTCAGAGTGTCCATGTGCACGTGGATGGCTATCTCCGCCTTCAGCTTGTCCGGCAAGGTTGACATGATCTGCTCTTCGTCCAGCGACTGCTTGTTGGACCAGAGGTAGTCGAACCACTTGATGACCCTCGTCTCGAGCTCCTTGGAAACCTTCCGGAACACCATGTACTGCTTGATCCCGTCCATCCTGTTCTGAAAGTCCACCCTCGCTGCGTTCATGTTGGTGATCATGCTGCCTATGTTCCCGACGATGGTGGCGAAGATCAGGACGCCGACGAGGAAATCGACGACGACGAACAGATACTCGATGTCGTTCTCCGGCTGCGGAGTCTCGCCGATCGTCGTCAAGGTCAGCGTCGACCAGTAGAAGCTGTAGATGTACTGGCGTGACAGAGTAGAGTTCCGACCACCGTTGATATTGTACACCCACCCGTCGCAGCCGAAACCAATGGCGTAGCTGATGGCGAAGTAGAGGCACGCGTTCCAGTGGATGATGATGAGGATGTACAGCACCACCTTGCAGATCCTGAAGGCGTTGGGGAAGTTGGTTCGAGTCTCCGTCTTGTCGAAGAACTCCAGCATCCTCGGCATTCGGACGAGCCTGTTGAGGCGGACGATGACCGGGCAGGGAACCTTTACGTGGCAATGGCTGGGTATGACCAGGTACACGAGATCCGTCGGAAGGATGCTTACGACGTCCGTCTTGAAGGAGCTGGACCGGAAGTAGTTCTGACGTAGCTTCCGGGAATCCCTCACCATCAGCCCTTGCTCCAGGTAACCTTAAACATGAAACAAAAGAGTCAAGCACGATTTGAAGGAATATCCTGGTGTTGCAAACCCAATTCTCCAAATTTAAAAAGAGTGCATGGGGAAATTACTTTGGTAACTTTCTTAGTATGCTTCCTTATACTCACCTTGTCCGGTTTTCGATTTCACTGGTCTACAACGAAAAATCATCAGAGAAACTAATAGGTGCTGTAGACTTGGTTTCACCCCCTGATTCCAAATCTATGCTTAGAAATCCCCCAGCACGTAGGCTATAGTTATTGAGATGAGACAGGGTTATGAAATTCACTGCGTGTAACGTCTAGAGACGTGTCAATCAGCTGATTTATCAGCTGCAGCCACCACATGGCAGCCATCTGATCAAACGACTGAATTCGGTTGCTTTAATTTCCCGCTTGCTCTGCAATAAACAGAAAAATACTTCGCTAAGCGCTACTGCTGTGATACACTTTCACTAATTACGGTTACAACTGACACGGTTTGAGATGCAAGTCAGTACACTATTAAACTGGTACAAATATCCAGCAGCTGAGTTAGCTGTTCAGCTTATACGAGCTGTTTTGTCAACCGGCTGAATCTGTTAAGAATTTGAATTTAGCTTGCTGAGGCTGAATCCGACCAGTAACGTACGTCGGTATTTGCTGCAGTAAGCGAGAATAAGCATACAAGAGTGTATCCAGATTTGCCATCTGCAAGAAGACCAGTCCCACACGACGAATCTTAACACATCCCAGAGCCTCCGAAGAGAGAACCAGTACAATTACTAGATATGGAATGTGCAGATTTTTCCTCTGCCGAAGAGTCATATCAAGATGAGTACATACCCGAGGAGGAAACTTCAGAACCAAAACTATTTAATCAGCAGGAGTTAAATTACTAGAGGCCAGCATAGTCTGCCTTTTACCTACCCACTGCCCGCTTGCACGCGATAACAGGTTTACCTGCTCGCCTGCCCACGGCAACGAGTCGACTTGCGTCTTTACCCGGGTTCTTGGTCTTCAAGGCGCTCTGCGCTTACAAGGTACCTGGGCATTCATCAAGACCCGGGCGCCTGCAAAACCTGCTGGAAGGAAACAGCCGTCCGGCAACGTGTCGCTCCAGGTGTTTCATCACCACGTGGACGGCTGCAGCCAGTGTTGCCTACTTACGTAGCTACTAAATCCTACGAAGTCCTAGGAGGAGCTTCTTCTCCAAGGAGAATTTATATACTTAGCGATTTCAGTTCAGCGTAAGCAGTTTTTATCTTATTGCCAGGAAATGCACGCAATATTACAGTTTCATTTATCTAAATGAATGATCGAGCAAACAAAAATCTCCTCACTGAAAACTAATTGTTTTTCATTGCATGGTGCCTTAACCAGGCACGCAGTGGCGCAACCAGAGGGGGCAGGGTGCATTGCTCACAACCTTGGACGGAAATAGTCTAGCGGAGGGGTCAGGGTGGGGGTCAAACATTAAAGTACAAGTCTCATCAAGTTCAATGCCGTAGCAAATGGGTAGCGGGAGACGGTCCTGAGCGCCGAACGATCTAAGTGAGAAAAGTTTTAAAACAGAGAATGCTATGGCGGCCCGTGATATGATTTGCTATTAATGTTGGTTTGTTACGAGTTGGATGAATTAATTATGTAATACGTCGCTCCAAGTGAAAAGAAAATATTGTAGATGGAAATTTTACATGCCATATGTATGTACATTCGGAATGCATTTATCATGCACTTTCTTTCTTTCAAAAATAGTTTGTGTGCTTGTTTTCCATTATTAGCTAACGTGAAATTGACGTGTTGAAAAAAAATATTTCTAATCCTCTGTTTCAACACAAATGCGTGAGAACCGACTTCTACCCCTTTTTGCGTGATTTATGAGGATAATAATGCCTTTCATGCTACTTTATTACTATTATTATGATTGTTGTTGTTGTTACGTTTATCCAAGTACTTGCCCCCCCCCCCCAAACGAGGGTAACGGCAATGCCCCTGGCTGGCTACGGCCCTGGTGTTCGCAGTAGAACAGTGTGTTGTTTCACTCGCGACCTCAGCGTCGAACGTGACATGTTTCAGTCCTGCCCTATATCACTATATATACGTATATTGGTTATTTACGACATATACTTATGGATCCTGTGCCACGAAAAACCTATTTCAATGTGTGTGTGGGGGGGGGGGGGGGTAGCAACATTCGTAAATCTCATTTCATTGGTGATGTGGCTTACGAAGCTTTGAGTTCCCTTTTTTAAGTAGTGAAAATCTATTGCAGTTGGCAACACTGTAGAACGGTGTGGGCCCGGTGCAGTTTCTACTCGATGCAACTACGTCATGCAGAGGGAGGGGTCTGCAGTTGATGGAAAGAACGAACTGAGAACTGAGACCTACTAGGTGTCGTAAGACTGCGGGTACCCGGCGGGTCTACAATGCCTGCCAGGAACGATCTGGGCAGATGGGCATACAAGCTGCTCAAGCGAGGGTGTTGCGCAGGTTGCATGGCATTTCAGGAGCGATGTCTCGCGAACGGGTCTGCTCCAGGTTTTGTGCAGGCCTCTGTAAATTACCTCATTAGAGATATTTCATTGTAGAAATAGAAACCAGAACTTCTTGCTTCAGGACAATAGGAAAGAAATCAATCTCTTAGCAGGTGACACCCGAGTCTGCCACTATCGAATACAGAATCATGAGTTGATCCCAAGAAGATATTTCATCCTTCTCTGCACATAAAACTTGGGTTAGTAAAGTGTTTGGTGATGGCTATGGCAAACGAACTCTATAGCATTCCAATACCTTACTGCTATATTTCCGAACATAAGCACAGATAAATTTAAAGAAGGCATTTTCGTGTGACGTCAAATCCGAGACATTCTAAAAGATGGAAACCCTAACTTCTGAAGAACGAGAAGTTTGGAGAAGTTTTCAGTGGGTTTGTGAAAATTTTCTAGGTAAAACCAAGTCTCCGGATTTTTTTCGTCCATACAAGGAAACGAAATGTCGGATGTCACTTAGACTACACTTCCTGCACTCCCATTTGCATTTCTGCACTAAAAGCCTTAGCGATGTGAGTGACGAAAAGGGGGAGCGTTTTCACCAGGACATTGAGACAAGGGAATAGCGCTACGAAGGTTTCTATGACGGTAGACTACTGCTGGTTGTTGTATAGTGATGATCCTGATGCAGTGTTACAACAGACATGAACATTCATCACATTTTTTAATAATATTTACTTAGGTTGCATAAATCAAATATTTCTGCATATGTCAGACTAAGGACAATTTTGATTCTAATGAAGAGGGTTATTATGAAAAAATGGTGGATGCCAGCACAAATTTAGACTTCCATTCATGATCAGCATTAAAAACTGATCTAGAAATGTATGGTTTTATTTCTGATGATTAAAAAAGTTTATTTTTGTAGACCAGTGTTTTCAGAAGCAGATTAACAGTACTGAGGCAACAACATTTGGTTACTGCTAAACCTAAAAAAATGTAGGGATATTATGAAAAAATGGTGGGTGCCAGCACAAATCTAGACTTCCATTCATGATCAGCATTAAAAACTGATCTAGAAATGTATGGTTTTATTTCTGATGATTAAAGAAGTTTCTTTTTGTAGACCAGTGTTTTCAGAAGCAGACTAACAGTACTGAGGCAACAACATTTGGATATTGGTAAACCTAAGAAATGTGTTATGGATTATTAAACAAATCGATGCCAGGATGTTAACCCTTATGTCGTGCAAATAGCAACAGTTTATTTCATATTAACAAAGCTAGTGCCATCTATTGGCACTTTGAGTACACCTTGATAAAACAGTTGAACGATGTTGTACGCATAGTGAGATCACACAGAAAATAAAATGAATAAAATTTAGTTTTTGCACTTCAAATGCTACAACTGAGTTTCTTCATTCATCGTTGACTTGAACTTATGATCCGATGTATTTTTAATGCATCAAGAGAATACCAAGGGTTAGGATTAATCAAGAGAGACACTGGAATGCTTATTTGTGCTTGAAGCAATAAATAATGCATTTTCTTGCATTTATGTTTCATTGAATTCATTGATAGTCCTTATAGTAATTCGTTCATTTTTCTGTTATTCATATTAATACCTATTAATATTATTTATTATAAATTTGTTGTTTTGGGAAAGTTATCTGAAACATCAAATTGGAAATTATTAACATTTAATGCATAATATGCAATATACCTATAGCATTATTTGCTGCATTACAAGGAACTAAATATTATTCTAAACATCAAGATGGAACAATTATATTTTAAGAAATAAAAAGCGACGAAACCAATAAAGGTAACGCATGACGCCAAGCAGTGGCGGTGGGTGGTGGGTACCAAATCTGAGAGGGGAGGGCAAGGAACGTTTACTTTATCTTGGTAGGCAAGTGCGACGGCAGCGACGGCAAAATGTTGGGGGGGGGTAAGTGCCCCTTCTGCCCTGACTCCCATAATACCCGCCACTAAGCTAGGAAGTTCCGGGCCTGTCCATGGTGCCGGACGCTACATTCGCATATGTTTATGTCTCGTTTTTCTTGTATATTATCAGTGCCCATATTGAAAGTTGTCCTTATTGTAATATGGTTGAACAGAGGGTAAAATATACAACATTTTGGAATATTAGAATTTAAAATTTGAGCAAATATACAACGTAAAACAGATCATTTTATTTTAGTGCCGGATGCTACACAGAGAATTTTGTTTTTTCTTACATTTAAACTTTGAGCAGTTTTTCTGTGAATCTTTTTATGCAAGAGACATAATTGCTGTACAGAAATATGAACATAGTGGTATACAAGTTCTTCAACCTGTTTTTGTGCTTTAAAACATTTCTGTTTTTTATATATTGTCACTTATATGTCGGTGCCGGAATAACATAAAAGTGCCGGATGCTACATTATGCAATACCTTTATTAATTCAAACGTTACTAAATGTGTGTACACATACATGCACAGACTACAGTGTAAAATAAAAATATACAAGCTATACTTGAGAAATAGAAAAAAAAAAAAAATTGGTTACATATTGTGCGTTAGATATACACTTAAACAGAAACCCGTGTTCTTGTGACATGTACACATTAATTATTGTGGTGACTCACTTTTTAATGTTTTAGGCTACTGAAAATTCAAACATTCAGGCAAGTCTTCAAAAAAATACTGTCCTCTAATTTCAGTGGGTGTTTGAAATGTTTGAATTATCATATGTGTAGAAACAATGTCACTGTCATCTGTGCTAGGAAACACAAAGTAGATATTTCTTCCACATTTTTTCCTCAGAAATTCTACTTTCACATTCCCATTTGCAAGCACTTGTATAACATGGCCCATAAATACCTTGTCAGCATTTTTAAATTTATATTTTACAGCAACAAATTCACCATTTTGTAAATTTTCCACTTCAGAATGTGTACTAAGTTCTGGTGATGTATGCCTAACTGCTTCTATGGCTTTCCCCTGTGTGAGTGACCACTTATCCCCATTACTTATCTGATCATGTGTTTTCAGAAGGATAGTGCTGTTGGATAATGCTTCAATTACATGATAAGATTGTGTTGCTATATAAATGTCCCTGTAACATTCATCTAACTGCTCTTTATTGTCCGCAATAGTTTTTTCAGTTACTAAAGTGCAATAAATATTAGGGCAAACTTTTGATGCCAAAAGTGCAAATTTTTGTGCTGAGTTGACATCTACTTCACCCATACCACCCTTAAACAGCATTCCACACTTGTCTTTTCATCAAACCACCTACCCCATCTACAGTTCCTTTACCGTGGCTTGTTGCAAAAAAATCATGAAAAATTTAGGGAAAATTTTTGTTTCAAAAGTGTTATATTAAGAAAGGTAAATTTACTCTTAAACTGTGATGCTGCTCCATCTGAAAAAAAATAATTATGTTTTCTACATCTGGAACAGTTTTATTCACTTCTTATAATATGTAGTACAAGAACGTATACACAGCATACTTGTCATAGTTTAAATTGTCACGGGCAATGCAGTAAGATGATGATTTGCTTCCACACCAGGTCACAACAGTAAAAAGTGTGATCTGTGTTTGATTCCAATGTGCACTTTGAATCTAATTTTGATAGTGCAGTATAGTTTCCAGAGAAATGTACCTGAACAACAACTAAACCATGACCACTTTCTTTTTTAAAACGTTCAAATGCTTTGCTTTGTGTTCTCTTAATGAATATATGTCTCAGAAACTGTGGCATGTCATTTAGAAGTAGTGAAAGAGCATCATCAATAGAATCACTGTGTTCAACTTTAACTGTTCTGTCCTCTAAAACTTTCCAGGAGTGCCATGTTACCAACTCGCCTTCATCATTATAAAAAATAGAAAGAAATCAGGACTAGATGTAATCTTGAGATTTTTTATTATCAGTTTGTGTATTTCCATAACAAAATTCAGTGCTGTACTAAAATTGCATTTCATGTGGTCCTAAGATAAAAATTGGGAAACGAGTTTTTCCAATGACAGAGACAAGTGTAATTTACTCCAAATTGCACAAATTGATACTTAGGCCTAAACAAATGATGTAATATATCAATCTGAGATGTAAAACTGATTTACAAAGTCAATTATAGCCCAGAGTAATTTAGCCTGTCATATTTATATGAAATCACTCCCAAGTTTTGAGTGTATTATGTTAGGTTACTTAAGACAGTTCATTTTATTTTGTGTAGGCCAAGATTTGTTAAATTTTAAAGTATTCATTAGGCCTACTGTTATATTTTAAAACTAGCTTACCCATGTTCAAATAAAGATCTAGGCTTATATAAGTAATGCAAGTGAAACCTTTTATATTTTTCATGGAAATAATTTTCAAACAATGTACGCCTACCTAAATTTAAAAAAAAACAATTCAATAGGACTACTTGAAACAGAAACATTGCAAAGTAGGCTTAACAATTTACAAAAATGGTGCAGAGGCTTATTAGTTGTATTTGTAGCAAGGTGCCGGATGCTACGGGTTACATTTGTAGCATCCGGCACCTTTGGAATGTAGCATCCAGCACTGGCAGAACTACCACAAGAAATAATTAGCAAACTACATCTAACTTCACCAGTGACTTAACCATCATGAATCTGCTTTGCATACAAGAATTCATCATCATTGAAAAATTATTCTAAGAGTTATTAAAACTTTAATAATTTTTCGGTGCCGGATGCTACAGTAAGAACTTAAAAGTTATAATTTGTTGTACTCACCTATTGAAACTTCAAATTCTTGGTATCTTCACTTAAACATGCACAGTTGGGTTACAGGAAGCAATTAAAGTAGTTGCAAGCATGGAGAACAAAAGACTAATGAAATAATGCAATGTTGCCAATTGCACAATTTTATTTTTTAATTTGTTATTCAAATGTACCAATTTTACATTAGTTTGGGCATTTCCTCTTAGAGTAAACCTTTAAAATGTTGTTATATTCTTAAAGATTAGACTTCCACCTTTAAAATGATATATAATATGTTATACTTTGCATTAGTTAAAAATAAGCTCACTGGGGACCACTTACCATGGACAGGCCACCGTTTTGTGTCATGATGATTACTGTCAATTCGTCGATGTTTTCACGAACTGGCGAATGTGTCAACTCCCTTGCATCACGAACCGGCGAATGTGCAAAATATTGATTTTGAGAAAAACGAAGTTGAAAGTAGCCAATAGGCCTCCCCCATGGCGCAGTGGTAGCGTCATTGCCTTGTAATCAAGGGGTCCCGGGTTCGATACCCGGTGGAGCCACAAGTGGTTCGGATTCCACTTTAAACTGTAGGTCCAGTCCCGATTAGCCTTACTGCGCATAAAGTGGACTTAAAACACCAAATCAAACGAAAGTAGCCAATTTTGCGTTACTTGCGAATCATTGAAAAACATATTCGAGCTAAACTATATTTTGAGATAACAATAAATGCTGTGTGAGAAGGTAGTTCACATGAGAAAGAACGCCGTAGAAAGAATTTTAATGAACAATAAATGAACGAAGGATTTCATTGAATCTATTCGTCAGTTCGTGAAAACAAAAAAAAATGGAATATTTTTAGCTTGATTCGTCATTGTAATTTTCACTAAAACTGCGAATTTTACAGTTCAAGGCTAAAACTTTCAACTTATTTATTGGATATTTATACAGAGTAAAATATAAGGCCAATCCTTAATACACTAATCATAACATACACCATAACAGTTTAATACGTAACAGTGAGAAACAGAGAAATTCACACAACACTATACGTACCCGCAAATAAATTTCAAGAATAATAAAATTCAGGAAATCAAATGTAAGGAACCAAATGGTAATACATTGACCAACACTAGTCTGTTATCAAATACAAAGTTAATAGACGCAAAATTGTTGTACAATTAGTGAGGTAATCTGACATAGAAGTCTTTATAATCAGGATGAGAAATTACTGGCATTACTCCTTGACATAATGACAGCAAGTCCTGGTATTTTTTCAAGGCAGTTTTGGCTTTGAAGTAAAAGCCCTTGGTGGTAAATTGTCCTCTTTAGCACTGCGTGAATTAGGAAGTGATATACTTGAGTGTGTGTTTAGGTTATGCGATGTTTTTATAAATATACTGGGACAACCCTTGCGCACTTGAATTTGCATAACTTTTGTCCAGTCCACGGGTTGACCTTCATTTGTTGTTCTAACTTTTAGGATACGCAGGTACTGCTAATATTGTTTCCAATCTAAGATGTCTTTAGCATGCAACTCATGAACAGCATATGGTTGTTTCTTTCTTGCCATCCTGATTACCGGGATGAGTTGGGCAAGGATGAAGATATCTTCACTCCGTCGAAGTTCGTTTTCTATTGTACTGTGAATAGCATCACCTTCACTTTGTCCGTGACTCGTTTCGAAGAAGAAAACATGTATGGAGTTGATGTTTTGTGCTTCATTGTTTAAAAAATAAACGAACATAGAAGGCAGGGTACTGTTTTTGTTCTGAGATGCACATCCATCGGCGAAGAACGCTACCTGTTTTACACCTTGCTCATCTTTCATCAGCAGAAACTTCCTTAAGTTTGTTGCAACTTCATTCGGACCTCTTTTCGCTAATCTTTCGTGCCAAACGTAGCAATGACCGTTTTTACTAGCTAATTCATAAATTGTAACATTAAAGGCTGATAATTTTATTTTGTAATGCAGTTCAGTTCGTTTGCTCTGTGGTAGATTTATGACTTGCTTCATGTCAAAGCAAGCAGCCACAAACTCCTGTGGATTTTGTACAGCTGTATCTTTCATCGCACCTTTAATTTCCCTCACCTTCTGTTTTTCCTGTATGTGCCTGTTATATTTTTCAATCAAGTTAGAATGATTAGATAAACAATTAGCTGATTTCAATGAGTTGTATGTCTCACACAAACCACAAAGATCTTTTTTAATTTCATACATTTAAAAACTGATCTGTATAAGGAGTAACACGCCGAGCTGTTTGGAAATTCTTTTTTGAATAGTTCATACATCTTTGCAATACTCAAATTGGACGACAAGTACTGTTGGCTAGAACTTCTGCGGCAAAAATGAGATTCCACCCTAGGGAACATATTTATGTGCTTTTTAATATCTGTACGCATTTTTTCGTCTCTTTCTTTTAACGTTGTCTGACGTCCACCTCTCTTTTCTTCTTCTAACATGCACTGGTTCTTTAACTTCATTAGCATTGTCCTTACTTATCTCTCAGCAAATGCAAGTGTGTTGAGAAACATTTTACGACATACCCTTTGTCTTACGTTATGGTCATCTGGTAAAAAAATAATGAAGCGTTCTTTCCTTCCTCTTTTTGTCTTCTGACTTCGTTGACCTTACAGGAGCATTGGAAGCGATGAACTTACTCAACTATTCTCGTTGTGGGGAAACATTTCCTAAATTATAATACGCATTATTAACTTTCATTCTGGTGTTGTCATCAAAATCGTTGCACTTCAGTCCTCTTGTTTGGCATGTCCGTGACTCACAACGTGGACGAAGCAATCTGCGAGAAGGAATAACTTGATGACTCTTTTCACTTACATACTCATAACCCAAAGAACGACAGGCTTTTACATTTTTTCTTACTTTTTCCTTTTCGGAAACCTTCGCTTTACTGGAGTAACATCCTCCTTTTGAGAACCATCTACTTTAAAATGTGTGTGGCTTGATCCCGGAAGGTTGTTTTTCTCTTGTACACTAACACGTCTGTTGTGCTCGGCGCAATCCAATATGAAGTGATTGTAACAAACCAAATCCTGACACTTTACGCATGCAGCAAATATTTCTTCTTCACAATGCAAGGAACTACATACAGCGTGAACATTCCTCGGTGAGGAATGTACGGACGATTCATTATCACTGGAAGATATAAGAAAATCAGGATCCTTGTCCTCATCATCCGCTAACGTTTCTGAAGAACTGTCAACGTCACTAACTACTGCACTCGAGTCATTGATCACACCACCTGAGCTCTTATTTGGAACTGACACCACAGTATCACCACTTTCAGAATCTTCTTCCATCCCGATCACAACACCTTCATAATAAATTTTCTCAGGATCCCACCACATTTTTACTTTCGCTCCATATTGCAACTTCTTCATTCCATGGGGGAGTGGAAGTTCTTGGCTTTTGACGATGTTAGTACTGCCATTAGTCCACTTCACAAGCACGTCCTTATTCATATCTTCTGAATAATTACACAACGAGCCACACCACTAGAAGGCTATTCTTCAAAATAATATCAAAGAAATATGGCATTTCTTTTATAAACCATTCGAAATAATTTAGTTGTGAGAAGTAAACCAGATGATTGCCAATTTCATTGAAAGTCTCAAAATATAGACTCTACATTGTTCCAATAGAAACACAAACAACTGTGCCTTACATGTTAACTGATATCTTACAAATGGGTTATATTTCTTATGAAAAAAATGAAATATAATACGTTTCATTACAGCGGCATCTGTTAGGTAAAATGTAGTCGAACTGACACATCCTGAATGGATTGTAAAATGATATCATGTTTTTCTCCACGAAGCGGCGAATTTCATATTCGCCGGTTCGTGAAGTTATCACAATACTAGTTTTCATATTCGTCAAAACGTTGTCCATCTTTATCTCCTAAGCAATATTTAATAGAAACTTGAAACTTTGTGAGAGCAAAGTACAAGTTGTTCCAACATATACAGCGTCAAAAACTCAAAATGTCAAATTTTTGCACATTCGCCGGTTCGTGATGCAGGGGAGTTGACATATTCGCCAGTTCGTGAAAACATCGACGAATTAGGCTATTATCGAATGAAGAAAAATGTTGACGTTTTATTGACTTCAACTAAAATTAAACTGTCGACCTTTCCTGCATGTTACAACTGCAAAAAATACAGTAAATCCTTTGCCTCCCTTCTCCCTCAGTGGTGACGCAACTGCAAGTTACTAATTATGTTCCTCTGCAGAAAGAAAGTGCTTCCCACCAGATGTCTCTGATTGCTGGCAATTGCCCTCTTGGGAACAGAAGAGCAACGTAAAACGCAACTACGTGGGTGAGTTATTGTAGCCCGCCTTACGCATCACTCCTGGCAATTACCTCTAGAGAGAGAGAGCCAGCCTTGTAATTTCCTCGGAGAATCCTTATAATTGAACAACAAAGTCTGCAACAGGTTGTTCAATATGAGACTCTCCAATATCACAACGAGCTTGCAGGAAATTATATCAAGTATGAACTCAATTATAAATGTATTTGATTAGATTGGATTTTTTCGTGAGGTGTGCAATGCATGAAGGACGTTGGCATTGTATATTTTGAAAAGATCGGATTTCAAATCTAAAATTATATATCGGTTTTCACCGACAAAACGAATTGCATGTTGGATTTTTTTAAACGCAGTTGTTTTATTTAAACTTGGTAGCTACTATGTATTACACCAAGTCTCTTAGATAGTTCAATTTTCGGTTCAGGATCCGGGCCTCCGATTTTCGGTCCCAAATACAGATACCCGATTTTCGGATAGGGAAACATGTACCCGATTTTCGGTTTCGAATCCAGATACCCGATTTTCGATTCGGCATACATATACCAGATTTTCTTTTCCGAATCCAGACACCCGATTTTCGGTTTCGGATCCAGATAATTGATTTTCAATTCCGAATCCAGATATCCGATTTTCGATTCCGAATACAGATATCCGATTTTCGGTTCCGAATACAGATATCTGATATTCGGTTCCGAATACAGAGATCCGATTTTCGGATAGTGAAACATGTACCCGATTTTCGGTTTCGAATCCAGATACCCGATTTTCTATTCCGAATACAGATATCCGATTTTCGGTTCAGAATACAGATACCCAATTTTCGATTACGAATCCAGATACCCGATATTCTTTTTCGAATCCAGATACCAGAGTTTCTTTCCTGAATCCAGATACTCAATTTTCGGTTCAGAATTCAGATACCCAATTTTCGATTCCGAATCCAGATACCCAATTTTCGGTTCGGATTACATGTAGGTACCTGATTTTCGGTTCGGGATACATGTACCTAATTCTTGGTTTCGAATCCAGATACCCGATTTCGGTTACGGATCCTGCCTCCAGGTTTTCGGTTATGGATAATTTTAAGTGATTATCTGCCCCGAATTCGGGCACCCGATTTTCGGTTCCCATTGCCGGTACCAGACTTTTGGTTCCGGATCCAGATACCCGATTTCGGTTCCGGATCCGGACATCAGATTTTCGGTTCCAGATGCGGTACCAGGCTCTCATCGGATCTGGATATTTTAGGGACCGGGCAACCTAGATCCGAACATTTCTGGCCATTTCTGTTAACTGCTTCATTACATTGAATGTGACAGTGCAGTTTGTAGTAGTCCTAAGCTTTTCGTATATTGTGAAACTATCTAACGACCTAACTGTATCCTCCGTCGTCATTCCCCAAAATACTACATTCTTAAAGAGATAGTAGAGTCAGATTAATTTTGGAACATCTCACCCGACTAAGTGAGTCAAGCCAGCGAGCCTACCAACAACACAGAGCGTGAGAAAGAGGTTCAGCGATAGGTGCTGCGTTGAGATGATGTCAGCTGCTTGCTTGTTCTTTGGCTGCTTCGGGAGTTGCGACTCAATCCCAAGCTGCAAATGCATAACAGCCAGGGATGTTACGGAAATAATCTCACTGTACATCCTACAGACAGGGTTGTTAAAGGTCCAATAATTTTAAATAAATTCAATTCCGGTCCAGGAGAGAAAATCAGCAAGCGTAAATGGATTCTGGATCGTAAAGAATCTTTTTATCTCTAAAGTATTTCAATTCGGTCCAGGAACTTATTTCCGGATGAATTTAAATCCGGTCCAGGGACATTTTTTTCGATTGAATTTAAATACAGTCAAGTAACCTTATTTCCGGAGGAATTTAAATATAGTCCAGGAACCTTTTCTCAGAATGAATTTAAATACCGTGTCCCGAAACTTTTTTTCCAGATCAGTTGAAACACGGTCCAACTTCCGTATTGCCGACCCCCGTGGCGGAGTGGTTAGCACCTCGCGCTACGAAGCAAGGGGGTCCCGGATTCGAATCCTGGTCTGGACATGGATGTTTGTGAGTGTCCATTCATCAATTTTCATCATATCATCACTCGTCCCCATCTTCGCAAATTAACCAAAAGTGGCACAAGAAGCGGAGTAAAATAATGCAAATCAATCACTCGATCAAGTTTCGTATTGAAATGAAACAATACGCAACTTGGACCAAATTTAAATTGTGCGAGAAAAAGGCTTCCGGTCCTGTAGCGGAACCAATAGAACGCATTAGAATGTATATTTGCTGGACCTTAAACAACCCTGCCTACAGACACCCATCGGGATTGGTAGAATGGCCTTTAATTGTAATTAAAAAGAGGGGTACAGTTTGTTATACAAAGGGCGTTCAATAAGTTTTGCACAGACGGTTATAATATTTTTATTAGTTGCAATACGATGATGAAATTTTAGGTGAACATGCTTTGATCCTTTGGTTAGAAAACCATGTCACTCAATGTAGCCTCCATCTGCTGTCCAAACAGGAAGAAATCCGAGAGAGCCAAGTCCGGACTATAGGGAGGCTGAGGGACGACTTCCCAGCCCATTTTCATGACTTTTGCTGTGTCATCATGGCTGTGTGAGGCTTGGCATTGTCATGACGGAGTTTGATTACCTTACCTTGCAGCTCCGGTCTCTTGGTCTGGAGAGCACGTCGTAACTCCATCATGACAATGCCAAGCCTCACACAGCCATGATGACACAGCAAAAGTCATGAAAATGGGCTGGGAAGTCGTCCCTCAGCCTCCCTATAGTCCGGACTTGGCTCTTTCGGATTTCTTCCTGTTTGTTCGTCTGAAGGCCCATCTGCGGGGAAAAACATTAGACAGTGACAAGGACCTTATTTGTTGCGTGAAACAATGGTGTAAAAGTCAGCCACCTGAATTTTACCAAATTGCATTCAAGGCATCGAAAGAACGTTGGACGAGATGCGTTAGAGCAGATGGAGGCTACATTGAGTGACATGGTCTACTAGCCAAAGGATCAAAGTATGTTCACCTAAAATTTCATCATCATATTGCAACTAATAAAAATATTATAACCATCTGTGCAAAACTTATTGAACGCCCTTTGTATTAAATGCATTACACTAAATTAAACTATAATTAGAAATCGTATCACGAATATTTTCCACCAGACCCAAATAATTCACCCATTTTTATCTTTATCACCGTCCCAAAACATACACGTGTCAAATTACGCCCCGCTGCAAGTGTCAGGTTACGTTGGTTTTGAGTATTTGAAACGCTACCCTTTCGTCCCATTCTACGTCACTCCTCGTTTTCAACTGAACACACATAATCCTGGGCCCTTGTTCATAAATTTCGAAATTCCCACCCACACGCTCGGTCCATGATTTTCAAGGCAGACCACGCTCTCTGGGGCGACATCGCGACTCTGCTGGTTCGTATGTCACCTCCCCCATGCGACCCCCCTCCGGTTACGCACTGGGAGGTCTCCGCTTGCAGGCCCGGGGGCGCAATGTCGCCTGGGGCAATTTGAATCTGTCACAATAAAGCCGCTACAGGATCCAGATAATGACGCTACAACAAGGTCATAAACTGTCCTTTCAAGTCTATTAGCAGCCGCCACGTTGAAGGAGATGTTCTACTGTCAAAGCACAAGAGTAAAGAGGAACTATCTAAGTCCTTGATGGAATGCTGTTGTTTTGTAATCACGAAGGCTCGATTAGCGGAAAGGTCACGCATCATAAATGCTTTTAATGACGCCGTCCAACACCACTTTTGTGAAACGGTTGTTTTATTTCATTCAGATGGTTGTTTAGCGTGTTTTAAACTAAACTATTCTTGCGTTCGTTTCCCTAAATTCGCCAACCTCCGTGACAGAGTGGTTAGCGCAGCGCGGCATGATCACTCATCCTCGTCGTCGCGATTAGCCAAATATTGCAGAAAAACGACGCTAAAAACAAAAATCAAATCAAATAAAGTTTCCCTACTTCATGATAAATTAAAATAAGTTATGATACTGTATTATGATTTGATTTGTTGTTATTTAGCGTCGCTCTTCTGCCACTTTTGTTAATCGCGATGATGAGGATGAGTGACGATATGATGGAACTGATGAAGGGACACTAACAAAGAACTTGGCCTCCTTGATGGCGTAGTGGTAACGTCGTCGTCTTGTAAACAAGGGGTCCTGGGTTCGATACCCGGTAGATGCATGTTGCACAGTTGTTCGGATCCCACTTTAAACTGTAGATCAAGTCACGATTAGCCTAGTTGTGCATGAAGTGGACTTAAAACAACAACTCAATTCAAACTAACAAAGAACATCCATGTCCAGGAAAGAATTGGAACCTATAACCCTTGGCATCAAAACGCCCTGTGCCAATCACTCCGTCGAGAAGATCGGCTGTATTACTTGGACTTTTGACTTCAACCCCTACGTTTCTATGACTATCGCTGCCTCCGTCTTCAGGGATTCGATGTTAATTAGTGTCTAGTCATCCGTATCACATACAGATGTGTGCTTCTGTGGGAGATTAACACCACCGTCACAAATGGCAAAAATGCTGATTGTGCACTAGCAAACGATCCAGGTTTAGTTCGGGTTCTGAACGGTAATGCTACCCTTTCAATGCGGGAATGGGGATAAAATACCTAGAAATATATCACCTTGCATTTTACCTGACATCTGTCGGCACTAAAAAAAACAGCAAATAGCATTGTACTTGATACACCAGGTACCTGTAAACATCAATGATAACTCGTACGAACAGTAAAAATGCATATATTGGAATCAAAATATTTACATAAAAAAAACACCTTACAGGTCCCCCTGACTCATTCTTTCATTCACTCACTCATTCAATCTCATGGGTCATTTCAACATGAAAGTACACATACAAGGCTCGTATTTAATTGACATACTCTTCATTTTTGTTTAACATGAACTTGAATTAGGTAGTTAATCTTTCTCCTCCTGTGCTCATTACTATCAATATGCTCCATCCCTCAACTCACTGGCAGTTACTCGCTGACGGTTCACAAAAAACTAAGTCCATGAAAACAATAAGTATACGGAGGTCTAGCGCAGAAGTGCTCTCGCTACAAAAATCCTGACAAACTGTGTTGGAAACTCGGAGTCCCGCAGTTTTATACCAGATTCGAAAATGTCAGTTGGGAATACGTTAAACGAGCGTCGCTTCTGTTCCAGCGGGGTACATTAACCCTGGGTCTATTATGTTTCAACGCGGTCAAGGGTATGTCTTCAGGTAGGTGCAGCGGATTAAGTCCTCGCCTATCTAGCGCCTATCTTGGTGATCCGTAGTTGGCCCGTGAATCGCGCATAAAAAAACAATTCGCCCTTACGTCGTGGATACTCAGTTGATGTCCTTGAAATTAAATCCAGATATCATTTATAACGTGCCACTTCGGTTGTCCAAATTTCATGTAGATCCGCCGACGGTGAACTGAGATATTTCATAAGGTCGATATTCGTACAGGTGCAACGTAAGGAATGAGTCTTGTTGACGATCGCTGTCGTGACTCAGAGAACCTGTCCCCCAACTCTCGTTGTCTTGCTCGAATTTCATTTTCACAGCAGATACTTATGAACTATTCAAATGACAAAACCACATCTCACGCCTTACATCAGTCATATTATGGTTAATGATACATAAATATGATTTACATGTCACTGAATATCATGACATGATTGCCTTAAAGAATTATTTAGCGGTGGTGATCTGCGATCCGTGCAGTAAAAAGAGAAACTGGTTTGAGAATTGTTCTGCAGGGCAATCTCATATAGCTTTACAAATTATCTCTCTGAAATATTAGCTTATATAGCATTTTCAATGAATTGGCACGCGGATATGTAGCTTGGAACAGCTGTTTTAGTGCCTGTCTATTTTTCTTTTAAAAAAAATGCATGAGCTCTATATGACTTTGACGCACACATACGATGAAATTACTGAAGGGGCACTCGCAGAGAACACCCATGCCCGAGCCGATATTCGAACTAGGGCCCCTAGCATCGTAGCGTGCTGTATAGCCACTGTGCCACAGAGGTCGGTGAGACAAGATCCATAACGAGGCACATGTTAACACACGAGATGAGACAAGGCCCTACCTACCATATTGGGTACGATGTTAACAGCTTGCTACCAAGACATTTGTAGTATGGGGCATGAATGTGCGAGCACGAGAGTGAAAGGAGAAAGTACAACCTGATGCCGTAACCGCAACTCCAACTTGGGATGTTTACACGGAAGTGCGAGCGTTGGTAGACGCCCTCCTCCAAACTTCCTGCTCCTTTTGAAGTCAACAACTTCGTCTTCCAAACACTGAAACAATTCGCCATCATTAAAATCGATAAGTAATAAGAAGAAAGGCAAAACGGGGGGAGGGGGCTGTGCTCTTTGTTTGCACCGAGGTCGTTACATCCTGCTCTCGCGGTGTTTGGCTTCCTGGGCAGAATATTTGCCTTCGAAATCCATCACTGTTAGGGGTCCCTGGTAATCGCCGGAGCAAGGTCACCGCTGTTTGCCCCGTCTCTTGACACAGGACGCTCCGGCAAACAGTGGCTGCCCCGGATGCCCTTCTCCGCGCGAGAGGTGAAAGAATTACAATTCTACTTTCCCGACACTCTTCTCGGAACAATAGCGCAAGGGTCGGTTTGTTCGTGGAAAGCCTCCACTTCTTTGTCATCTGGAAACAAAAGTCGCCGGGAAGAGTGACCGATGCCTTTTCTCTGCAGATGTTCGCTGTTGGCTCAATTCATTCCGACACCTTCTGTGTTGATTCGGGCAAACTGTCTCTGGATGGATTGCATAATCAAGGCGTCCTGGGTTCGATTCTGAACAGTGACACATTTAGTGCCTTGACCAGTTTTTACTACTAAACGCACGGTCGTGAAAAAATGCGGCTGGGCAGAATTGCGCTGGTGCCACATGTGGGAAAAGCAAAGCGAGAGCGGGACAAAAGTTTCTGGTTCCAGCGCACTGTGTGGCAACGTCTGCCGGGCTGCGTTGCCTAGTTCAAGCGTGAGGCCGACCTCTCTCCGGGGCACTTTTGTGTCATCCATGACCTTTGGAACAAATACTGCCAGTTTGTATCACATGGATTACAAAGACCAACTCTACAACGAGATATTTCATTCTCTTAAACCTCCGAACACACGAGGTTGTGCCCCGACGTGGGAACAGCGCGAACTTCTGCCACCCGCCTAATTTCATGATCGTGAGTTTAGGTCGTCTGTTGAGTTGTTAATCATATACTATAGTGCGCGTCAAATCTCCTGCATATGGCCTCGAACGGCTGAACAGCACCAGCAAATCACAGACGTGCGGCGTTGCCGTGCTCTCCGTGACAAGGCGTTTCGCTCAACCACGCTGTCTCTTTTCTGTGTGAGATTTCGACATGGCACCGCTGCAGTACGCTGCTATTGGCTATCGCCATATGCAGGAGATCTGACGCGCACTCTAGCAACGCAGTCAAGCACTTAATAACGAGCAACTTTTAAGTTGTAAATAGGTATATCCAATAACTAGCAAATGCGTGCATATAACTTCTTATATCTATTAATAGGATGCGGATTTATAGGGACTTAAAAAGGCGCTATAAAATAAGAAAAGGCACTAAAATAGGCACTTAAAAGGCACCCCAAAATTTAAAAAGACATTAAAATAGGATTTGAACATGAACTAATTTCAATTTTCTTCTTCCAATGCACAGTTATACTCAAGGCGTTCCTAAGTGTGTGTGTGTGGGGGGGAGGTTGACTTATACAAGCTTTCAGGTGGAAAAAATAAGGGGTGGGTTGGCGTAGCTTTTTCCAAGAATGAGTCGCCAACAGATTGTTTAGTTTGCTTACACAGATTAAGCTATATTTAATATTTCCAAAGATCTGACATCCCTTGAGACCCTCAAATCTCGCGAACACCAGATTTCAGTCAGTTAAACATAATCAAAGGCTTTCCTTCTTCAATGTAGGGAAAGCCAAAGCCACGTAACAAAAGCTGAAGTAAGCAAAAATTGCAGAATAGGCATTTTTATGCACGATCAACCAAAATAGGCGTTAACCCTTGAAATAGGCATTTTGGCACTATAAAAATGCGTTTTTGAACTAGAAACACCATGAAACGAACCTAAAACATTAAAGCCTATGTTTTACTACAAAGGAATAAAAAAAGGCAAATAGGCAAAAATCCGCACCCTATCTATTAACATTCTAAACTTCATTATTTTATTTTTATCTTTTTCAATTTATTATTATTATTGCTTTTATTGTTTCATTCATTGTTCCAGCTGACTCTGTCATACATGCACTACAGATGCAAGCGACGAACACTGTGTCCAATCCCTATCCATTAAACTTACCTGTAATTAACGTATGTTGTTATAATACATTTTTTTATTGTAGCCTAATAATCACCCAGACAAGGGTCTGTTGTTAAGAGCGGTCCTCGAGGCCAAAACACGTCCGCTCTAATAAAGACGATTTATTATTATTATAAATGCACACGATTAACTTCAACCTGAAGAAGTGTTTTGGAGGAAAATGACTCGCTTGCTCCTCCTGGAAAAAACTATTTGCTTATTTGCCAGAATCTTTGTAAAGGGGGATTAGGTCGTTCATATAAAATTTAATAGTAGAAATAATAATAACAATGAAATGCAAATTATTATTATAAACTAATAATAGAGTATATTTTATTACCAATTTGATTGATTGGTTGATAGAATTAAAAGTTTTGGGTGCGTCAGTACTTAAGGCCATTTTGCACCCTTCTATGTATACGGGAAAATATCCCCTTTATCTAAAATTCGGACTGAAAATGTTAAAATATGGGGTGTAAAAAGCCCCTCGGGCAAAATTAAAAGTTCAAGGCTGTAAAAACACCTGCACAAAACAAACACAACACATTAGAAAGTCAGAATGTATTAAAAGCTTCCTCACAGACGCGCAATGTATTGTTATGTCATTGGAGGAGAGGCTTTTACAAAATTAATAAATACAAGGTGTCCCATAAGTCTGTAACATAGGAGAAGAACAAAACAAGTTGATGTTAGAAACTTATTATTGTAAATCACAGTTAAAGAATGTGTTCAAAGTCCCCAAAATAACTTGGATTCGCTCCTCCTTGAGTCAGTGCCATGGTTTACCTGTAACAGAAAAAAGGGTAATCTGAAAAATAGCTATGGTTCCAGAGTTATGGAACACCCGGTAGTGTGAATATCTGACACAACTGTTATTCTAATTTTTTCACAGTTCATATTGTTAATATACTGAATTGTAAGGTACTGCCCTAGCCAATGACCTATAGATATGCACTCCCACCAAGGAGCTCACACAGACTTTCTTTTTTCATTCTTTGATTTTTGGAAAATGATTTACTAAAGGGATTCATTGAAGGGGTCTGTTTATGTTGCTTTGTTCATTGGAATACAAAGATATCATATCCCGCAAGGTATACAGATAAAGTGGTATAACGAAAACCTAACATCCCCAAGTCGTATCTCCAACAGTCCCCAATCTCTTGTCACGTACCTTCGTGAGCGTGGATGACCATGTCCAAGAGGTAAATGGTGTCGCACAGGTAGTCCATGATGTTCCAGAGGGCAGGCGTCGCGTTGTCCAGCTCCCAGAACACCGAGCGTCCGATGATGAAAACGAAGTTGTAGAGGACAGCGAGTGTCGTCACGATCAGCCACTGGAAATCAGAAATAAAGTGTTATACGTCACTGGATTTATGTAGGAGATATCACGTGACACCACTAGAGCCAGATTTATTCTGAAATGCATTTTCTTCTGGGGTATTTTGTTGTACAAATATATTCAGGGTTGGCCTTGGATTTGCGGGGCTTTTTGATGGTGGTAAATTGCTCAACGTCAATAAAATTAATAATAATAGTAATAAATGAAGTATTTTCAAAGCAATAATATGAAATGTTGCATTTATAACTTGTTACTGAAGATAAAGTTAAAGTGACTACTAGTGCCCAACGAAGCCACGTGGGTCACTTGGGGCAATATGTGGTATTTGAAGTTTAACCACATAGAGTGACTACTTGATACAAACAAACATCCATTTTTTTTCAACAGAAATCCCTTGATTGAACCATTCTTTACATATAAAGATGATTGAAATAAATAAATATGAATAAATAAGTTAAATTGAAACTAATATTTGAAAAAATCTCATTTGCCCCGTCTAGGTGGTCCTATAAATTTAATTTTAACATCGAAAAGTCAAAATGAAGAAATGAAATGTTTAATTCGAGTTGCGACAATGAAATATCGTCCATATGTATGTATTTTACACATAACCCGCATACGAGGACATCGTCTTCGTCTCTACCTGAGCAAGAATTATGTGCCCGTCGTGCACAAGCGGAAAAACAAATCCAAAGATCAAGATCACAACATTTTGTTGCATCATACCATAACTTTTCAAGATTAATATACATTGATATTGCCCCGTGATGCCTCATCCCGTCTTGCCCCGAAGCAACATTTGTTTGTTATGTTATATTGACGCGAAATTTGTGCACTGACAATGAATACATCGACTCAGGATATCATGCCGCAAATGAGTTGTAGTTGACATAGAAAATATGAGGTCCCAGTATTGTGAAACGGTGCACGAACTGGGCACAACTCGTGAAAGTGACGAAACAACTCCTCGGAATGAAGTCAGCAGCTGTCAAACGAACGGCTAGTTTCTACCGATAACGTCAAAAAAATCTGATGGATATCGTCACGTGTTGAAAAGAAAACATCGTAGCCCATTTTGCTCCACATTCCCATACTTAAATATTTCTGCATTCGCTGCGACAACATATTAACACAACGAACGTTGTGGATGAAAGTGTCATCCTTTTCATTACGATAGTAAGAAGCAAGTCCATAATGATCAAGTGTTAACTTATCTGATTTTTGCGGTCTTTTATGAGAAAATTCTTTACACTACTTAATTGAATTTCAAATTGTGAGTGCGGCAGGACTTAGTCTATTTTCCTCACATTATACGGGGTCCAGCCCCTTACCATAACTAAAATATAATTAATATAACAATTGTAATGTCTGAAGACAAATATTCTTACTTGGTTACAAGCTAAGGTCGTAAAGGGGCACCTAGCACACAAGGACAACACACAGCCCTACAGAGCATTATGCTGGCCGTAGGTTCAGACGCCAGAGCCTCGTTAGTCTGCAAAATGTAGTACATACTGTACTTGGAAGTGAGGTTGACAATTGGGTGTACTACGTGGAAGGGTCACCCGAAAATTCTTTACATGTCTTAAACTCTCTTTAAGAATAACATCCTCTGCATCTTGCACGCAAATTAGAAAAACCACTTGATTATAAACCTTAAACTTTTATAAATCAAGAAATATCACAAAAACATCAATTGAATATGTCACACGAACAATGTAGTAACCAAAAGTTTTGCCGAAGGTGACGTAATGCTGGAGAAAAATTGTTTTTGGATTCTAGAATATAGTAGTGGCCGCCGCAACCGAATTGCGCACACTTTAGATCCAGGATTGCGCACAAATCTCACTGACCTGTTTTGCGCACAGATTTTGATCCAACGTTGCCACTTTGATAGCTTTAAAGTCTGTGCGCAAAACTGTTTTTTTCTCTTTAGACAAGAAGAGAGAGAGAAATTAGAAATAAAATAGTAAATCATACCAATTTACTCAAACGTTAGGTTAGGTTAGGTTAGGTTAATGACTGCAAAAACACGTGTAAGTCCACACACACACACACAAAACAGAAGTGAGAACGGCTTGAGAACATTTTACATCTGACAACATCGCCTCATTTTTTTTGTGCGCAATCCTGTACATTGTCACAGCTTGTCAACGGCTTATCGGACACCACTGATAAAACAGGAAAAGTGTGCGCAATCCGGCTGTAGCCAGTAGTGGCACATTTCATGAACAGATGGAAGAGTTTTCAGCACTGTGGAAATTCCGGTTTGGTAAACATACTGGAGAAAACAACATGGCTGATTGTTGTGCTGTGTCTGTGTCATTGGTATTTGCTGGATTTCAAGTCACGATCGAAACGAGAATCTTGGACAGTAAATCTCGAGTCTCAATTTAACAGATATCTCGGGCTCGTCTGCTCAAGTCTCGAAGGGTGTATTCACGTTCTCGCCTCGTTTAAAAGGCTGTCTGGTTCTTGGAATTAATCTCGTCACGACACCATCACTAAAAATATTACATTGTGATTATTAGCCTGGGGCCGCAACTGCAGCTTCAACCTTTTGAAAATCGAAAGACCAGCAGCACATAAAAGGCAGGCATCGTTTCAGTAGATGCAGAGAATTGAGAACAGTGCGAGTCAAATTCTATTTTCTCGTGAAAGAAGACAATAAAAGGAGAAGACCACTCACTGCAAATAATGTTCAAATTCACCGTGTCTTTTCCTCTCCTTTTTGTCACACAAATACGCTCTTGTTCTGCTGGAACTGGAAAGAAGCTTACCTCCTTTTGTTTCGAGCGCCCCCCCTTTCATACTCCCACCTCCATTCAGTCGCAAGGACGGAACATCTGTTGAACATTCAACGTTAGGACACAATCTGCAATCTTTAATTTTCCACAAGACTTGAACCTTTTGTTTGTGTCGCAGATGAACTAGCGGCGTCCGCTATTGGAAACATTCTCTCTCGGTTCTATCGCTTTAAGGTCGTCTTTTACCGCGGTGAAGATCTGAGCGTTTTCTTCAATCCTGTGTAATCTTACGGGATAACTTGGTCATGATTATCTCGAGAACCAGTCGACGGAAAATTTTCAAATTTTAACTGAGCCATGAGAAATAATGTGTCTAGAGAACCATTGTTTGATATTTTTATTTACTTCGTCAGTTTCTCGAGAATTAATTAAATACATTTTAGTCCAGAAATTCGGTGCATGGTGTTCCTCGTTCCGTCCTCCTGCCGAGAAGAAGTCATTTTAACTCGGCTTCGAATCGGACACAGCCGTCTCCTGTGTACAGTGGATGTAATGTAGTTTTAAATGTTCGGCACCTTCCCGAATGTGTCGATTTTAGTTTCCTAATAAAAAGTCTTAATCTTATCAGCGCTTTAACATTCATGTTTGGAGATGATGAAAGTATTTTTGCGGTGGGGCTTTTCCACTATCTAAGTAAGTTTTTCAGTATTTACTTATCTTCTTAATGTGTTGTGTATTTCCTGTGCATGTCCCTTTACAACCCCTTTTTAACTTCCAGGTGAGAATTTTAGGTTACGGGATTTTACCCATGTACATTGAGGGTGCAAAATGGTCATCGGCATGTGCAGACGCACCCAAAAATTTTAATTCATCATCATCAAATATTTTTCACTTTTCTGTACATTGATTTATGCACAGTAAGGCTAATCGAGACTGGGCATGCAGTTTAAAGTGGGATCCGAACCACTATGTGCCTCCACCTGATATTGAACCAGGGACCCCTTCATTACAAGGCGACGACGGTACCACTGCGCCATCTGGGAGGCCACTTTTCTTCACACGGAATAGAAACCCTTTTGCCAGCCAGCAGGCTCAACACAGGGCCTTGCGATCGTGTGAACCCCGATAAATAGCACATTAATCGCTATAAAATACTCGATTTTGGGATATTGGGATGAAGCGACTGCTATGATTCTTAACCCTAGTTTAAATCCACATCCACAGAGAAAGAGCGATCAAAAATCTCTTCGCATGTGGTATCTCTCCTTGTTGAACAGGAAACTGCGACACATTTACGAGACGACTGAACTGGGGATCTCAGAATTGACTCTTAAACAGCATCATGTGCGACCAAACATTTGTTTTCCTTAACTTCAGTGAACTTTCATTGCTGGGATGAGCATTCAAGGATTAGGACGAGCGCTACTTAATTCTTTACAAATTATATTCCTAACGCTAAGGTAACTCAAAAGTTAAAACAAACGTGGCTTTGAATACAAGGCTCCTCTGCCTTCGCAGATCGATATCGTTAGACCAGCTTCCACAAGCACCCTTCAGGGTTCTATATTTCCTCCTGCGTTTGAAACAAATACCATTTTAGTCGAAAATTAGATTTCCGTGATTCAATTGTTCCTGGAGATCACGTTGGTCTTAATTACAGTGAAGAACGCCGACGTGATTATTGGGCCTCCGAATCGCCAAGGTCGCTTGCTGAAGAGAAAATGCATCAAATACATTTTGTTCTCTTTAAATGCATCATTGGAGGGAACCTTAAATGTAATTAATGATTGGTTGTTGATTGGAAAGTCTTATCCGTTGCGTTCTTACTGCATCAACGGAACAATATACTAGTTGATGTCTGTATGCTGTTCGACTCAAAATTTGATTAATATGCGGACTCTTTTTTTAATTCGAAGTCTAAGGGACACGAAAAAGGTTCGAATTTTCCAACATCCGATTTAACAAAAACATCACATCATTATAGATGATTTCGAGGTAAATAAACTAAGTAATTAACTCTCTAGCCTTCTTAAACCCGAAGGTTTATGGCTACAGCAACATAAGCCTTCCATCTGTCCCTATCTTGGGTAAGATCAATCCAATCTTTTCGATCCTTGCCGATTTCCTTTAGGTCCATCTCAACGTTATCCCTCCATCTTCGTCTTGGCTTTCCTACAGGTCTCTTACCATCAGGTTTCCCATCAAGAATCCCGCAAACTCTTCTTTCCCCTCCCATTCCTACCAAATGGCCTGCCCACTTAAGTCTTCTTGATTTAATTATTCTATCTGGACATGAACTTGCGTTCCGGTTAACAAGCAATTCGAATTATCGAAGTTCGAATAAAAGAGAAGCCACTGCTGCAAACTAAATTGATCAATCAATTAACAGTACTGCAACATTAGTTCTTCCCATTTGTCGATTCTTCTCAGTCAATTTCCTACCATTTGGCCGACACACGATCCTGTTACCGAAGCTTCCCGACTTTAATCCTGACGTGGACATGGAAGTTTCTTTATGAGTGAGTCTTCATCAATTTCGAACAATCTTCATTCATCCTCATTGTCGCGATGGTCGCTAATCATAATAGCAATGCAAATACAAATTCTCAAAAATTTTTCAAGAATTTTGATTATAATTTACCACTGTTTAGGACTATAAATTACGGATTGTAGATGAAGTGGAATGTAGAAAGATACGCATGTTACTTTGTTCAGTCAAATCAAAGTGGAAGCATTTCCTTCTTCCGTAAGGCTCGCTTTAGACGAACGCCTTTTCCGTGGCATTTTTCTTAACATTTCTGCTATCATCGAATTCTACCGTGTAAAGTAAAGAAATTTTAAAGAATTTTGATGACATAGCATATTCCATGACCTAATTTTCTTAGCATCTCGCATAGCATAACCAATCAGAAGCGAGTTAGAGTCCCAGTGTATTCGGAACATCTTCAGTTGACTGCGCGAGTCTAGCCAGCGAGCCTACGAACAGTGTACAGCGTGAGCTATAGGCGCAGAGTAGATATGACGTCAGCGATTCAATTCTTGATTGGAGGCGCCGAGAGTTATGACTCGCTCCCAAGGTCTAAGCGCAGAACGGACAGAGCTGTTACGGAAATAATCTCACTCTAAACAGTTTATCAGTTCAGAGTTTTCAAAGTCGATAACTATTGAACAAAGAGGAAAAGCGTTTCATACGAAACGGTTTTAGGTACAAATCAATGGCGCCGCTTAAGTACATACTCTATGGCATATCGAGCAAAGCGTATGGAAGTATACATTAGTTGTTTCAATTGTAAATACCTGTGGCTCACGGACAGAAATATCACAATACATAGGTGAGTTGATGGTTAATTAATGTTATAAAAACATGCAGAGTTTCACTTTGTTTTTTTGTGATATTTCATTAATTAAATCGGCATTTGCTCTTTTAAATTACATCTCTTCCTCTTTATGTTTATTAAAATTGTTTTTTTTAAATGAAAACCACGTAACTCAGTGTGCCAGCTGTATATATTTATGCAACAACTTTCGGGCGAGTTTTTGTTTATCTCATCTTCTTTGGTGTGTTTTTATATCATTTTGTGGTACTAATGCATAATATGATATTAATTTTTCTGTAATGAATTTTCTCGAAACACTAAACAGTGAAATAACTCTGTGAATAAATTGTGGGCATCCTACGCCTTACACGTGAATGGTCAAAAACATCATGGTTGATTGATTGATTGATTGATTAAATTTATTTTACTTCGCGTTTTGTGCCTCTTGGTTAATTGGCGAAGTTGGGGATGAGTGATGAAATGATGAAATTGATGAATGGACATTCACAAACAACCAAGCCCGAGCGGGATTCGAACCCGGGACCCGCAGCGCGATGTGCTAACCACTCGGCCACAGGGTCCGGCGTATAAACATCATGGCATTGGAAAATGAGATGGACCATTGCATGGGCGCAACTTGGGACCTAACTTTGGGGGGAAGGGAAATCGATCTTGGGGCTTAACTTTGGGGGGAATGGGCAGAACCCAACTTGGAACTTAGCTTTGGGGGGGGGGGGGGTGAGAATCAAAGTTGGGACTTAACTTACGGCGGAAGCAGAATTAATAAGATTTCCATCCCATAAAAATAGCGTCCAGAACTATTTTGCTCAATAGCTTATACATTTGCTAGTCAGGTCCCAAGAAGTTAACAAAAGTATAATTAACTTTTTTAATTTAGTAGCCTGAACATTTTTAGGGGGCAAGTACCCCGCCTTGCTCCCGCAAAGCTACGCCGATGGACCATTAGAAACATAACCACCTAGAAGTAAAACGATACCTACTTTAAGTCTAAAAACTCCCCGTGGGGAAGTCGTCACATTCACTCAAAGAATTAAGCTTAACAGCTACTCGACACTATAACACATGCCCAGGTTATGATCTTTTCGATATGTTTTTTTTTTTAAAAACACTCGTTAATATAAACTCATACACACGCAGTCATCTACCCAATGTCTTGTCAAATGACAAGGGTTCTTGAGAAGTCTACATGAAAGAAAAGAAAATCGCAAGGCGAATGGGCGAGAGCATTGTACCTGAACAACCGTGTTGATACATTGCGCCAGTGTTGCCACAATCTGAGGGCACAATTTCCCTTTCCAAGGTGCAAAATTTCCCTTTCTGAACCAATTTTTCCCTTCACCTAAACAAATATAATAATAATAATTATTATTATTATTATTAGCAGTGGTGGTAGTAGTAGTAGTAGCAGAAGCAGCAGTAGGAGTAGTAATATTTCCGTTGGTCCATGCTCGTATGAATATAAAATGAAACAAAATTTTCACATGTCAGCTTCATCGCTTTTTGGTCAGATGCCCCTGGTTTGAATCCTGGTCAGGAATCCACTAAATCGTTAATTCTCATCGTTACAATTATCCGAAGGTATACAGAAAAGCGACGTGCAATAAACATAAAAGATATATAAGTAAATACAGGCTTGCATTTTTATAAGGGAGCAGAAATGAGAAGGAACAGAAAAAATTAAAATGTGAATATGAAACTGGAACTTAACGTATAATGTTATAATGTAGAGTCAGATATCTTAAAATTTCCCTGAAATTGTGGTATTTTCATCGAAATTCCCTTTTCCCTTTTAGATAAAATTTCGGTCCTAATTTCCCTGCAAAAGGGAAATTTCCCTTCATGTGGCAACACTGCATTGCGCTGTGCTTAGTAATGTACAGTAATATTCAAAATATCTCCTCAGTACCTTGTAGTGAAAGGGTCTGGTGGGATCCACTGCGAATTGTCCCTTGCAGAGTCCACAGCAGAACCTCGGGGGTTCCCTCTCCTCCTCCCCCACGTTCCCTCCCATTGCGAACTTCTCCAAGAACCAATCCGGGCGCTCCGGTTTCCGTGACGTCACTTTGTGCGATGCCCACCGTCGGACTATCTGAGGAAACAGAAAACATAAATTAGTTATAACGTTGGGCTATTCCTGCGTATATATTTTTTCAGAGTCCAATGCAGGCTGGAACTATAATTTCAATTGGGACCTTGTCGGCAATCGAACCTGGAATCATGATATATTCGTTCACTGTGACCAGTGGCGTGCCCAGGGAGGGGTTGGCGGGGGTCATATCCCCCACCTTTAGTCCAGTATTCCTAAAAATAGAACGTCAAAGGCAGGAAAAGATGACAAAATGAGGGCTGATTGCTAAAAAAAAGTATGCGTAACCCCCCCCCCCTGCTTCACCTAACTTTTTTTTTTTTCATTTTTGTTCGTTTTTTTTTCATCCCATGGTAACTGAAACCAATATTACAGGTTTGTACGAATCAGGCATTAGGAATTCGGATAGTGGATCTTAGTGTAAAGAATAGGATACAACGAAAATGTGACTTCATCTACACATTATGAATTATATTGGATTCGAACTTCGAATGGAGATTCTTGCTTTAAATAAATTTGGGAAGTGTGTCGAAAATTGTTATTTATGAAGAGAAATCCTGATTCAAGAGTCAAGTACAGATATTTCAGAATCTATTTGATTTGATTTTTATTATTTATCGCCGCTTTCTGACACTTTTGGCTAACCACAACGATGATTGAATTTATTTATTGATTTGCTTTATTTTACTTCGCTTCTTGTGCCACTTTTGGCTAATTTGCGAAGATGAGGATGAGTGATGATATGATGAAAGTGATGAATTGACACTCGCAAACGTCCATGCCCAGACCAGGATTCGAACCCGGGACCCCTGGCGTCGTAGCGCGCGGTGCTAAACACTCCGTCATGTTGGTCGGCCAGAGTCAATTTGATTAACCTCTTTCTAGTCTACAGTCTGTCCCAGTAGTGTGTGGAGCAATGCTGTGCATAACGGTAGAGAATGGCAGAACGCGAATGGGCAGAGCAAAGCAGAGCGCGTTGCTGCAAACGACTAGTAGCTGACGTCACGTTGACACTTTCTTTCTCGCGCGTTCATTTGTCGAGAGTACCTGCGCAGAGAACTTGTTTTTGTTCGATTGCCCTTCAGATTCCTGGGACAGAGTATACAACCAACAGAACCGTTAACAGCATGTGCAGTAATTATTAACCCTTGCAGGACACTTCAACTGACCACGGTATGGAAACAAACTTCGGCCGCATTTTTATCAACAAGTGGCATGATACTCAACCACGTCCATGTTGACGTCATCAGTAACTGGCGTGCGTAAACTTACGAAACGACCCTCGTATATCAAAATACCCGCTGTTGACTTTATGACGACCTGCCTAAAGCCGGTTTTTCCCGCTTCTCGAACAACGATTCGTCCAGCCTCCGAGACAAATCCTGCCTCGTTTGCATCTTGGTGATGTTTTTTTCGTCCCTTGAAATTCCCACATCTCCGTGCTTGCCTCTGTTGAGATAAGGAACACGAAATTGCTTCGTGGGATGGAAGCTAGATGGAGACACCAGACCGCATTTTCTTGGAAATTTTATGACATCTTAAAAATGCTTTCCTAAAGAGATAGCCGCATATAAAATGGCACTCTGAGAGTGAAAAAACAAAATATAAATTTTCTCCCCTGAATATTATTAAGGTAGTAATGGTGGTCTTATTTAGTCTTATTTTTGCACTTTTCAAGAAATGTTCAGCGACAAAAATTGTTTTCAGTAAGCATAATTATTATGGCCATATATATTACGAGAGAAATACGGGAGTCAGATGTAAAAAAATATATAAATCCATCCTGTCATTCTTTATTTCTTGAATTTGTTTCTGTTTACTGCCTAGCTGAACAAAAATTATGATTTCATTACTTAAAATTGTGTTAAAAGTCTAAAAATATGACGTTTTTTGTTTGCGGAAAGTTATTTGATACTTTTTTGAATTTCAGAAAATTTGGAACCTCGGAAAGGTGCCAATTTTCCATTCTCCCTTCCGAACCCAACATCAAGCAAGTTCTTATTTTTAATTATCATTGGCCAGTTCTTACGTGAGAGACTCATTTGCGTCATTCTATAGGGCAGTGGTTGTCAACCTGTTTGAGTCCGGGACCCACCTTGAAGGATATTACACTTGATGGAACCCATAAGCATGGGCACCGGCAGTATTACTTGTAGGGGTGTGCAACCAGTTTATAATCATATTTTTGCTAACATCGAGTACTTTAAGAAGCCCTCTTTTCCGCTTGTTAAAACAAATGACACATACTTCATTCTCGCGAATAACAGAAATCATGCAGAGTTTAGACTACGTACAACACAGGTTAAATTTAAATGGTTACAACAATATATCTTAGTAATTTAAATGTAATAGGTTTTTAAGACACAGTAAATACATTTTTGAGCCCGACCTCGCGACCCACCAAACGCGCCCTCGGGACCCAGAAGTGGGTCGCGCGCCATAGGTTGAGAAACTATGTTCTTTGGTGTTCCGTTTATTCTCTTAATAGCAAACATTACAGCCTTCGTATACATGTTGGATCACCACTGTTTAGAATCTTAAGACATGTCCAATACAGGGTGTATCATAAGTAATACACTGACACAATTGAAAGTACACGATAACAGAAGCAAAAACGTCTCTGTAAACATGGATCTGCAAACGAGCAGTTTTCGAGATAATTGCGAATGTGTGGTTACAAGCCGCCACTGACTTCATTGTTTGTAAACGTCGTCCTAGTTGGTAAAATGCTAATAATGTGTGCGAATGTGTGGTTGGAAGCAGTCACTGATTGCATTTTGTAACGATTGAAAAATTTTTGGCAAATCTTTTTAATATTTAATAGCCCTCGTATAAATTCATTTGGAGTTTTAATCTTTTGAATGTACATTTTTATCTTTTATCTTTGTTAACATTGTAACGCAGTTTCGGCCCAACGAGAAAGAACGCAAAGCAAGTAGAAGCTTGCGTTGTTTTTCTTCCTTAACAACAATGAGTTCTTTTCGTTCGGCGCTGCGTGGGTTTGTAAATAAGTTTAGCTTGCATTGTGTTTCTGGATATGTCTTTTGGAAAGGGTAATTGTTAGATGCTAAAAATAACTTTTCAGTTTGTCGAAATCTTTTGTTGAGAAATAGGATTGCGCAATATCGCAAGTATAAATATCAGCGTTCTCGCTGGCAGATTAAATCAGTATAGCAGTAGATTCCGGAATCGTTAGGTGATTAAATCGCTTGTCGAGGTCCAGGGCTGGGAGAATACGGGCGTTGTGTGGGGAGTGGCTGGTCAGCTCTCCCTTCCACAATGTCCGAGGTTCTCCGTAAGCCACCTTTCAGGATTTGTGCTGGTCAGCATGATCCTTAAAGGGGATTTAGCGAGCATATAAATAATTTTATTCATTCATATTTAATCTTAATAATTTAAAATTTTTGATTCATAAAATCCTGTCGAAGTTGGCACTGGTCAGTGTGACTCCGGTATAAATTCAAGTTATACATCCTTCTCGTCGAGTTAATTTGTTTTAATTCTTAAATCATTTTGAATTCTCCTGGTCAGGAGGTTCGTTTATATAAATTTGTTTCTTTGATACTTAAATCCGAGAGCATACCTCTGGTCAGAGGATGTCTCTTAAATCTAATAACTTATATAGTTTCACGTCCGTTTCTAAAGTCTGAGTATCCGGAACGTTTAATGGGTTTTCTTATTTTGGTTTTATGTTAGATATAATTTTGAAACAGTTATAATAGGTGACCGGTCGAGTATATGTTTTTATAGAAATTCGTTTTATGTAAAAGTCTATTGTTTTGCTTTTGCAATGTAAGTAGCCAAAGAGGGTAGACAGTGTCCCCTGTTATGTTATGGAATTCCAAGCGAACATTTGTAGTTTGTGGCCGAGAGATGGCTTTGGTAGTTGGGTAGAGACAGGCTCCCCTTATCTTTAATTATGAATGTTATTGGAGGTTGGCCCCGAAGAGGGTAGTATACCTCGAGAGTTCTAAAGAACATAATACTGAAGTGAAAATATGACAGAAGCACAAATAGATATTTACGGAAAGAAGTTTATGTAATTTTCTTTTGGTTTTGGTTAATGGAAATTGTCGATCATTACTGTTAATTTGTCACCTGTTTATTGAAACCAAGTTAAGCTGGGATATGGACGATATATATATAAGAGGGAGCTCTCTGGATTGTATTTTATGAGAAAGCAAGTTTCAGTCTATGTTTTTTCGGAAGTTATTTGAACAGAAATTAAATTTTGGCATTGTAAATTTTTCTCGATCTGAAGATTGTATACTTTCTTTTATCCTAACATATATATGGATTAGTAAATAAATTTATAATCGTTGTTTGGTATTTCTTTGTAGTAAGTTTGCCTAATAAGTATAAATTAACTGACTTCCTTTTGGTTGGAGAGGTGTCCCGCCGTTACTGGTCAGTGAGGCGGAGGCCTTATCAATCCAAAGGACGCCAGAATTGATTATGCTGATTTCAATCGCGAATCGTATGCGTATCCTCACTGGTCAGTGGAATGCGGGTGCGATTGCGGTGGAGTTCAAGCATGAGAAAGGGCTAATATAATTTGAAGTCTTGGTTATGTAAGTGTAAATTTAACTTTTGATTATATTATTATCTTGAAACAGACCCTTACCCGAACTTTGGGATGCGGGGTCTCATGCCCCGCAGGAACTGAGCGTAGTCGTGGCATTTATATATTTATAACAGAAAGATATTTGGTAGGCAGCGACGCCCGGTCTTTGTCTGTCGAGGGGACCGAGCCGGTGTGTCGTGTGTCTTGGCAAAGGGCTGTCCGCCTACTTGTTGCAATTTTGTAAACACAGAGTGCTTTGCTCCTTGCGCGTTCCGAGGTTTGCTCTTTGTTTACAAAACAAGAGGTGGCGTTGTATTCAAACGGGATGGATACAATCAGTAAACAGTCTAATCGTACTGTGGGAGTCACGTCAGTTGTTCTGTACCGGAACCTTACAGCAACGAAGAATACATTTACCAACTAGGACGACGCTTACAAACAATGTAGTCAATGGCGGCTTTTAACCACACATTCGCAATTACACTGCTGTTTGTGAAAATTTCAACACGTTGAAGGATACATGTGATTGAAATGAAATTTATAAGTACATGCCAATACACAAATGATTAGGATTACAGAACTGTACATGATCCATGACCTTAAGAATTCAGTATGGTGTGAAGCCCCCACATGCTGCACACAGAGCCTCTACAGGTTGTGGCATGGAGTCAAAAAGGGCCTGGATATGTTCCTGGGGAATATCCCTCCTTGTATGCGATTCCACAAAGCATCAACAGTGGTTGCTGGACCTTGACGAACAATTGCCGACCAACCATATCCCAGACATGGTCAATGGGCGACATGTCAGGCGAACGTGCAGGCCAGGGAAGCAGTAGTACTCGTCGTTCTTCGAAGGCAGCTTGCACATTCCTTGCCACATGTGGCCGGGCATTGTCCTGCTGGAATATGGCATGTGGAGTTGCCTGAAGGAGGAGGAGAACCTCGGGCTCTAAGACCTCCCTTATGTAGCGGTTGCTGTTCAGATTGCCTTCAATACGTAGGAGGCGAGATCGCATGTTGTATCCAATGGCGCCCCAAACCATCACACTTGGCGTTTGTCCGCTCTGCAGCTCAACAATGCAGGCTGCCAGATTGCGTTGACCACGGTAGCGTCTAACACGTATGCGGTCATCACTGTAGGACAAGTTGAAGCGGGACTCGTCCGAAAACACTACGTTTTGCAACTCAGCACGCCAGCGACGGCGGTCACGTGCCCATTGCAGTCTGAGGCGTTTGTGGTTTCTGGACAGTGGAAGCCGACGCAACGGCATGCGTGCTACCAGTCCAGCCCGCAGCGTTGAACCGTCGACGCAGACAGGACTACAGCCGTTGCAGTGCTCCAGCATCGAGCCAACACTGTGGACGAAGCTGTATGGTCCGTTACAGCCATGCGGACAAGATGGCGGTCATCCCGTGCTGTGGTCACATCGCGTGTTCCAGTACCTACCTGTCGCTGCGTACGACCATCTTCTATCCACTGGTTCCACACACATCACTGTCGTAGCAGCATGCCCTATACGAACCGAAATGTCACGGTATGACAAACCCGCTTCCCGGAGACAGATCATTTTGCCCCATTCGAATTTACTCACATGCTGATATTGCGCCCTTTGACGTCGTCGAGGCATACCGGCACTTGCTTTCACGTTTCCACTTCGTTTGATGGCTCTTCACTGACTGAGCTTTGCGTAACACTGACCTTTCGTGTCACACAAGAGAGGGCGCTGCTGGGCCTACGTGTACGCCATCTCTCTGCAATCCTAATCACTTATTACTTGTACACTGTTCTACATATCCTACGAGTTTGGATTCATTCGGGTATTCTTTCTGGGTGTTGGAATTTTCACAAACAGCAGTGTATTTCGAAAACGGCTCGTTTGCAGACCCATATTTACTGAGACTTTTTTGCTTCTATTATCGCTATTACTTATGATGCACTCTGTATACTTCTAATATTTTATTTAATTGATTCATTCGGTGTAAGTTAGATGACAATCGCAGTTTGTGCCTTTTTCTGAACATCTTAGCAATTTTGTCTTATATCTCATAAACTTCTCCTTCTGGTCTATGTTGACTTCACAACGTTTTACTGCACAACATTTTTCCCCCGGTTAAAATGCGTTTTCGACCGCAATTGTTATTTTCTATTGTTGTCAGTTTTTTAAGATAACAAAATCTACTGTCGTATGGATAATAATTTACCTGGAATCTTGTGAAAACCCTCCCCACACGTGATAACTGCTGGTTTTCCTTCTGTGCAGATCCTCTTTCCACAGACTGAAAAAAGAAAAAAAACTCTTAGTTATGAAAGAGACACAGATATAAGCATAATGCAGTAAAAGTTATATGAACAGAGCTGGCCATAGGGGGGTAGGGGGTGTCAACTAGGGCGCTCGCCCGAGGCCTCGCGCTTCAGGGGGCTCCGCACTTGATAATAATAATGGTTTGTGTACGATTATTTCACGAGTTCATAACACACTAGTGCTTCCAATTAAGTAACTAATCTAATATAGCCTTCATTCCTGTATTATTTTGACATACTTAAACATATCCAAAATTACTGAAACCATATTCCACACAAAGTAGGCTACTACATGAAAATCGTGTTCAAATATTTACATAGAAATATTTAATATGTTTGTTCATTTTGTTATTGAATGAAATCATGATGTCACAATGTTATCAATCAAGGTAAATTCACTATAGCGTACAAACAATGCAATGAAAAGTGAAAAGAAACAATTATGTTATTGGATATTATTAAATATTGTCACTTTTGTAGTTAAAGTAATAGTCTGATAATATACATACTCAGTTTTATAATTAAATATAATAAAAACACTAAGTTGCTGACCAAGGCAGATTTATTAAGAAATATAAACACTTAACAAATCTTAATAAATCGGCCTTGGTCAGCAACTTAGTGTTTTTAATATGGAAACAAGGCTTAATTATATTACTATTAAATATAATGTACGTCGCACCAGGGGATTTAAATAAAATAATAATTTTGAAACTTTTATTAGTCTCGCATAATTTTCATGTTCTGCTTACTGCTCTTAGATTATAGCTAATACTATATATATATATATATATATGAAGGGTACAGGGAAAAAAAGATGAATGTCACAAAATCACAAAAATTGATATTTTGCCTCCTTGATATTAAAGGCAGTCCACACTAACGGTTAAAATGTCAAAACAGGCTAAAAGTGCTGAGAGACACATATTAAATGAAGGTTTAAAAAAACGTGTGCAGGGGGAAAACGATAGATGTCCTACGCTTACAGGGCAAAAATGATGATTGTCCATCCATTGTGTAGGAATAGATCGTTCCGTACGATACGGACTCATTGCGCAACAGCCTTTACTTCACAGACGCATTGTCGTCTCAGTTCTGACATTGTCAGTTTGAATGCAGGTTTTGTTGGTTTCACAGTGTTCGCCATGACTAACCCAGAAGTGGATGATAACTTTGGGAGAACAAAGAGGCCCCATCTTGGAAGGGTGATTGATGTTAGAAAGAAAATGCTGTGTAGTACTCATGAAACAGGAACAGACTGCAAGTGATCTCGTTTGAAATTCTTTGTGCAATTTAATAGAATGGACAATCATAACGCACAAAACTGTTATCTAGGGGGTTTAATTACTCTTAACGATGTTTCACGAAGGCCAAGACAAAATCAGGATGACGCCAAATTACATACACATTCATACAGTTACGTACAAAGTCCACTTAGAGGTTGTGTAATGGCTGAGTTATCTGTTTGTTACAAGGCATTTTTGGCTTTACATGGTATAAGTGCAAGGCGTGTACAGACAATTCAGTCTAAACTAGCACTGACAGGTTCTGTTGGTAAAGATGAGCGTGGGAAGCATAAAACTAGACCAAACAAATTAAAACGGAAAACTCTGAATGTCATAAACTCTCACATAAAATCCCTTGGAAGCAGGAGATCTCATTATAGCCTTCATGATAGTGAACGTGTTTATCTACCAGAAGAATTAAACATAAAAAGCTCCATGCCAATAAGGAAAAAACCACGAACCCTGTATCATATGAAACGTATCGTCATCTCTTCAAAACAAAATTCAACATCGCTTTTGGTTATCCACGGACAGATACGTGCAGCACATGCGATGAAATCAAAGTCAATAAACAAACTCTTGAGAACAAACTGTCTAACTCGTCAGTTCATGAAGAGAAACTTCAATTACACGCACAGTTGCAAGACCTCAACACTCAACAAGAGCTCCATTTGCGAAGGACAGATTCTTTCTTTACAAGGAAACGCCAAGCACGTCTCTCAAGTCAGAAGATGACTTCACGTGAGGCAGTATGTTTTGATTTTCAAAAGAATTTGAAGTTACTTAATATTAGTACCAATGATGTATATTATAAGAGACAGTTGTCATTTTTTCTATTTAATGTTCATGTTTTTTCCACTAAAAAGCATTTTATTTCATTTGTGTATTTCACAAAGCATTCATATTCTTTACTAAAGTATTTTACAATTCAAATGGACATTCATCTTTCTTTGCTTTTTTTTCTGTGCGAATAATGGACATTCATCATTTTTCACCTGCAAAATGTGCATTAAGAACGAATTTTGTCAACAATGTGTTCTTCGTGTTTACATTATTAGACACACTGTTATATCATTAGTTAAACAATATAATGCTTCAGATTATGTAAAAATTTCATACAGTGCTAAGCCAGATTGTAGATGTAAGAGCGTTTCAAACATTAAAATTCATTTAACTCCATTCCAGTTTCTTGTGACATTCATCTTTTTTCCCCTGTACCCTTCATATATTAAATGTAATAATGTTTGTAATATATATGACTACTTCGGACTAAGGAAGAAAAAATCTGATAAATTTTGATTATAAATTTAACACTGACTGCACTAACTAGAAATGTAACTTTACATTGATTTCATAATAAGAATTGACTTTAAATAATCTAATATAGATGAAATTGTTTCTTAGGACATTTCCCCTCACGATTTACAAGAAAATTGGAGAGAGTAGATTTCTTCATGAAGATAGTTATTGTATGTCCGAAAATAAGTCGTTCAGATGACAGTAAAAATTTCCCAGGTCATAAAGTCACGTGAGTGATTCACATTGGTGATATCATGCGATATCTTGCTCTCCGATTGGCTTTTTCTGCTTTGTTTGTTTGTTTGTCTAATTGCGGAAATAATATCTAGAAGCGAATCAGCTACTAGGGTTTCTCCCACTGCTCGCTCACTAGCAAGTCGAAACGAACAGGGAACTTTCTTGAGCTTATCGAGGTATATTAACAACAGTTAAGTGTGATAAGATCACTAGTCACTACACTCTCTAGTATTGCTTTACTACTGTAATCATTGTTCTTCTTACCTCCACATTCCCCGTTCTCGTGGGTGCCGTGTCTCGTAATTCTTCTTCCTCAGGGTCATCGCCATTTTGGAAAGGACACACCTGTAAGAAATAGGAGCGTGTTTATACAGGGTGTCCAGTTCTCTAGAATAATTCCGTAATTAGTGCACATACGAGAAACGGAAAGAGAGGGAAGTTGTTCGAAATATGTGAGTTTCAATCTAAAATGCTTCAATTTTCAACGTCAATGCACACTGGTAAGAGCCTCAGTGCTAATCGAAAACGTCATGTTACACATGATTCGTCTGGAATGAAATACGTCATCGCAATACCGTACTGTACTGGTTAAATTAAGAACTGATGACGATAATTACAGGTAAGGTACAAGAGTCAAAAATGAAAACCTTAAAAGTCCAATGAAATTGTAGCGCATACTGTATACAGCTCAAATTTAAGGTTGCAATACTAATCAAGTGAGCTTCTAAATGCCAATTTTTTGTTATTTTAAAGATGGCGCCTCCTATACACACTTACGTCAGTGAAGAGGAGTGGTTTCTTGCCCTGTGTCAGCCTAAAACGTACAGAACTTTCTTGGCCAATGAAAATTATACCTCTGTGCATGCTTATCACACCAGCAAGTTGGAGGAGAAAGTTTGACAATGGCCTCAGTTTGGAGGCAGATGGGTGGAAAAGGGCTTGGCAGTGGCTCACAATGACTGCACGTGGACAGATCAGCAATTCGCGATTAAAATTACCACCTGAGCGCTAGTGTCGCTTCCAATATGGCCGCTCTACGTAGGATAGATCTTTGTTTACATTCAGTGGTAGTACGTAATAGCAGCGTGTTGTCATTGCTGGTATGGAAGAAACGTTTAAATTACGCGTTATATTTAAATATTGCGAATGTGATGTGAATTCCAGGAAGTATAACGAAGGTGAAGCTGTGCTGAGAGCGAAGCATTTAATTATGATAATAAAAATAACACGGAAAACGCACACGAAACTAATGTATACGCACTGGTTTTTCAAAGCGGTGCTGTTTCATCTGCACCGCACCTCGGTTGTAACTGCCTAACTGGGGCTCTCAGAAATGATTTGAAAATAAAGCAATTCATCTGTATTGCAAAGCTTGGGAGGAAATAAATAAAAACATGCTGTTGCAGTTTTTCCCCAAAGAGGCAGGCTGGTTTAATAACAACACCGGATAATGATAATAATAATAACAATAACAACAATTTAATTGAGGCTATTTTCAGTCCACTGAAAATTGACATACTGAATGAAACAGCAACATTAGCATGCCAATTATGTTTTCCTGACTTACCTTTATGATTACGGACATTAATTAATTCTCAAACTATTTTCATCTTTGCACTTAATCGACTTGCACCTGTTCCAAATTACATATATAATACATTGTTTTCGAAAAAAATGTTATATTCATAAAGAACAATTTAAAACTTACTTTCATGGCAATAAAATCATCTTTCCGAAAGATTATTTCGGAAAATAGAGTAAACAGACTCGTACATTCTTTGTAATTTCCTTGCCGCATTTCAGTTATGCCAATCTTGTCAATCAGTTGTTTTCTCTGATTTATTTAAACATTTCATTTTGTTGATTCCACGGGGTGGAAAACACATGTAAGCTTTTTCACTTGTCCTGAACCACGAAACGATTTAGAGCAAAAAACTGAACAGTATACGCTACTTTTTAGCATGTTCCCCATGCTTTGAATGGCTTCAACACGGCGAAGCGCAGCGAGATGTCCTACGTGGACTGGTTCCTGAAAATCTCACCAGATGGCATATCGGATAATTTTAATCGCGAATAGGTCCGTGCTAAAATGCAGCGAACGTGTGCAACCCTGCATACAGAAATCTACTAGATAAGAAAAAGCAAATTCATTTAACACTCCCTTGTAAAAAACGTAGACTTGTGATAGCCCCTCTACCTGACAACTAGAGAAGGCTAGACATGCACAAATGACCACCTTCTTGGTTTTCCTGTAATTATTGACATCATTCTTAATTTACCATGTACAGTATGGTATTGCGATGACCACAGCCTGCTGGATCCCGTTCGCTCGTCGCTCTCTTTCATGCCTCGTCAATCAGGCGGAAATCGCGTATACGGCGTTACAAGGTTTGGCCGCTAGATGGCAGGCCTTACCTTTAAACAGCCAATGGGTTATATATGACCCACAGAAAGTATAGGCGAAAACAGCCAATGGGTTATACAGGGAGGTTATTGCAGCATGCCACCGCTTCAGCGTCGGCCGCTTGCCGGCCCAGTCATGCAACAGGTGCCGGCAAATTGCGTAACAGATAGCCCGTTACACAAACCGCTTGTTTTGTAATGTTTCCACTTTTCACAATTATAGTTACAATTACAACTTAAATAAGCACGTACCTTGCCGCAAGGATGCTGGAAAAGGTGTCCTCTAAAATACAAATATTTCTGGCACTTTATTTCTGCCCATATCGCTTCTGACAGCAATGACTCATCCAACATAAAGGATTCAATTTTTCATTCTTGTCTTGCCTTCGAATAAACAAAACCGTGACTCTTATTTTGCAGATAACACAAGATTAATCCTTTTGAACACTAGAGTCAGTGGCGTGCCCAAGATTTTCGAGGGAGGAGGTTACGTAAACATTATTATGCAAAACGAAAGCGCAGATAAACGAATTATTTAACAGTGTCACTTAATTTTAACGTGTGAATATTTTTGAAGTAAAGTAGCGATCATACACTGTGTGCGTTTTTCTTTCTGAGAGCGCCATTTGAAATAAGCACTTTTCCCCTTTTGCTACTATGGGATAAACTGAATATAAAAGGCTATAACTGCTCAACAACTGCATCTTTTTAAGAAATTTAAATTCTAAATGTAAAAATGAACAAAAAGCAACATTTTATGTAAATTCCGACAATTGTGAGTCCAGGGGGAAACGGGGGCCAAATCCCAAAGTTCTATTTTCCCCGTAATTACGCAAAATTTCTGAACGTCGTAATTTCCATATTTTTTTTTTTTCAAAGTTGCGGCAGGAGCATTACATATCCTCATAGAGTAGTCTTTTGTTGTGCTTCCCTCAAAATTTGGTCCATCCAGTGTCTATAGAGCCGACGCTAGAAGCGAAATTCCTCAGATGTCGCAAGAGCGTCAGCGGCTTATCGGAGTAGTGGTAAGCCGCGAGAAGCCTCTCGATACTACGCGAATGCGACAGCTGTCGGCTACCAGTTGTTTAGACGTGTTCACTTCGGTTTGCGTTTATCAGTACTCGTGTTGTTCAGTGCTAGTGCTTTATCGTGTGTTAATTGTTATTCATTCATTAGTTATGCCGCCAAACAAATATAGTCTTGAACAAAGAGTTTTTATGTACGATACTTACGTGAAAACGAACTCTTGCAGAAAAATAGTCAGGCGATTCGCAAGAAAATTTCCTGGCAATCCTGTTCCGGACAGACATACTGTTTACAACCTCGTTAAAAGATTACGAGAGACAGGATCTCTTGAACCTAAGAAACGTGTTTCCAGACGACGTGTTCTTACGGAAGAAAAGCTAGACGAAATTGGTGAACGACTTGAACATACTCCAAAAAAATCCCTCCGTCGGCTTGCTCAGGAAACAGGCATTTCAAAATCCTCAGCACGAAATGCCACTAAATTACTTAGATTAAAACCCTACAAAATTACAGTGGTTCATGAATTGCAACCGCGCGATCACGCGACTAGAGTTCGATTCTGTAACTGGATGCTGGATAATATTGTTGCTGGCAGAGTAAATCCAGAATTAATCATATTTTCAGACGAAGCTTGGTTCGAATTGAATGGCCGAGTTATTTCACAAAACAATCGCTATTGGAGCGCAGAAAAACCTGACCTTGTGCATGAAGTTCCGCTCCATCCTGCAAAAATTGGTGTGTGGTGTGGTTTGAATGCGCACAGAATAATAGGGCCTATTTTTTATGAAGGTACTATCAATGGTGAAAGGTATCGAAGAGACATACTACAACCATTTTTTGAACAATTAACGGACATTGAATGCCAGCAGTCATTTTTTCAGCAGGACTCTGCTACTGCTCACACTGCTTATGAATCACTTAATTTTATTGCCGAGATTTTTGAGGACAGAATTATCAGTACTGAGTTGTGGCCCTCTCGTAGCCCCGATCTTACTCCTTGTGATTATTATTTATGGGGAACATTAAAAAACAAAGTGTATCAGAATAACCCGCGTACAATAGAGGATTTAAAAGAAAATATAAGAAGAGAAATTGCCAGAATCACACCTGAGGAGCTTATGGATGTTCAGAGGAATTTCATACGCAGATGCCGGAAATGTATTGGTGTTGAAGGAGGTCATTTTCAACATCATTTATAACACAGAAGGTTAGTGATCATCATTATTATTAGTTTTAAATATAATTTTACACTTTCGGTTTGCTTTATGCGCCGCGATGCTGTTTCTGTTACGGACTATCTGTTACGCAATTTGGCGGCACCTGATGCATGACAAGGCCGGTAAGCGGCCGACGCTGAAGCGGTGTCTAAGAAAGATTACATGTCAAAAATAAAGTGCCAGAAATATTTGTATTTTAGAGGACACCTTTTCCAGCATCCTTGCGGCAAGGTACGTGCTTATTTAAGTTGTAATTGTAACTATAATTGTGAAAAGTGGAAACATTACAAAACAAGCGGTTTGTGTAACGGGCTATCTGTTACGCAATTTGCCGGCACCTGTTGCATGACTGGGCCGGCAAGCGGCCGACGCTGAAGCGGTGGCATGCTGCAATAACCTCCCTGTATATGACTCATGGTGCCGATTACAACATTCACTTGCTTTTAGGACTTTCATATATTTGTATGTGAGGTTGTAAACGCTGATGTTGAGATAAGACTTTGAAATGTCATGTGGCAGAAACCCCCCTCCACGCTTTCTCTAATATGCAAATTAGCTATTTTTAGGCAAAATGCCGGATTGTACATATTGCGTCATATTTCAGCCTGTATAAAAACTAGGGACTTGAATCAAGTTTCACTTTGTTGAAAAAGGTCTATTCTTTGAAAACAATGCAAACGTTTGCGACCTTTTTTCCAAAATAACAGCAGGAGAACAGGGGGCGAACGCCAGATTTCTTTTTCATTGAGATTTGGGGACTTGGACCCTCCAAACCCCGTTTTTCTCACTTAGGCTTTCTGAATGGTACACGGTCGCGTGCTCCGATGTTTTTGCTTGTGTGTGTGTGTGTGTGTGTGTGTGTGTGTGTGTGTGTGTGTGTGTGTGTGCGCGTACATGAATGCAGGATCATTTTTGAACATGTGATGCACACAATAACAAATCAACAGAATAATAACAATTAGCCAACTTTGAAGAACATCAGAATCTTTCTTTCCAGAAAAACACAGTTAGCAATAATAACAATAATAATTAATGACATACTTAATGGTAACAATAATATAATAGAATATTAATCTTCTTAATAATAAACTTTATTATTATTATATGTGTGACACTTGGTTCGAATTGGCGAGTTCATTTGTGCACGTAATCATGTAGTTATGATTGTAATGAGAGCTTTAGATGTGCTGTATCGAGGTTTCTTTCCTCATCAGTTTCTGAGCTCGTTGAATGTCCCTTTATCAATTTCATGTGATCATCATTCACTTCATCGTCGTTGTTTGTCAAAATGGCAGGAGAGCGACGTGAAATAAGGGAACAGAAAACACCAAAATTTGTTTATTTCCCGTGGGCTTTTAATTTAATCTTGTGGATTGCAATAAATGGTGAGCTACTCTTATGGATGTAACAACCACAAGGTAACATGCGTGTGTGCTGCGTGAAATGAATAGTGATCGCCTTTGTGAATTCCGACGATTATGATGAAATTACCTGGCCTTCGTGTCGAAGTGGGAATCATAACATTCTACAACACCAGAGGACCTAAGTTCGAATCCTGGTAAATGAACGGATTTCTGTTCGTTCTTTCACCTACTTCATCGCTCCATCAGCCATCCCCGTCGTCGCGATTAGCCCGAAAGCAACGTAAAATAACCAAAATAGAAATAGAAGCCATGAACGTATTAGTTAGATGAAAGAACAATGTAAGACAGTAACGGAATATTTATATAAGTGAGGAATTCCATCCTCACTCCAACGTTGTTTAGGAACGAGTTGTAAGCTAGCAACTAGTTCATGATGAAAGTGAATTATATCGTATATTAATTTAATTTAATTTACACTAGAATTGTATAAAATTAATTATAAATGTATGTATTTACCAATTTCTGCATTGAAATTGGGAAATGATTTGCCGTCAATGGAGGGCGATTTCAATGTTCTTCTGGCTTTCTTGTTCGGAGGTTGCTTGTGTGATGGATATTGAGGAGAAACTCTTGGCATAGAACCAGCCTTTGAGTTTATTTATTTTACAATCTTCCCTAAAGTATCCACTGGTGAAATGAAAGCTGCTAAGGACAGAGTGGTCAGGAGGAATCCATTCTGATCCTCTCTTGCCCCTTCTCCGGCTATGACTTTCGACCATTTTTACGCACTTCAATATCCGATGGTATTTCGTGAAACGATACAACCCTACAGTCTTGTTTTCCATGCTGTGTCCTGCACAAAGGCACACAACAATATACCATTTTCAGCACTATACATTAAGAAAACAAAACTTCTTGCGCCTCGCTTCCCATTGCTTACAATGCTATCCACTGGCTAACGAATGTGGATCTTGTGCTGCCCCTAGCGGCGAAATTTGGCCCTACCCATATACGCTCTGGACAATGGATTTCGGCGAGAACGACCAGGCATGTTAGAGGGAGCGAGCGACGGGAATCCAGCAGGCGATGGCGATGACGAACGGCATTTCGTACGAAGTACATGGCAACATGGCGTTTTCGGCTATCATTAGTGTACAGCCTTCATGGTGCATGCTACGTTGAAAATTCAAGCACATTAGTTTAAACTCTTCCCATTTTTCGCACGTGCACTAATAACGGAGAGCTCCTATGGGACCAGACTTTCGAATTACCCTGTATAATAAATCATAATATGTTTCTTAACAAACAATGAAAAAATTTGAATCGCTTGCGACATCAGGTAGTATAGGATCACAAAATCTCAATTTTTGGAAACACCAATTCAGACATTTTAAAGAAGTGAGAGGAAAAAAATGTAATTCAATTTTTATGCCTATTTTGAAAATTTTAGTGCCCTATTGTCTACTTATCTGAGCTGTTGTTAGTGCCTATAAATCCGAGCTATAGCTTTATAAGCCGGCCTCGTGACGAAGTGGTTACCGCTACGCAGCCAAGGGTCCCGGGTTCGAATGCCGGCCTGGGCATGGATGTTCTTTGTGAGTGTTCCTTCACCAAATTTCATCATATCATCACTTATCATCTTCGCGATTAGCCCAAAGTGACAGAAAAGCGAAGTAAAATAAACCCAATCAATCAACCAATCTAGTTTCATAACTTTAAGCAATCAAAGTTAGAGTTGTGCAGATTTTGGAACACCCTGTAGTAGTAGCCGTAGCAGATGTATTTGTAAGTAAAGCTCTCTCGTACGAGAACGCCTTTGCTGGTACCCTGACAGTCTTCGGTGAAAGATCTCATCAATTAAATGAATGAATGACGTGAGCAGAATTGAGGTAGGTGATAAATCAATGACAGTTTGATGGGACGGCGCATCATCACTTTTGCAGTGGCCTTTGTCCTCCTTTACTCTTCGTCACCCGCTAACCTTTGGCCCCTCCGCGCTTAATTGTCCATTCCCGGAATAGTGACGAACCTGGCAAAACAAGCAGTACAGGGAGAATTGCACAGCGCACCGTTGTCATAGCAACTGCTTCGACATCCTCCTCTCCAGGTTCATTCATGCATACAGCACAGCTCTGTCATTATGCAAATAACCTCTTCTTCTCCTTTTTGTCGTTTTTTCCGCATTTCAATTTTTCTCCCAGTGCCGAGACGTTAACTTCAAAAGTAAGGGGGCTCAGGAGCTAAAAGGGTATTTCGCTTGACTCCTAATGCACGTGACAATGCATTTGAATACAGAGGATTTACTAATCTGTATCGAACGTCACAGGAAATGGAAGTGTGTTACCAAGACTATATTCTTCAGGCTGACCCAGAAACAGTTGACAGGGCCTCACCGATGGCGCAGTGGTAGCGTCGCCGCCTTGTAATCAAGAGGTCTCGGGTTCGATACCAGGTGGAGGCACATAATGGTTCGGATCCCACTTTAAACTGTAGGTCCAGTCCCGATTAGCCTTACTGTGCATAAAGTGGACTTTAAACAGCAACTCAAACAAACAAACAAAACAAACAGTTGACACTTTCAAAATTCGAATACCTTTGTTATTAACGCTAGAGAGTTTCCTGGCAACCACAGATTCTCTGTCATCAATAAGAAAATACGGGATTTAGATTAAGAGCGTGTTTTGTAATAATACTAAAATACATTTTAGAAGTAGAAAATAACATAGGTTTGGAAGTTAACACAGATACAACTAAATAGGGTGTCCCAAAAGTATCGCGGGATTTTAATTGGGCGCCATTTTTCCCCCGCAGGGTTGGCAGCGTTTTGAGAGGTCACATGTTGTAGGGAAAACATTGCGGTTAGTCAATATGGAGCGCTACATGACGAAGGAGCGAGTGACGATCGTTAAAATTCGTTACAAGTACGGAAACTGTGAGCAAATTACCTGACAAGGAGAAGCTTCCCAAATGAAACAACTGTGCGACCTCACACCGTGCGATCTTTCTCTTCTGGGGATTCATTAAGTCCAAAGTTTATGCTGCGAAGGTAACAACCATTCCTGAATTGAAAGCAGAAATTCAATGAGCTATCGACGGCATTGAGACACAGTTATGCGAAAAGATGATTCAGAATATTGTAAAAAGAATTCGTGTGTCAAATGCGTCGTGGAGGACATTTTGTCAGATATTCTCTTCCACATTTAATGGGAATGTTCACTGTTTCATATAATGTATTAACTTTGCCAACTAATAAATATATGATTTTTTTTCTTAAATTAAATCCTGCGTTACTTTTGGGACACCCTTGATGCTTACGGGCCGAAACCAAGTGCTAGGTAATAATCAATAAAGAATTATAGATATAACAGTCTATTTGAGACAGTTTCTGAAATCGAATATTTAGGAGTATTATTAACAAACGAAAGCAACACTACATATGAAAGGGCTTTCCCGATGGCCTTGCAGTCAAGGAATCCTGAGTTCGATACCCGGTGGAGGCACATAGTGGTTCGAATACCGCTTTAAATTGTAGGTCCAGTCCCGATTAGCCTATCCGTGCATTAAAACACAAACTCAAGTAAAGAGAAAATTTAAAGCAGGCTTAATTCAGGTAATTTACGTTACTTGTCTTATCCTCACGCCTACAATATACAAGACATTAATTATACCCAGTACTCAATGTGGGAATTCCTAACTGGGGGGGTTTGGGTAATACTTGTATGGATCAACGTAGATACAAACCAGCAGTGTTGGGGGGATGGCAAATGTAAATTATCCTAGCTGGACCTGATTTTTTTTCACTGGGGTTAACATCCCCCCTTCCCCCGTCTCTTCCCCGATTTGTATGAATGTGAAACGTGGTCCGTACACAAAAATTGGAGCAAAAAAGTGAAGAATTTTTTAAAATTAAATTCTTAAGTAAGGTACATTCTATGAGAAAATGCCTGAACCTCAATTTTTAAAATTAAATGCATTGCTGTAACTTTGTTTTATCTTGTGAGTGAATAATCTAAAATCTAAAATTGTCATTTGCATGAAAATTCAAGTATTATACACAATTAAGGTAGAAGGTATTTTACAAATTGTTTGTTTATTTTAAATTTTTGATTTACTTGTGTTTTGTATTGCGTCCCAACCGTGACACCAAAAAACAATTCATTTCTCCTCTAACTGTTAGATTTCCCCCTCAACTCTACTAGAATATTAAAAGGTCAATTACATTCTCTGTTTGTCTTAAATAATTTATTTTTTATCTCTTGACAATTCACAGATATTAAAATAAATTTCTTCTTAAGTGAAGAGGCGATGTTTTGTCTGTTCCACCCGTGACACAAAATTGTTCACTTATAGCAACAAATCTGGGAAAGCATTTCAAGGGTAGTTATGTTTAAGCAACGGTGTTACGTTTCATACAGAAACTGTAAGAAAAATGTTGCTTAACTACCAGTAGAATAGTTACTTTAATATCAAAAATGTAGTCCGCTTGTCCCACCCGTGATAATGGAATGCTTCATCTAAAAGAGATGAAGTAGCAGGTGAATGGAGAAGATTACATAATATTGCTCTGTGTAATCTACATTCGTGTTCTCATATTATTAGGATAGCTGCATCGCTAGGCAGACCATACAACACTATAGGAAGGATAGACTGGTTTCCATGTTCTTGTTGGGAACTTGATGGTAAGGAAGACCAAGATAAAGATGGATTGACAGTATGTGCCTGAAGGAAATGGATAAGGATGGTCGAGAATGGATTCATCTTGAGTAAGATCGGAAGAGATAGAAATACTATGAACCTTTGGGTTTAGAAATGGCAGAGTGCTAGTGTGTTCTAAAATGTTCCCGTTTTCTAATGCGTTGTGGACGAAGTGAAAAGTCCAGCGGAACCTGATCTTTTTTTTACTGCTTACATAGATTTAAGCGAAAAATATATTATTGATTGATTGAATTAGGCTATTTTACATCGCTTTTCTGTTGCTTTTGGCCAATCGCGACGTTAAGGATGAGTGATAATTAGAGGCATGAATATTTCGTTTTTGACGAAAACGCGAAATGTAAAATAATACATTTTAATGTTAATTTGTAATGTTTCTGAAAGGTGTGAGGTGCATTTCCCTACCCTGTTTTGTTACGAAATGATGCGAAATGAACTGGAAAATGCGAAATAGACTCTTAAACACGAAATGTAGAGTTCATTTACCGCTGCGACACTTTCTGAAGATGAATTATCCTGCGAGTTATGCAATTCACGGAAGATTGATTAATTCTGAGAAGCAAAAACACAGGAATAAACTTAATACTCTGGTAACTACATAAATGTGCTATTAGAAGGGATATGTTTATGTAATAAGTGCAGTTTTTAAATCAAATTTAGGGCCTCCCCGATGGCCTAGTGGTAACGTCGTCACCTTGTAATCAAGGGGTCCCGAGTTCGATACCCGGTGGAGGCACAAGCTGTTCGGATCCCACTTTAAACTGTAGGTCCAGTCCCGATTAGCCTTTCTGTGCATAAAGTGGACTTAAAACATTAAATCAAATTTAGGAGTATAGTCACAATTTTAAAACCAAAATGTCATTTTTATATATCGCTTCTGATTCGATTTTTCACCGCTATAACATTATTTTATTATAACGGATATTTTATCAGACACGTCTCACTTAACCCCAGCTCAGGATACCATTTGACGTACACCGAGTTTCCTCCAGGTATTCCACAAATTCTGGTAATTCCTGTCGTTGTTTCTGAAACAGTTTTCCTCGCGAGCGTTGTCTAAACTCCTTGGCGTCCGCAACCACATCCTCCAAATCACTCCCCCGAGGGCAGGCGATGTCGCTCTCACCAGCCCGCACCGGTTGGTTCTTGACGTTGCCATAGCTACTCATACACACCCGAGAATCCGGCGTAAACCAGAGCGATCCGCGGATATCGTCTTCTCTTTTCCATCCTCTTCGGAGTGCGTAGGGGGAGGGGGAGGAGGAAGTGGGATAAAGACAAATTCTGCGATTTCATCTCTCTTGCTGCTGTTGTTTCCTCCTCAACTGAATTAATCTTTCCAAGTTATATCAAATTACAGTACATACATAGCTTTTCCGTGACTTTATGCACTTCTAACATCACTTACATTCAAAATGTTGCCGACGTGCTGCAGCAGCAAATTACATTTATTTCCCAACTAAGCTCACAGCTAGTAACCTCACAGCCCCTCATAACACCAAAACGGTTAGGAAAAACAAGGCAATTACATGAACAAAAAATCTTCGTTTCATCACGTAGAACATGTTTTATTTGAAAAGTTTTCCCGTATCTACAACACTTCATATGTGTGAGAACGAAAACCCATAAATTTGGCCGTTATTTTCCAATATGGCCGCCGTAGAGTAGTTTCGATTTATGTGGACTTTTAGGGTGTTCATTGGAAGCCTATATTTCTGGTAATTCCTTCTTTGTTCTAATCTTTGCGTTATTACAAAGTTCAGTTTTGCTACGGTGTTAGCCGAGGTATAGATTATTCTACCTGTCAGCTTCCACTGGTGAAGGATTTTCAGCAAATTGCAAGTACAAAGTTTGCAACACTTAACACAATGATGCAATTTAAAAAAAAAATAGCATTTTTTATTTAAAATTATAATATGTATTTCCATGCATCCCCCAAAGCAAAAATATTAAATCACACAATATTTCGCAACATGTAAAAACTACGGAAAAATTCCATCCCTGTAACGCAACACAATTTCGTAGAAAGCTGGACATATCTGATCGAGAAACTGGGAAACGAAACCATCTGCAGTTTCTGATATTTTCTGAAGATAGATCGAGATTTTCAACGTTCCGAAAAGAAGGACAGAGAATACACAGGGTAAACTTTCCCATCAGAATGTTACCCCTCGTCATCAATCAATGTCACGTGCTCGAGTTGTTATGTGTCAAAATAGCAGATTCCCTGTTCCTTTTGTGTATAGGCGATGGAGAAGGAGAGAAAGCACAAACTTTCTCACTTTTCTTTCGCTTTCGCCCAAAAAGAAAGTTCTCAGAAGGCGTGGTATTTCACAGCTGGCACCGTATCTGGAATGTGAATCCATATCTCCAGATAGTCTTCAATAATTTTGTCATTGTTTAATATTTTCTCTGATTTTCTTGAAATTCTTTCACTGTTTTCGTGATAATTTTGTGACCTAGGTTTCTGATGCAAAATTACTCCTAATCCTCTTCAAATTATCCTTGAATTTCTCTTAATGCCAGCAATTCGTTGAGTAAATTGTCTTGAAGTCCTCCGAATCGTCCCACCGTTACATTCATGATCGATTTGAAATTTACATTGTTTGGAAAGGCAGGTGTAGGTAAATGAAGAAATGTGGCGATTCTTTCATTCTTGATTCTGTGCCCCTTGATTTCTTGAATACTGATTTTACTGAAACTGTAGTGTGAGGTCTGGCGTTGTCATGTACACTTAACAATTGAAGTGCAACGTTGTGAATTCTTCATGGAACTATCAGTGAAAGTAATGGACGGTGTTGGTTTTGTGTACATCATTACACGAACTCAGATTTTGTATTATCATATATATATATACTACATATATTCTCCGAAGTGTGATTCTAGTGCGAATTTTAATGTTCATATACATGAAGATTGCGTGTGATGCAGTGCCTTACTTCCAGTATGACGTAAATACATGTCATTCATTACTAAGTTCGCTTATCTTCGAACAAATAACCCTTCTGTAGTTCCGAAGTGCATCTCGTGGCGTTGCTTTGACATCCCACACAGTGCCATGCTAAGTATGCTGATCCTACGTCACACCTTGTGGGCGTACCCACCGGAGACGTGCGTGTGTAAATATTAAATAAACCCACGTGCGCGTGGAATGTATCATCGTAAAGTGATTTTCAGAGAGCTGTGTTTTGTTTACTTTGCAATTGCGTAAGCATTGGTTCACGTCTGTCATGAGCAATAGTGTTGCGACGTTGGACATATGATATTTTACATCTAATAATTTTTAACTTCTACTCGTTTGGTGATGGCATTTTTTTTGTTTTATTGTTGTGTGCTTTATCAAGTTGTAATAAAGAAAATCTCTCTGGCACAAAGTCGGCATGTGACATAATAGTTCAAAATTCAAAGGGGGAAAACATAAATTAACTCAAAATCTCGAGTAGATCCGACGTTAGGTTGTACAAAGGAAATGCAAGGAATGTGTAAATCAAGGCATTCCTCAAGCCACCAGAGTCGAGTTACCAGATTATGAGGGGAGAATGACTGAGGGGAGGTAACAGGGTTGAATGACTGGAGGTAATGGAGTGGTCGGTGGTCAAGGAGATGAAGGCAGTCCAGTTCCGGGGGTAGTAAGTGGAAGTGGAGAGTCAAGTCTGGGAGTAGCAATTAGGAGACAAGATAGTGTGGAGTTCCTGAGCTTTTCTCATCTCATCTGCAACGAGACAGGAAATCCCTTTATCTAATCATGCACCTGCCGATTCAGTCTTGAAGAGTCTAAAACCCAAGTGTAGTGTTGCCATTCTTGTTAATGTACCTCTCCTACTGGACCAGTGGTGCCCTCAACAGCTAAGCGAGTTAGTTTTGAGCTACGCCTACGAGGATTCGATCCCCATACCATAGGTATGATACGTAATATATAGCCGTTTCATCTTATTCTAAAGAGAGGTAGTTTCTAGCATTAAAACTTTACATTTTGTTTTTCTTCTAAACTGAATACAGGGTGGCTCAATAAATCACTTAACACCCCCAGTACAAGGTCACTGCGGCATGGAACGTGAAAATGGCGATGACCAATCGTTGCCTGGCCAAGGGGGAACTACATTGACGTCACCCGCATGGTCGGCAGCCATCTTGATGTCCGACATCTTGAAATCAACTTCAGAAATTTAAATGGGAAGGGGGTCGTGCGACATATCAAAATGGGCTAGAATTTCACCAGAAGAACAACTGTGACATTTGTTTACACCTAACTTTAATTGTTGCAGAGTTAACAATAGCATAAATTTATGGCTCAATAAGTCACTTAACACCCCCAGTACAAGGCCACTGCGGCATGGAACGTGAAAATGGCGATGACCAATCGTTGCCTGGCCAAGGGGGAACCACATTGACGTCAACCGCATGGTTGGCAGCCATCTTGATGTCCGCCATCTTGAAATCAACTTCAGAAATTTATATGGGAAGGGGGTGGTGCGACATATCAAAATTGTCTGGAATTTCACCAGAAAAACAACTGTGACATTTGTTTTCATTTTCACCTAACTTTAATTGTCACCATGCGGGTGACGTCAATGTGGTTCCCCCTTGGCCAGGCAACGATTGGTCATCGCCATTTTCACGTTCCATGCCGCAGTGGCCTTGTACTGGGGGTGTTAAGTGACTTATTGAGCCACCCTGTAGTTGTTCTTTTGTCATCAGAACATGAACATCTTCCATCGTGTTCCTGCATGTTCTTAGCCAACTTTCGTGCCGGAGGGATTAGTGCAGTATATTACAATGCCCCACGTTGGACAAGAACAATTCCTACGCAAAATTTCCAAACACTGAAAAAAACTGAAATTTTACTCCTCTAGCGTGTTTACGTTACTTCATATATTTGGTCAATTCTCCACCCACCCTGTCGTCTCGGTGGCCGTGCGCGTTGAATGGTCGAATCAGAATCTCGCTACCAAACGATATGGGTTTTCTAGCCATGGGTGTTCCTTTGTAAGTCTTCCTTCATCAATTTGGTAAAGTTTAAACTTTACCTATGTCCTTACACAGATGACCGTATAACTAATATTAGAGAATCCCTTCCAAACTTTAACACATATCAATTAATCCGTTCCGCTCATTTTGACAAACTGAACATCCTCGCACCTTGCTATCTAATCCCGAACTTCCTGCATCCAAATCAAATCTCCATCAACTTCGTCACTATCAACCCCCTATAAACGTAAAGATTGGAGCCGTGTAGACTAAATGAATATCAGAGTTCATTGCGGGACCACACTGTTTTCCATGTCGAAGAGTGGGTTCGTTGATAAATCGTACGCCTGGCTTCCTGGGAAAGAAAGGCGACTGTGTCATTTTTCAGAGAAAATCTTGGGGAAGTTTGTAGCAAGACCGAAATGGCAATGGTAGATCGGTCATACCCCGCAACGAGTGGAACAGCTGATCCCAGTAAGAAGAAGCACGAGACTCAGACATCTTCAACCGCCATCCCAGTCGAGGTCACATGAACAAGCACAGGAGGGAACTTCGTCCCCAGGAAATGCTACCCAAGAATAACACCACTTCACATCAACCGACAAGAAGGAGGCAACTGAAAGATGAAGAACTACATGTGTCGCAAATATCTTCTGTACCACCTTTCTTCCTTACTACTTCTATAGCCTCCATCTCACTCTTTATACCCCTTATTCCTGGCGTATACCTGGATTTCATCCTGGCATCCAGCATCCTTCTCCAACCTACCCCCGTTTTTTTACTACATTAACCACTGACTTGCTCTTCTCCTTGTCCTCATTAATATCCTGCATTTATGTTCATATAGCTTGCTCTTTCTTTTTCATTTTGTATTTAATCCTCTTCTTTTTCTTCCTTTTTCTTAATTCTTCTTTTACTTTTCGACTTATTACCTAACCACTGATCAATGTAGTGATTTTCTTTTATATTTGCAGCTTCTAACATCTACGGTGTCTCTACATCTTCATGTATTCTTAACTTTTCATTTCTATATTTCATTATTTTCTTTTATTACTCTCATTATTATTATTAATATACATTTTGCTAACCAAATCTGTTCTGGGGTCCATTCTACTTTGTGTAACTAAAATATAAGTTATACAACAACGGAAAAAAGAAAAACCGCGGAATCCGTAAATATTCGCGGAAAAGATGCCAAGGGTTTATTTTAAAGTACCTAAGCAAAAGCGCACACCTCCGAATGTACGCGGGTGGAGATTGGGCATCTTCGGGGGGTTCCCCCCTTTTTTTCATCAATTTTTATTACATCACCATTTATACTCATGATTGGTTATAAGTGTTAGAAAAGTATAAATACAGAATTCATTACTTGAACCTCCCGATGGCGTAGTGATAACGTCGTCGCTTGCTAATCAAGAGGTTCAGGGTTCGATACCCGGTGGAGATACATTGATTTGTATCCAACTTTAAAACACAGGTCCAGTTCCGAGTAGTCTCACAAAAATTTTAAAAAAAATCTTATTTATTTTCATCATTGAAATTATCCTAGAGAGGTAGGAAAGTGACGCAATACAATAACACAAATTCAAATTACAAATACTTTATGTTTTAAACACTCAATCTTAGAATTTGTCAATCTTCTACTCCTGTAGATTTTACTCGTGGACAACTTTCATTCATATCGTATTAGAATTTTTCAAATGGATTCTGTAGATGTTTGTGCAGAGCGAAAACATAAAAAAGAAGCACTTGGTGCATTCTATACTGTGACAGATAGTAATTTCAACTAAAAAATCTTTGCTTCTTTTTCTGAGTTCGAGATCTCTCACAGTACCCGTGTGCATCACTCATGTTAGAAACATGGCATCGTTACAAAACTTCCAGGATATATGGTCGAAGTTTCAGATCGTTACACCTCCTGCAGGTAAGAAATCTTTCGGTAGCCCTATAACTTCCGGGCAAGGTTCCAGACCGTTACCTTTTCTGCAAGTTCCAAGCCTTTCGTCAACCTTCTCTTTGGACATCATCCAGGGCAACTCCATCGAAAGCCGTTCCCAAAGACTGTGCGCTCGTCTTTCTTTATCTACTGACATCAGCTCACTAATCAACTGAAAGAATTAGGCTTATGTAATGGTCCTCTCGTTCATTTTCCAGATAACTGAGCACGGTATGGATGAGGACAGATTGGTATCTTCACTAATTTTCTCAGAAATCAGAGTTTAAACCGTAGTGCTCGAGAAGCCGTCTATTTTGTTATATTTCGCTTCCGTGTGTGCCATTTTGATGGAATAATGTTTATTATCGCCACCAGAGGTCAATAAAATTGGTTACGTAATGACGTAAGAACGAAGCCTCTGTGGGACCTCGCAGCCCATCGGGCAGCGCATTATGGATTCTGACACAGGGAGAGAAAGTGGTTGTCCTCAATGTAGACACTTTGTGAAGGTGTCAGCGCAACCACGATATAGAGGAGAAGGCTAAGTACATTCTAAACTGTTTTAAGTTCCGAACTTGCACTCGCTCACATAATTATATTTAGTTTCTGAACGTTCCCTTCCATACAACGTTGAGAAGTGATTTACTACTGAATCAGTGTTCTTTTGGCTATCTAAAGGCGAGACGTCCGTTTAGTTTACTACGTATTAGTTCGGCAAGCGAAAAGAAACTATATTTATATGTCTTACGGTGCTTGATAATTATGTAAATATACTTGCCTCAAATGTGACAGTGTCGCCTCTACATACATACATTCATACAATATAACTGCTTCATCATACCTATTTAAGTAGACTTTAAGACGTGAAACTTCCACTGTGCATACCTACACACAGAAAACTAAATTCATCATATGGATTGATGCACCAGAATGCATAGATTGATGCACTAAAGTGTGTTTTATGGCTTCTTTAAAGAATCAGATTCACATTTGATGCATTTTGGTGCATTGTTGTACGTCGTGAATGAAACACCAAAGTGCATCATTTGATTCAAGTGACGATTCCTTTCAGTCGAGATGCACTTCAATGCATCAATTGATGCGTTTTGATGCACCTTGATGCGTTTTAATGCACCAGAATGCATCTTTTTTGATGATGCATTTTTTCGTCTGAGCTTCAAAAATTCTGCAGGAAGGTGCATCAAGGAACATCAACTGATGCATTGAAGTGCATCTCGACTGAAAAAAAAATCTTCACTTGAATCAAATGATGCACTTTGGTGTTTCATTCACGACATACAACAATGCACACAAATGCATCAAATTTGAATCTGATTCCTTTGAAGAAGCCATAAAACACACTTTAGTGCATCAATCGATGCATTCTGAGTGTACAGTTTCGAATGCATGAAACAAGCCAGTTTAACGTGCATAGTTTGTACAAACCCTAGTGGTCGGGCATCTCATGGAAATCCTTCCTCGACCTCAGACAAAGTTAGTTTCAATTAACCTGTTCAGTTTTTGAACATCAATGATGATCATTACTGGCATGGGTAGATCTTCTTTAATATCGGAGAATGTAAACTGTGTCAAACTTTCATTCTCTCTACGGATCTAGAGTTACGTATTAAGGATATTCTTGTCTCTATGTGCTCTGTGGTAACTTCAATGAGAGTTTTTACCTTAGTTTGGCCCGGTTTACCCTTTGTTGTACAGAATCGGTGCCGTTCACCGCTGAGAAGCAGGTCTGAGGTATAGTAAATACAATTATAATTTTACTGAATGAATATGTGTATATTTTAGCAAATAGTACTATTCATTGATCGAATTAGGTTATTTTACGTCGCTTTTCTTCCACGTTTGGTTAATCCCGACGATGAGGATGAGGAATCATTCTATTTTCTACTGTTACATCAGGTCCAGTAAACAATTTGTATCTCAGTGACTTTGCTCCCATTCTTCCTTTGCTCAGCTTGAATGTTAGTGCAATGTTTTCTGCAATAAAATCATCGTTCATCCTTATCTTCGCAAATTAGCCAAAAGTGGCACATTCCCTTCTGGTTTTGTAAGTTTAATGTCAGTTGTATGTTCCTTTATTCTTTGTCATATGTTTTTGTTGCTAACGCCTTTGTATTATATTTTGCAGCTGCATCTCAATATGATTGCAAATGATAGATCTTCACCAAATGATGTTGCTGTCACAGATGTCCAGCGTGTGAAAGGTAAGTACCCTAAAAATGCCATTTTCAGTTGATTGCACTCTAGTGATTTTAAACGGGTTTTTTTCTGTCTGTTTCGTTGTCTCTCGTTCTTCTATATCAGAATGCAAAGACACGCTGTGACGTTACAAACACTCTGCACAACTTTATACAAGAACATTATCATATCTTTATCCCAAATGTTTGGCAGGCGACTTTCAACTGCATAATGAGGTGCCTTCTCCCCAACGTCACATGCCATTTGATGCTTAAAAGAGAATGCGAGAATTTCGTCTGTTTGAAACAGAAGTGATTTTAACTCGAAATCGACTAACAAAATGTCAATTTCCCTACGAAACAGGGTTGTAAATTAATTAATTAATTTGATTGCAGTTTACATAGACTATAAACAAATATAATCTACAAGTAGACGGTGAGTGCGAATAGCCTAAATGTTGATGTCCAAAGAATTTTAATTTTAATCAGCCAATCCACAGATTTCTATTCTACTATTTTTCGCTCTGTTAGAGCTTTCGTTGATTTATCAATTTTTTTGCGGACATGTTAGAAAGAAGGTCGGTTTTCACATGGACGATATTCCAATGAAACTGGTATTAAAGGATCCTAAGTAATCAATTACCATTATTGTTGATATACTATGAAAAATTGCTTTCCCAACCCAGCGTTGGCCGCACTCGGCTAGTCTGTGACGCCATTAATTCATGAAGGATGTAGGCGATATGATTGGCTCTTACAGGGGTGCGTCTGGTACACGTCATAGCGGATGGATGGGACAGCCAGTCAGAAGAGCGTATCCTCGAAGCGTGCTTTTATATTATCGAATCATGGAATAACACCAGTGATGCCAACCGTAGCGTAATAGAGCTAAACCTAGTATAATTTTAATCTCGTTGGCACATGGTACCTCGTGGTGGGCATAATGGTAGCATCATCTGCAAACGCGCGTCTATGGTAGTCAGATAAATTGAATTCAATGGAAGATATTTTGAGGAAATAATTAACAGAAATCACCAGATTTTATTTGTACTTCTCCAACGGATTTGTTTCAAACAAAAGGAGTTTTCCAAATCAGGATCAAGCTTTTTCAATCCCACCCCGTTCTGTCCTCTTCTTTTTATTATTTACTTTATCTTCCGCGAAAGAAGATGACAGGAAATCAGTAGAAATTTTGAAGTCACAAGTAAAATAAGCGGATTGCCGTTCCTGATCGTCGAATTTTCTCAAACTTTTTCAAGCACTATATTGAACTCATTTCATTGCTTGATTGATTGAAATTGAAACCGTGGATGCGACAGCACTTAGGCTCTTTGCACCCGTCACATTATACGGAGTCCAGTCCCTTATTGTAGCTAAAGTCAATATCTCTCTCTGAGGACTAAACTCTCCTTACCAGATTAAAAGTTGTGGCTGCAAAGGGACACTCAGCACACATATGGACAAGACATAGGACAAAACACAGTCATACAGATGGTTATACTGGTCGTAGATCCAGACGCCAGAGCTTCGTTAGCCTGCAACTTTGCAGTTATCGGGGTGTACTACGTGGCATTTGGGTACCTTTAATTTCATTGGTTGAACCATTGTAATTAATTTAATTTGGGAAATTCCATTGCATAACTATAATAAATAATCACGACTCCAAAAATAGATGCATAAATTGAATTTAAAACTACCAGCCATCTTCTAGCACAATTTATTCGCATTTAGCGTAATTGAAAAGTTTAAGCAGCGCTTTTTCTTATCGGGAGGTTAGCAACACTGAATATCACGGACACTTGTCAGGTGTCTTACCTGATCCGCTTTCTTGGGCGGGTCGTCCTTCTGCTGCGTGGAGGCATCCAGCGCCTGGAAGGGACGAGACTTAGGTGGGTCCCCCTGGCACTTGTCACCTTGGGTCGTCATAATGGACATCCACATCGAGTGGCCGCGGACCTTGGGCGGCGATTGAAGGGTGGAGGTTGCTCATTCCTGGGGGGAAAAGATAATGTTGTCAAACTCCTGCTTCACGTGCGTGAAGTGGTTTTTAAAATTTCGAAAACTAGATTTTTATGAGACGTTACACAACGTAAACGTTATGACTAAACTGTTTCTCTAAGTTATAAACATAAGTCCTTAAATTAAATGTGTGCAAAGGTTAATAACAGAATAAAGTAACCATGCATTTCACTACAGGGTGGCGCATAAGTCAGTTGACCCATCGAGCTAATGACGGAATGTGGAAATACGTGTAATGGTCGAAATAGTTCACATATAGTGATATTTCGTGATCACTGCTAGGTTGGGGTTGCCTTGCAATTTCGCTTTGTGAGGAATGGTTTAGGAGATGGTGTACAGCTGACAAACGTAGCGTGATTGTGACTGTTTTGGGAAACTGAATCTTGCACCACCTTGTATTAATTGTGTGGAATATAAGAATTCAAGAAAAACAATTGCTGTATTCGCGCGTCGCTTTTATGCCACCTTTGGCTAATCATGATGATTGATGATGAAGGCGCACTAACATGTTCAGGCCAGGATTCGAACCCGTTAACCTGGCCACCGATCCGGCTAAGGAAAGGAAAACAGTTGTTTTGGATAATTTCCCATCTGGTGAGTTGATTAATTTTCGCTCAAGTAATAATAACAACAACAAGAAGAACCAAGGGTGCCTGAAGAGGGTGTACGGAGGGGACACTTGCCCCCCCCCCCAGAGATATATTGAAAGGTAGCTTACAATTCGAATGGTGAAATTGTAGCGTGTAAACATGGACGAGGGGTGCCATGAAAGACAGCAGATTACGTGGTCTCTGATATATGATGCTTTATGAGAATTTCCTTAACTGAGGGGAAAGCATCACCCTATGTCTCCCACTATGAGCATTTCTGCCCACCCTGAGAAAATATCCTGCGGGCAGCCTTGATAATAATGATATGAAGGAAGATGCTGGGGTTTAGTGGATATCAAGTTTTACTGGCACGCGGGAGATCGGGTTGATTCCAGTTGTGGGTGATCTAAGGTCGCGTTTTTTGTGGCCTTGTCCCTGCATTCAGCGGCTCTGAGGTTCACCCAGCCTCAAATAAATAAGTACGTTGGGAATAAAGGCAGGCTCATCACGTCACCTCCAAAAAAGATCAAGATCGAGAATGTGTGGGCCCTACTTACATTATCAATATGCCAATAAAATATAACTCATTATTATTTGTTAGCATTAATTTATATTTCATTATTATAAATTGTGCGTCAATGGTCTGCCCCTACTCCTATAAAAATTTCTGGCGACGCCTATGGCTTTAGTAAAAGTGGCAGTCTATTTCCAATATGATGTTCTGGAATCCATGCTGGAAAAATATTTCCATGACTCGCATGTATGTTTAAAAGCTTAGGAAAAATGCACGCTATTTAGAATTTCAAGCATGCGGTACACATTCCATACTCGTTTTTTTGTTGTTTTTTTACATTATCGTTGCTCGCGAACCGCATCGTGTTACATGCGGATGGCCTGTTGGAACTATGATCCTTTTTGTCCTTGATGACGCAATACATTCAAAGAGCTGCCTGACAAGGCTGTCAGAGTGTTAAGCGAGGCCGTTTATGCGAAGAATTTTCATGTACGTATCTATCGACCCGCTCTCAACTTCCATTGCTTCACTGCTTTCTTTTTATAATCAGGAAGCGGAGTGGTAGTATCCTTTACACTCTTTTTTTGCTCTTCGACAAATAACATTGACTTTTAAATTTCAAAGAACCAAATTTAAATCAACAATAGTTGTAAGCTTCTAGAGAAATGTACAATAGTTGCTCGAATAAAAAGTAAAAATTTCGTAATTAGTGGTCCTCAATTGTTTAATTAAATGTAAACACAACGGCAAACAGATGAGATGAAATTGGACTGAGAAATACAAATGTTGATATTTTACAATGCTTAATGTTCTACCTTCAGTCAACAGTATGTGAGCGTTCTATTGCGTGTGTGTGTGTGTGTGCGTGTGTGTGTGTCATGGCCGTAGACTGATAAAACGTTCGAAGGGGGTTGCGGAATAATAAATTCTAAACGTAGTGATATTATATAATAGGTTAGATTCACCTAAAACTTACCCTGCATACCTGATATCAAGCCTCTCCATCATCAAAACTTTTATCATTACAAATCTCGTCCTGTCCCATTATGACGAGTCATACAGTTTGTTTAAGCAAGGAAAAACACGAAGACTCTTACGTGGGTAAAATTTGAGTACACCACAGAGTTGCGGTCCATTTAATTTGTTTACTGAATCACAGATGGTGCGAGTATACCGTGTAGCGTATGGTTAAAAAATTGTAGTAGTTTACAGAGTACCCGGGAGATGTCGTTAATTCATACAAGGATCAGATTTCCGCTAGCAGGGTAATTAGGGATACTAATGGAATTATAAATGTATTTGTGTAATAAATAGTTATATTTGCATGTACCATACGTTATTAAGCACAATTAACCGTACTATGTGCTAGTAAATTTGGTCCCCCCCCCCCCCCGCAGAGATGGGAGGAAAATTTCTGACCGGAATCGTTTTTGGGTGTGGACATTTTGTGCAAACACAAAAAGAGCGGGACGGGGTTGGAGGAAGGAAAATTGGACGCGTCATGTTGGATGATGTGTTGATCGGAATTTGGTTTGAATTCACAGGCAGTGGCTCAATAGTCCGACCTGTAAAAACCGGTTCATCTGTATTGATGGTAAATTAGGTAGTGAGTGACGGTATTTGTCATCAAGACGAGTGACGAAAACATACCTTCCGAAGGAAGCAACTTTGCCCCTTGCTGGGATATCACTGCAGGCATAGGCGCTGACTCCATGGGGCTTGGGGGGGGGGGGCTCGAGCCCCCCCAATGTTAACGATGTGAGGCAGAGCCCCCCAAGTAATTGTGCTTAAGAGGATCTAATGTATTATTTTGCTTATTTTGTAAAGTTTAATCTCAATTGTGCCACATGAACTTAACTTTAAATACACCTTAAGCATCACTTAGGTACTTCTTAATTCAAGCACTAGAGTGTTCTAGACCATCAACTTTGGGGAGCTGAGACCGCTAAACCATCAACTTTGGGGGGACTATGACCGGAGACAGCAAAACACATGACTTATTACTATATACTAAGTATATAAGTATTAACTATTATACATATATTAATCAGAGACATAATTAATTTAGCCAACGACTTGTTAAAGACTGTTTGGGAATCCCCTAAAAGAATGCAAATATTTAGGAATATTTTTGATGTGAATGAGAAGGCTGGCCATACTGGACTGCGACCACTTTGCCCTCGTCCGTGGACGTTGAGAGCCTCCAGTATACAACAGATCTTAAGGAACTATGAAAAACTTCTCAATTTTTTTGAGAATTTTTCTGAAGAAGATTCTACTGACGCAACATCAAAATGTGCTGGGTACCTGGAGACAATGCTTCATTTCAAGACATTTTTCTTTCTCTCCCTCTACTGCCATTAGATGGGTCCAATAGAAGAGGTAAACTGTAAGATTCAGTTTCCACGCATTGGTGCTACAGAAGAATCAAAACTAAAATACTTGACTGACATCTTTCAAGAAAAGCTAATGGGTTTTGAGCAGTTCTGGCAGAAATGCACAGAGGCCAAACCCATCCTCGTTGATGAGCCAGAATTGCCCCGGCAACGTCACGTCCCTAAGAGACTTGAAAATCCTGATGCTGCCAAAACTCACAAGTTCTACACTCCAAAATAGCATTATAAATCAATATATACTGACGTCTGTGACACAGCAAAATCATGTGTTAAACAAGGACATGAATCTACAGGACTTCAAAAAGTAACAGCCGTAGAGAAAGAATGCATCTCAGCTGTGAACAGTTGCACAACAAACTTTCAGCAAACGCGAGAATTCTTTCGCAAAGATTTGGATGCCGATAGGCTCTCCTTACACATCTCCATGCTTGGTGATATCGCCAAACAGAAGAAAGTGGTTCTAACTACCATGCGTGACATAAGGAAGTTTCTTTTGGAAGACAGTACCCTCCAGGAGCTTCTGCCTGAAGTTGCTAAATTCATGATGATCCTCCGCACTGTGCCAGTGACCACAGCCACAGCCGAAAGGTCATTCAGTGTTATTCGCCGACTAAAGACATATTTGAGATCTACAATGGGGCAGAAGAGACTAAGCAGCTTGGCGGTTGTCTACATACTTGTACATCAAACTGTGCTTGATAATTTGGACCTGAGACCTCTCGTTAATGAGTTCATAAAAAAATAACCCAGTGCGTAGAGCAACTTTTGCTTTATTTTTAAATCATGTTCATATGTTTTTGTTGTGTATGTCACTTTATATCTTAGTATACATGCTATATTTTTATTATTGCAAAATTAAATTTAAAAAGTAAAATATTGTAGCAAGAACAAAAAAGTAAAACTATTTTCCTGCGATTTGTGTTAGCATTTACGTATGTAAATAATGAAATAAAACTGTTAAATATTGTAAGTATTCGTTATTTTATGGTACGTCAACACTAAGGTTATTTTCAACCCGTCACATGTCTGTTGCGGACATCATTAAAACACACCCATGCCCTCGCCGGGACTCGAACCTGAGACCTCTGGATCAAAGCGAGTTGAGTCGACCACCCAACACGCTCGGCTACCGAGGCCGGCATAAAACTGTTAGGTTGGCCTCGTAATGTAAATACATACTTTTCAATAAAAATGTTAATTATCTAAAAAAACAAATGAGCAGACACAAAAGACATAAAAAGACTTTGAAACCTTTTCTAAACGTTTTTCATGTTACATTTCATTTGCATGAGGAATATAATAGCTGCTTAAAAACTCCTATACGAAGACATAATTTTTATTTTTAAAAAAGGGAGGGAGTAAGTCATTCATTCATTTATTTCAGTGATCAAAGCCCTCCCCCCCAATAATTTTGACAAGTCGGCGTCCCTGACTGCAGGCTACCATTTTCGTGAGTAAGAATGTTTGGTGCTCTCATCCGATCCAGTATACAGTGCCGTTCGACAGTGAACAAAGATATAGTTCGCACAGTGCTTAAATTCTGCGATTACATTACATGTCAGATATATCATGTTCTTAAAATACTCATTATCTTATCGGTGCACTTGCTCCTGGTGAATTGAGAGCATGAAAGGGACGCCATTTCGTGTTCGAAGCGGAACGCAGTAATTTGAACCAAGATGTTTTGTCATCGAAGTATATAAAACTGGTAGAAATCTATGAGTAACATGATCTATTAGTTATCGTTGTTCCAAAGTGCAGTAAGAATACTTTGAGTGAATGTAACGTTGCATGTATCTATCGCACTCATATGGTTTGTCGGTGGAACTGAACTGAGGTGACCTACATTGAGGATTGGATGCCATTTCACGTACAACACGAGACGCAGTTATGGTGCATAACATGTATTCGACATAAAGTTTTCAAATAGTGGAATACTCTGTCATATCTAGGGTAAATCAAAAGTGAAGTGAACTATTTTTGCTAGCCATGTTGTCTCTTGTAAGTTTCGGAAAGCAAGACGGATAGGTTTCAGGCACAACACATTTGATCTATGTTAACTCACGAATATTTTGTATAAAGAAACGCCACAGCTTTGCAGCATATGTATCAATAAACAATTGATTTGTTTCGGTGCTATTTCTGAAAGATAGGCGTTCATCTGTATGTTAAATCAAACTTGTGTTATGTAACCTCAATATAGTTCATACTAAAGTTGTGTCAAAACAGCCCATGGTGGGAGTACACTTCTAATTATGGTTGTACAGTGAGGTTTCAAAGTATTTTTCAGTAAACTACCAATAATGTGGAGATAGTTTGGCAGGAGATGAAATTGACATCATACTAATCTGTGTCAGGAACTGTGTAATTTCCGGCAGGTGGTATTTCATTAACGTAGAGTGTTGCAACAAGGGTTTATTTCTTATCAAGGTTTCCAGTGACTACAACAAATATAGATGGTGTAATGTACTTTTATTTGTCAAATAGTTGTCCATTTTAATTCATTTAGTATGTTCAAGGATTAGCAATAAATGCAAAAATTAAATAGTTGGTTGTACACTCTTGTCCATTAATTGCTGGTCACATTTTCCTGCCAAAATTATGTCCATAATGTGAGTTAGTGCATTAATATTCATATTTCTTTCCAGGAGGGGAACAGTGGGCTCATTGTGTGTGATACATGACACTCCGCATTAGCATGTCTGCAGCGAATATTGCATAACCTGTTAGGGAAAGTAAAAATGTAAAGTGTGATCAGACAACCGAATTTCCGCAGTGGGTGGATAGGGTGTTAATAAGTAGATCTTAATGTACATCACATAGTTGTTGCATAGTCAAATCATAAATGTTAATCTAATTGCATATCTGTTAGGAGAAATGGTATAAATAGTGAACGTCTTGGATCAACATTTTCGGCGATCATCTGTCCAACCCAATTATGTTAAATCAAGCTATGGGTAAGTCGGGAGAATAGGTGTACACAAATGACTGAAAGTGGAATCGACTATCTTAAGATCGTTTTGTCATATTTTCTTAGCGTCACCTTGTTTACTTTCATAAGGATTAGGGAGTTTTTCTTTTGTTAGCGAGATGGAGGCTTCGTGAGACTCCAATTCGATATTCTGTACTACCGAAGGGTTGGGTGTGGAATTCAATTGTGGATTGGTCGAGTTAGATGTAGGGAAAGTTGAGTGGTGATAGAACAAGGCTGGGAATTTTCACACGACCAGAAGGGTTGGGCGGGCACCCACGCCAGAGGCGGACAGTTACACCATACCATTGTACCTATTGTGCTACGTATGATTTAGTGGATGGAATAAATAAATAAATAACTAAGAACATAGCTATTCATGGATAACATGGATCCACCATCTTTAAAGCAACAGTAACATGGGCTTCATGTTAACATTTCTTAGAGATTGACTAATTCGACGTATTTTGTCATTTCTCACGTACACGTTACTTTGTGTTTTAGGCTGGAGCATGATATTGACATTTTGTAGACAGCGTTTGATTATCCCTCTGTCTTTCACTTTCACCAGTCAAGAAGCAAGAATGCTTTTAAAAAATGACTTAAACTGCATGGAATGTTAATGACCGTCACCCAGACTAAATCAAGCAAGCATAGGTCAGACAGTAATACTAGAGTAGATGCCACTGAAACGTTTGACCTTAAAGGTCATTTCAAGGTCATATTGTGGCCTAAAAATGTTCAATTTCAAGGTCACACAAATCATGTAATGTATCAAAATAAAGGTATAGAAGAAACAAGCTGTTTGGTACTATTTTTAGGTCAGAATATTGATCTCAGAAGTAGGTCACGTAGGTCAAAATACATCCTAGAGTTGACGAGCTGTATCTTTGCGGGTGGCCTTGGCTACTCCGCGCAGAGTGTGAGAGAGATACGTTTATGTAGTTGCCACCTACTCGCCCTTTGGGTGGTCGACAGCAAGGACAGAACGCAAGGATAATGACGCGCAGCCGCTATCTCGTCCCCCTTACAACTGCGCAGCCAGGCTTGGGCAGAGTTCACCCGCAAAGATACAGCTCGTCAACTCTAGTAAGACCGATTGGCTTTGCATTGGTGCCGGCTAGTAACATTTCATGCAGGTAAAAGTCATAATTTTTGTCTGTGGCTGGTCTACTGTTTTCAATCAAAATTATTATGGCCACATTAAGTAAATAATTAATATAATAAAAAGCCTATTCACAATAACTCGTGTCTACTAAAACAACCAATACTAATTATATTAGTCAAGGGGAAAAATCCCCTTCGAATGTGGCTTTGACCTAAAATCATCAGCACGAATCCCATTCTCAATACGATTCATCCTTATTGGAGTAACGTTTCTCATTTTTATTGTACAAATCATATTATTACTTCCAATAACAATCATTATTTTAGAATATGTAACTTTACTGTAAAAATGGCCTATATCTTAGAGTTGTGACACGTTCTCGACTGCTTGAAGCAGGATATCTACAATGCAGAGTGCCAGTGGAATCATGCAATGCTCAGAGTCCGTTATTCCCGGAAATTAGATGTAAATACAAAATCGGGAAATTTGATGTTTTCACTTTTATTTTGACAAATAATTAAGAATTTAACCATCAAATTGAACTTCATAGAAATTAGCAACCAACAATTAAGTATTTTCTACACTAAATTTTATCCCCTATGTGTTAATTTAATAAACTTATGGGCAATTTGTGGATAGTGAGAGGGGCCATAAGACCGAGAATTCTAAGAAAGGGTTGCTCAATACCTAAACAAATATAAAATTTAACAGAAACTTAAAATAATAAAAAGAATCTAATCTAGAATAAATTAATAACTAAATAAACTAATAGAATTTCCAGAAAACCCAATCTTCACAAATTCCCCATCACATCACCACACTCACCATGCTCGTTGTTAATCGGAGCTTTGCTAAATGTACCCTTTTCTCGTAATGGTACCTCAAGACAATGCATGCTCGTTTCTCCTCAAGACTCCTAGCATGCTAGCCAATCAGCTTGACGCATGACGTCATGCAATGTTACCAACTTATTAATGTGGGAAAAGGGTTATAAATACAAGATAATATATTGATATTATGTAAGATTTGCTTTCTAATAATTCATTTATTGGTTCTATATCACAGATGTAATTAAAGATCTCTTGGATGAGCCATTTGGAGTAATGGGTACAAGTAACATTTTCTTCCAGCCAAACAAATTCTAGGCTGTAGTGCGTCACTCGAATTTCAGAAGGGTCTCCTGCCTGGCTGTTATTCCAGTGTTTATACAAAAGCCTGCTCTAAGTGTGACAGATGAGGTGAGGTCGGTCCTTTGAAAAGGGCCGTTTGTTTTGTCTTCGCAACGAGCCATTGTTGTTTTCCCCGCGGCCTGTTTTTGGGTTCGGCCTCAAAAGGGAAACTATTCTCCAGTCTTTGGAGAGGAGAGGCACATCTTTAGTGTGCAAATTTACTATTATTATTACTAAAAGTAACTAGCAGAAGGCTTAAAAATGATATGAAAACTATATATCCAATCCCTTGCGCAAATAACTTTCCTCGATATCCACTCTTCCTCTGCTTGTTGTACTAAATTTTCTTTTCTCGCAAATTTTGCAACATACAAAGTATTTAACTTTTTCATAAAAACGTGAATTTAAAATGAACTAAGACTGTGGGCTTCATAGCTATATATATTGTGGCCCATAAGTCACGACAGGGTTTGAACAGTAACTTTATATTTACTGTTTGTTCTTATGCACATTACACAGGGGAGTCTTCTTTACACTTACGTAATTTCACGTAAATGTCGACAATTATTAACAGAGACATTTTTTACCCTTGAAATCACTTCGTGACTTGTGGCCAACCCTGTATGGATTTCTAGAAACAGTTCATCAGTTCCTAGAATACAAGCGCGCTAGAACGCCAGGGGTTACGGGTTCGAATCCCGGGTAAGACATGTATGTTTATGTTTGTCCCAAACGAGAAAAATGAGTAAAAGTTATATATGTGATAAAAGATAAATACGAGGGTGGTTCAGTGTGCTCCGCCCCTGACCCATTTCCAGTGATAGTAGAGACTTGTAATTTTATATGTAACATTGTTCATTCTTTAGACTAATATCCACAAAGTTTCAAGAATTTACAACAATTTCTCTTTTTGTTACAGGTCGATGATCAGTAAGAAGTGTAGCCACATGTGAAACAATGGAAAAATCTGAGGTCCGAGCAGTGATAAAATATTTTCTCAAGAAAAATCTAACACCAAAAGACATACATGCAGATATGGTGGGAACTCTTGGAGACTCTAGCCCCTCATTTGACCTAGTTAAGAGATGGTGCCGTGAATTTAAATGTGGTCGGCAGACCTGTGAAGATGAGCATGGTGGTGGCCCATCTGCAACGGTGACAACACCAGAAATCATTACAAAAGTGCATTACATGATTTTGGCAGACCGGCGAGTGACTGTCCACCATATAGCAGACACATGTGGCATCTCAACTGGTAGTGTGCATTCAATTATTCATAATCATTTGATAATGAAAAAGATCTCTGCACGTTGGGTCCCGAGAATGATAACGGTCGACCAAAAGAGGACACGGTGTGTGACAAGTCAGAACCTGTTACGGACAATAAAGGCTGACAAGACAAAGTTTCTGAAGAGATTTGTTACAATGGATGAGACGTGGGTTCACCACTTCGATCCCGAAAGTAAACGCCAAAGCATGCAATGGAAACACCCCCATTCTCCACCCCCAAAGAAGTTCAAGGTTCAACCATCAAAGGGCAAAGTGATGGCACCTGTGTTCTGGGATGCAGGAGGAATTCTTTTGATAGATTATCTCCAACAGGGAAAGATAGTCACGGGTGTTTATTTTGCAACCCTAATTGCAGAATTACGTACTGCCATCAAGAAGAAACGCTGCGGAATGTTGGCCCGTGGTGTGTTGTTCCATTGTGACAATGCTCCCGCCCACACCTCCCAAGTTGGGGTGGCTCCAATTCATGCAGCAGGGTTCGAAATAGTCCCTCATGCCCCTTATTATCCAGATCTGGCCCCCGGTGACTTCAACCTGTTCCCGAACATGAAGAAACACCTTCGTGGAAAACATTTTGCCAGTGATTCCGAGGTTATGGATGTTGTGAATGCTTGGTTGCAGGACCAACCACAAGATTTTTTTTTTCTGCTGGGATTGAAGCACTGGAAGGCCGATTGGAGAAGTGTGTTAATGTTGCAGGGGACTATGTTGAAAAGTGACAGTGATTTGGTTTTCCTACGAGGGTTCCTTCTATGTCAGGGGCGGAGCATGCTGAACCACCCTCGTACAATGAATGACGGGGGGAAAAAAAGAGTTCATAGAACAAGGGCGATGCTTGAAACCTGGTCGAGCCTGCATTTTCCGCTTCAAGTTCGTCGTAAAAATTATACTTGCAAATATCATGGATTGGAAAATATGTAAGGATATGGTTTTCGTTAAATTAACGGCAGTTGCGAACCATTCTGTTGCTCATCACACACAGCATCATCATCATTCTATACATCATCTGTATAAATCTCTGTCATCATGTATTGTGTATTAGCCCTGGCAGTTGCCCAGAATTTGCAAAATATATTACCGGATGTTTCTCTCTTTAATGCCCACGATTTATCCTCGCAGCCTTAAAAAAAACCTTCCGGGAAAGAACTGGACATTTCCGCAGCCGATTTCCAAGCAGCGTTAACGAAAAATCACGAAACCGTATGGAAAAAAACCGGAGCTGCCGTTCCATCCGGGTCGTATCACCCGGAAGGAGATCTGTAACTTGGCCTAATCCCATTATCTCCGCGATTACGTCGAGCTGCCTTTTGCAACTCCCGGAGACGGAATGGATAGCGACAGGAGACTGGGTTTTCTCTTAGCGAGACGCATATCAACCTGCGGCCTTTTTTTTTCCACTTGTTTTATTTTCATCCAACCTTTTTGTCGATTCTGCTGTACTTTTGGCGAAAGGATAGCGGCGTTAAATAACTTAGTGAGGGGTCGCCGACCGGTTTTGCAATCGGCATTAGTCCAATCCCTTCTCTTTACGCAACATTTCGTCGAACCTCAAGAAACTCGGCGTTGGGCAACTCTCCTCCAGAAGTGACCCGAATTAAGATTTTTTTCTTTAAGGAGACCGTCGCTCCACTCTCAAATCTCTTGTGGCTGGTTTCGTACTTCCTGAAATCCGAGTGAACCGAAAGAAGCAGCCTTAATTAATTAAGTTTATCCTCTTAATTGCTTGGCAAAAGATCCCTAAAGAAACTTAAAGCTTCTGGAATTGGTATTCCCAACAGGGGCGCTGGTCGATTTACGGGAGGGGAACTTACCCCCAAAGAAAAGGGACGAGCAACGATATTCTAATATCGTCACTGAACAAAAAAAAACTTGCGTTCGGCGTAAAATAGAATCTTCAAATGACCAAACTTAATTACAATCTCTATCCAGATTATATCGAATGAATAAAAATGTACGTGTATTGAAAATCGTAGGACAGGTATTGAAGATTCCCTAACGTTTCTGAATTTTTTATGTTTATGCCGATAAGGATTGCGCGTCTCGAAATGAATTCTCGAACTTATTTCTCTCCTTGTTTATTCACTTTTAATACAAATACTTAAAGGCATTAACTTCACAACGAACAAAGGACTTTAAAACATTTTCCTACTTGCAATTGTTACACCCTCTGCATAAAACCCTAGCTTAAACTGAGAGTATCATCCAATCTCGATTGAATATTTAGTGTTCTTGAAGAATAGGGAATCGAGTTCCGGCTAGGGATGGCCAAATCCGGATAAAATTTTGTCCGGATATCGGATATTTTGGTACCCAAATTTGTCCGGGTTATCCGAATATCCGGATGACCTATACTCGGATTATCCAATTTTTTTGGGTATTCGAATTATCCGAAATGTCTTGGTATGCGAATGTGTACATCATCCGGACAGTCTTACCGTTTATCGGTGTTGCGGGTTATCCACACATTCTTTTATTTGCATCCGGAACGGATATCGGATATCCGTTATCCGGATTTTGCGTCCATCTCTAGTTCCGTTTGTGAATGTACCTTCATCATTTTCATCTAATCACCTCTCATCATCGTCGTCGCGATTGCCCAAGATTGGAAAAATACAAAATAACAAAAATACATTTTATTTGCATTTGAAGTCCTCATGAGACGTTCGATTCCCTAGAAACTTCTATTCAAAGCAAAACAGATGTTTCATAGGTCGAGAAGTGTTTGGCATTTTTGCTTTTTCCACGTGCCACCATTAAATTTTATTCTTTCTTGTGTAATTTTCTCCCGGAATTTACAATAAGTATAATCCAGTATAACTTTGTACTCTTTCTGCTAAAATGTTTGGCGTACAGAAGTTTAAAGTTTTGGGAAAGATTTTGTCTACTTAGGCTAATCGAAACTTGGAATCTAAAATTTGAACGAAACCACTTATCGCGATATCGTTAGCCGCGCTACGACGCCAGGGGTCCCGGGTTCGAATCCTGGCCTGGGCATGGGTGTTTGTGAGTGTCCATTCATCAATTTCATCATATCATCACTCATCCCCATCTTCGCAAATTAGTCAAAAGGGGCACAAAAAGCGAATTAAAATACAGCAAATCATTATAGCGTTTACCACTACCCTAACGGAAGCCCTAGAGCATGCGTAAAAAATCGCCTAATGTGTTTATTAATAATGCGTTACCTGACTGGTGCGTTTGATTGCAGACTGGCGCTTTTGTAGCAAGTGAAGGGATTTGCTTCTCATGATTGATTGAATTAGAATTGTTGGGTGCGTTGGCACATTAGGCAATTTTACACCCTTCAATGTATGCGAGAAAATAACCCCTTATCTTAAATTCTTACTTGAAAATGTAAAACAAGGAGTGTTTAAAAAGTGGGAAGAATTGAAAGTGCCAGTTTGTAAAAGGACCTGCACAAGACAAACACAACACATTAAAAAGTAAGAATGCCCTAAATCCTTCCTCACAGACAGTGGAAGAGACCCCCACTAAACTAAACAAACTAAAAACATTTGATAACAGCCCAAGAGGGATGACAAACAACTCAAGGTAGAGAGAACTTGCGTCTATTGACGAAGTGGTTTTGTAGCGAACCGTGGCCGCCTGAGAGTTACGCAACCCGTTTCACAGCCACGTTGTGTGGGTTGCCCTCCTCGAGGTTGATAGTTTATTCAACCGTTTGGCAGTAAGGATCAACTACCTCTCCCTTTGAGGCTTTACCGGTATCTAATTTTCTCTCTCCACTGTTACTGGTGTGGGCATTTTCTTATCCTACACAAGATAGCAATGAACTCTGCTGTATTGGAATGTCTCTCGCAGCGCACAGATGTCCTTACCATGAAATGTCGGGCGCACAAGAATGTGCAAAAAAAGAGAAGTTGCTAGCAGCCAAAGAAGAGACAAGCTTTCAGAGACCAAGCCACATTTATGAAGTTTAGAAATTTACAGTATGTCTAGGGATGCCCAAATCAAGATAAAATTTTATACGGATATCGGATAACTTTCTATCCGGTTTTCAAATGACGGGATATCAGATATTGTGATATCCGTATATAGGGTATCCGAATTGTCCGAATTAACCGGATATTCGAATTATCAGGATTATCCGAATATCCAGATTATCCTAAATGTCCGGATATCCGACTATGTACATTATCCGGACAGTATTATCGTTTATTATTTTTACGAGCTATCCATATATTCTTTTATTGGTCATTTTCGTATTTCAGTGTACGGATTTTCTATCTTCATCAAATCTCTTGTAACCGGATATCCGAATTCTCTGGATGATCGGATTATCAGGATATCCGAATTATCCGGATATTGTAATATCCGAATTATCCGTTGCATGTGAAACGGACATCGGATAATTTGCAATCCTGATATCCGTTATCCGAATATTGTGGCCATCCCTAATATGTACTATGAATATACGGGGTTTCTTAAAAGTACTACGTCACAGCGAACTTATAATATTTTCTCAGTACGGATACTTCTCACCTTTTCCCTGGGTGTCGATCGTCTTTGCCTCCTTCTCCGCTGCAAATGTGGCAACCAAATGTTCGAATCCATCTAATAAAGGAAAAGACGAGCCGCGTCTAGCAGAGAACAAAGGACCCGTCTTCTTCAGTGCTCGTATCAGTGGATGGCATCACTCACGTCAGAGCTGGCAAGATTTTCCAGAAAGCGACAGAGCAGTGGCGAGAACTGTGCCAGGATGAGCCTCTGTGGCAGAGTGGTTATCACAGCTCCTATCCCGGCGTGAGTGTTCTTTACGTGTGACCTTCCATCAATTACCACTCATCCCCATCTTCACGATTAGCCAAACGAGGCAGAAAGGCGACACTAAATAACAAAAATCAAATCAAATCATTCCTATTTTGTTCTCTAGTTATGGTTTGTTTATTCCTCTCTTTTCCTAATTTTCTATATTTTTTCTCCATAATTGTATTCTGTTTCTTATCCCCTTTTCTTTCCCTCTTGTAATTATCTCTTTTTCTTTCTCTTTTATCCTCTTGATGCTCCTATTTTATTCTCTCGAAGATTTCTTCCTCTTTAGCATTCACCTCTCCTCCCGCCCCCTCATCCTCCTCTCCCGCTTTTCTCTTTCAACCGATGATCTGAGCGAACAACCGGCCCTGAATCCCAGAGGCTTTCTTCCTAAGTTAGGAAGTTTCGGGACGAGAAATATCGGGGACCCGCAATGTATAATTCATAAGGGTGCGAAAAATAACGGTAGCTTCAACTTGGGTTCGCGTTGTTCGGAAATGTTTTGCTAAAGTGACAGGAGAAAAGTAAAGAGAAAACTTCCGGTGGGAAAAGGTGCACTTCTCTACCTCAGGGAAGCCTGGTACTATGAGACACTGTAACAAATACATGTTCTACTAAAACATTACATTCTTCAGTTTGCTTTTCTGATCCTTCCAAGCAAGCAACAAATTAATCACTTAAGACAATAATATGTTTGTCTTGTGACTTGCTTGGGTGATGGCAATTTGTATGTATGCGTAATATATTGATGAAGGAATTGGGAGCATAAAAGTAGAAACATGACGTAACGTGACGTCGGGTAAGGTACGGGATCGAGTCACGTCAGGGCGTAGCTCAGATAAATACGATAGGTCTTAAGTTTGACTTGGCTAACCACCTCTACCCTTAAGGAAGCTGATGAAGGATAGTTGGGAGCCTGTGATGTTGAACGCTCCTCACCCCTTGCTGTAGGTCTGGCCCTCGGCTTCTGGCGTCGGCGACGGTGACAGGTGCCCGCTGGAGAGATCGTAGATGACGATAAGAGACGGCAGGCAATTCGGCGACTTGTTTTATGGCTTGCAGATTCTTCGGCTGGCTTAATCCGGACTGCTTATGGACTTCTCGCTTGTTGCCGCCTCGTAGTGTCGCGATCTCTCAGCAGGCCGTCGTCCTCTTCTCGTCGATCAGTTTGGTGGTGATATTGGAGCGAAGTGAGAGGTCGATTTACCGTCGCCAGGGGTTTTATACATTGGATTTGAGTCATAGTTTGGTGGACTTTGCACCTCCACTGTGCACCTGGGGTATCCCTGGATGCAGATGGAAATTTACAGTGGAGGTGCACTCACCGCTGGCGGGGCCGTTGCCTTGCTGACTGTGCAGAGCCAAGTGGAAAATTCTTGTTGCTCGGCTCTGCATCCGGTGGAATGTGGGGTGAATGAGCGTTCAACTTGCGAGCTTCAGAGCGATGTTTGAGACAAATTAATGTTTCTACTTTTATGCTCCCAATTCCTTCATCAATATACCGCGTGAGGCACCTAAAAGTACCACCTGAAATAGCGAAGAAACCAGAAACAGTAGCGATGTGAGGTTTGCGGGAAACAATAATATCAAATGGGGTTCGTAAATCGGAGGTATGGGGTGGGTCGAAAAATATCGACAAATGGGGCATCTGGAGCAAAGTCATATTTTTAAATGAAACGATATACAATAACATGCATAATATAAAAAAAGCACACGCAGGGAAACATAACGCCGTTGGTCTCATGCATCTACTGTACATAGGAACGAAGATATGGCCATGTGAAAATATGTAAACAAACTAACAAGTGGCTTACTTGACCGTCAGTACCACGGCATGTAAGACTTCTCAGGTGCCTGACAGAACTGCCTTTACGCAGAGCAAGTTTTGATAGCAGGTCCACGAGATCGTGTTAGTTCATAGCAAGCAGTCGTAGTGGTAAGAGCGAAGATTATGGTGTTCACAAACATAGAAAAGGCGGACATGATCCTGATTTATGGGGAATGCCGAAAGAATGCCTCAGAAGCCTACCGTGTGTACGCAGAGAGATATCCGGACAGACGACAGCCATCTCGACGTCTGTTTGGTAAGTTATTTATTAAATTAAGAGACACCGGAAGTGTAACACCACGAGCACGTGCGCGGAACAAGCCAACTACAGGTGAGGCAGGTGCAACAAATGTTCTCGCCGCTGTTGCTGTGAATCCGCACGTTAGCTCCCGTGAAATAGCCAGGGATGCTGGGATGAGTCAGCGAAGTGTATTGCGCATTCTGCACACACACAAGTTTCACCCATATCATATCTCCCTCCATCAGGAACTTCACGGGAATGATTTTGTGGACCGTGTTCGGTTTTGCACATGGATGTTACGACACGACACACCCGATTTGTCACGTATCCTCTTCACTGACGAGGCAACTTTTACTAATCATGGAAATGTCAACCTAAGGAACATGCACTATTGGTCGGTGACAAATCCACATTGGCTTCGCCAAGTGGAACGCCAGCGCCCATGGAGTGTGAACGTGTGGTGTGGTATAGTGGGTGAACATCTCATTAACCCTTTTTTATACAAGGGACACTGAATGCTGACCGATACATACAGTTTTTACAACATGAACTGCCTGTACTATTGGAGGACATACCACTTCAGACAAGGAGGGAAATGTGGTACCAACATGACGGGTGCCCAGCTCACAGTGCAAGACGCGCTACAGCATGTGTGGAAAATACATTTCCAAATCGTTGGATTGAACGTGGAGGGCCTGTCAAATGGCCGGCTCGTTCCGCAGATATAACACCGTTAAACGTTTTCCTGTGGGGAAAGCTGAAGGACATTGTCTACCGGGATGTGCCAACAACTCCAGAGGATATGCAACACCGCATTACTGCGGCCTGTAGGGACATTCCCTACGAGATGCTACATTCTGTGCAACGATCTTTGCGTGGGCGCCTCGTTGGCTGATTCGCAGCTGACGGCCACCACTTTGAACACACACTTTGACAGGTTTTCGCTACTTGCGCAGTGGTTCTTCGACATACTGTCATGGTCATTTTCATTATGCTGTAACACTGTCAAATACATGGTGCTGACGATGTCTACTGTACTTTTTCTTCCTTTAACACGTTCTGTCTTCATCTTGTCCAATGGTTTCCGACATCTCACACTTGTAGATGCCGTGGTACTGACGGTCAAGTGGGCCACTTGTTAGTTTGTTACATATTTTCACATGTTACATATCTTCGTTCCTAACAGTTGGGCTGAAAGGTTCGTAGGCTGACTCATAGATGGCGTTACTAGAATTAAATCCATGTGATTTTTACTTAGTACTAACCTTCAAAAGATACGTGTATAAATTTCACAGCTGCCGGATAATTAGCTCGTGAGATATAGAATTGTGGGTGAAGCAGCTTTTGTTATTGTGAAAAAATGGATAAAAAAGAATTTCGTGTGTTAATAAAGCATTGCTTTTGGCGAAAAAAATACTGTTGAAGCCAAGGCTTGGCTTGATAAACATTATTCGGACTCTGCACCAGGAAAATCAACCGTTAAGAAGTGGTTTGCTAAATTTAAACGAGGCGAAATGAGCATCGAAGACGATGCACGCAGTGGACGCCCCAAAGAGGCTGTTACCGACGAAAACATCAAAAAAGTCCACAAAATAATTTTAAATGATCGTAAAGTGAAGTTGATCGAGATAGCTGAGATTATTACATAGCGTTGTTGGAGCGTTTAAAGGATGAAATCACGAAAAAACGGCCCCATTTGAAGAAGAAAAAAGTGCTGTTTCATCAAGACAATGCACCGTGTCACAAATCAATGAAAACGATGGCAAAATTATATGAATTAGACTACGAATTGCTTCCCCATCCACCATATTCTCCAGATCTGGCCCCCAGTGACTTTTTCCTGTTTGCAGACCTTAAAAGAATGCTCGCTGGAAAGAAATTTAGCACTGATGAAGAGGTAATCGCCGAAACTGAGGCCTATTTTGAGGCTAAAGAGAAATCGTACTATAAAAATGGCATCGAAAAATTGTATGACCGCTATAATCGTTGTATCGCCCTCAAAGGCAACTATATTGAATAATAAAATCGAATTTTGTCAAAAAAATATTTTTTTACTATGTTAGCCTACGAACTTTTCAGCCCAACTGTTATGTGCAGTAGATGCATGAGACCAACAGCGTTGTGTTTCTCTGCGTGTGCTCTTTTATATTATGCATGTTATTGTATATCGTTCCATTTAAAAATATATGACTTTGCTCCAGATGCCCCATTTGTCGATATTTTTCGACCCACCCCATACCTCCGATTTACGAACCCCATTTGATATTATTGTTTCCCGCAAACCTCACATCGCTACTGTTTCTGGTTTCTTCGCTATTTCAGGTGGTTCTTTTAGGTGCCTCACGCTGTATATACCGGGTGGTCCAAAAGTCCCGGAACGGTCACATGTCGTGAGAAATACACATCGAATCGGAAAACAAAAAAATACATGTTTAATAAGTGAAAGAAAGCTATTCAATGATATCACACTTGATTCCCCACCCTCGCCCCCTGGGGGTGGGGCGGGGGGCAACTGTGAAATTTTTAATGGAAACCTCTATTTTGTATTGTAGAATCGGAAAGAGGACTTCATTCCGAGTCCAACGAGCTATCAACAATCCTCATAGCTCAATTAGGAACGGAGATATGGCGATGACCCCCTTCCATATACTCTATTGAAAGGTCTTGATGTGCAGATTCCGAATCTGCAATCGCTTTTGCTGTAGCTCAATTAGGGGCAGAGCGTCCCTTTGAAATTTTTTGGGTTTTATAAAATTTTCACCTTTTTTTTCATCGAAAATGTAATGGAGACCTCCGTTCCTAATTGAGCTAGAAGGATGGTTGATAGCTCGTTGGACTCGGAATGAAGTCCTCTTTCCGATTCTACAATACAAAATGGGGGTTTCCATTTACAATTTCACAGTTGCCCCCGCCCCACCCCCCAGGGGCGGGGGTGGGGTATCAGGTGTGATATCATTGAATAGCTTTCTTTCACTTATTAAACACGTATTTTTTCGTTTCCCGATTCGATGTGTATTTCTCACGATATGTGACCGTTCCAGGACTTTTGGACCACCCGGTATATATCCACAGTGTGTCCGAGAAAAAATATACCAATAAAGAATTTAAATAACTCAACAACCGTTAACGACAGAATTGTCAAATAACGTTTATTTGGAAGAGAAAATCATAGATTTTTTTTAACCAAAGAACAAGAAAAAAATTTCACATTAGTAGATCTCAATGTGTGCTCCTTTGGTGTTGCGACAAACGTCAAGGCGGTACTCAACCTCCATCCAAGTGTTCTTCAAATTTGATGAGTGACGGAGCCACATGCATCGATAATTCTTTCACGGAGATCAATGAGGTATTGCACAGGTGTTTGGTAAACCATAGTCTTCACATAACCCCAAAGGAAAATCTCCAAGGGAAACAAGTCTGGTAACCGTGGTGGCCATTTAATGGGTCAACCCCTCCCAATCCAATTACCAGGGAAATTGTTATTAAGGAAGTTAGTAACACAACGGGCCCATCCTGCTGAAACATGTACCCATGAGGTATACGAGGTACAACATACTGTTGCAACATTTGCAGGTAACTTGCACCTGTAACTGTAGCTTCCTCAAGGAAAAAGGGCCCAATTACGGAATCTCGTGTCAAACCGCACCACACATTCAACTTGGGGCTGTCGCGTTCATGTTCAACAACTGCATGGGGATTCTGCTCACCCCATATTCTACAGTTATGCCTATTCACCTTTCCGGAAATGTGGAAGGTAGCCTCATCTGAAAATGTTACGCGTGTCAGGAATTCATTGTCATCATCAATGCGTGATAGCACTTCACTAGCATAATCAAACCTAGCGGGTTTATCACTGCACTTTAGTTTCTGAACAAGCTGTAACTTGCAGGCTCTAAGCCTTAACCTTTTATGTACGATATCATGCACAGTAGAACGTGGAATTCGAAGTTGAGAATTAGCACGTCTCACAGATTTACGCGGGCTTCTCTGGAAAGCTTCCTGAACTGCAACCACTTTATCCTCGCTCACACGCTTCCGACCACTACCTTTCTTCCTCAACAAATACCCTGTTCTTAGCAATTGTTTATGCCATTTAACAATGTAATGACGTTCTGGTGCTTCCTGTCCATATTGTTGCCGGAATCTTCTTTGTGCCGTTACAGGAGACTTCAATTCTGCAAACCAAAAGCAACACTCAACTTTCTGACGAACAGTAAACGGCGCCATTGTACAGACTACTCACGAACAAAGCCGCGCATGCGCTTAATTATGTTACGATTTTTTCCCTTCTGGTGGTAAAAAAAATTCCTTTCTTCCCTCTTCCAAGTAAACGTTATTTGACATTTCTATCGTTAACGATTGTTGAGTTATTTAAATTCTTTATTGGTATATTTTTTCTCGGACACACTGTGTGTGTGTAAATATATATATATATATATATTTGTGTGTGTGTGTGTGTGTGTGTGTGTGTCGTATACACACACACACACACACACACACACACACACACACACACGCCATTGAATCCGAAGTTGCACTTGTTGTTTACCTTTGAAAGCAGTGACCGTGAATGAATCGGAAAGTGAGGATAAACGGACTTTTGCTATAAAAAAACAAAAGAAACCTAATTTTTTTTAGTAGTGTCTTGTTCAGAAAATTTGAAACTTAAGTGGTTTAAAAGGTAGGTTCGATAACCCCGCGCTCATGACAATGAGCCATGAAGGCACATTGAGAGGATGTGGAGGTACAGCTCCACGTATTCACGATCTCGGCCATTTTTGGAGGCGAAATGATCAGCACCACGCCCCAGCTACAATTATAACCCGCAGGGTATCAGAGTTGGATGAACCCTAGAGCTGCCATATGCGGGGATAAGGTCGGGAAAATTTCCAACCTTTAGATGGTCCGTGTCTCTCAAGTGGTTGTCAGATGCCTTACCGACTAGAGCACCGCTTGTCTATAAAACTTTTAAAAAATATCTTTATTGTGGAGAGAACAAGGGCGAACTCATCAATATATCCGTTTGAGTATTCAATTTGCTCAAGTTCTTATAGTAAGCAAATAATATCTACATTTTATGACAAACAAAAAGAAAACTATCTCTGGTAGTCACAATGATAACCTGGATGTTAATAATTGCATTCTTGTGTTATTTTCCGTATCAGTTAAATGTCCGAATGTTGTTGCTTGCTGATTTGCGAGATCAGAAGAGAAGATTGGGATAACGTATTGCAGTTTCAAATATTACGTGGAGATGCTGTTAAGATAAGTCCTTACCCCCTTTTGTTAGGTTTTGTAATGAACAAATCGTAGGTTGTTATCCTTGTAGTTTCTTGCTACCAAGCATTAGCCTTCTAATGCAATTACATGTTTGTATTTTGCTGGCGTTAACTGATCATGCCAGCAATTGAGGACAGCTTCAGTGGGAATGACAGTGTCTCTTCTTGCAAGGAAAGTCCACAAATAAAATTCATAAGTATTGTTGTGTTACCAACCACGGTAATGTGATATAATAAATCAGGTGGGTTCGATTTTATACAAAATTATAATTTAATCCATAACTAAGGTTATACATACAACATGGCTAACTCCATGCTTGACAATCCAAATCAACAAAATAATTGAACATCTATATTCAAAGATATAAAAACATCATAGATGTTTCACAATCTAGCTACTGCAACTTTCCCCTTCTTCCAAATGACAGATGCAGCCTGTCAGGTGGTTTCCTCCTTCTAAAAGATCGTCGTGGACTGTTCAATGCGGAGGCAGTAACAGCTTCCTCTCGCCCAGTTTGCGGTCTCTCCTCACACGCTCTGTCCTGCGCTGACACGGAACCATCAAAGATCCAAAAGTTATCTTGTCCACTGTCTGTATCCGACCTGTTAGATTTATACTTCAATTGATGCAGGTGCACACTTCTCGTTGTTCCACCGGCATTGACCAATAACAAGCGCCTTCCTAAATGACCCGTAACTGTGGCTCGTACGTATTTTGGAAATCTGGATGTATAATTTCTTGTCCACACTGTACTTCCGATTGATGGTAATTCTTCGTTCATATTGGTCTCATTTCTCACCACTTCCTTATTAGAACAACTCTGAGTAGTGTAAAATACAATATAACCAGGACGAGAAAGTATGAACCCCCCTCAGGCAGATTTGGCTACACTTAAAACTAGCTCAACATGCCCATATGAGTTTTTTGCTCAAGTGTGGCACCCTGTCTAATCCAAGATTTTTGTAAAAATGCCCTCGGGAATTTCCCGTGAAAGTGTGACCCCCCTCAGATTGATTTGCCTACACTTATAAAAGGCACATCTGCCAGATTGTTGTCCATAAGCTTGTCAAAAATATGCCCCTCTTGATATTTTTTTTTGGCCACACTTAAAACTAAGCCAAGATACACCCACCCACACCTACACCCACACCCACCCACACCCACACCCACCCACATACACACACACATATTTACTTCCGGTCCACTTCCGGTCCATTTCCGGCCAATTCTGGCTATTTCTGCCCATTTCCGGTCCACTTCCGGTCTACTTCCGGCCATTTCTGGCCATTTCTGCCCACTTCCGGTCTATTTCCGGCCATTTCTGGCCATTTCTGCCCACTTTCGGTCCACTTCCGGTCTATTTCCGGCCATTTCTGGCTATTTCTGCCCACTTCCGGTCCACTTCCGGTCTATTTCCGGCCATTTCTGGCTATTTCCGGTCCATTTGTGGCCTATTTCTGGTTTATTTCTATTGCATCATGTTGTGCAACAAATTATTACCCAATATTATGCAATAAATTATTAGGGATGTGTTGTTTTCTGATTGGTTGGTTATGACATAATGTGATGATGTGTTATATTCTGATTGGCTTATTGTTTCATATGTTTTCAATGCGGTCCGTGCTTAGGCTATATAAAAAGATTTTGCATTGCATATCAGCCAGTATTGTGAGAGTTGTTGAAGAGAAAGGGTGTGTTGTTGCAGTGCTGCTCATATTTTTTAAACACAAAAATATAGCAGATTTGTATAAATTGAATTACAAATCTATTTGATTTAATATACAGAATTTTTTATTATTCATATCAAACATATTTGTAATATATTGAACAAAGGGTTTATATCTGCCCCAGTGCTTCTGTACTTATTCTATCTTTGTGCATGTAGGCTATCAGCTTTATACAACCTGTCATAGGTTTATTAAGTATAGAGTTTTGATTTGAACCCCAAGAAATTTTATATAAATACCAAAGCCAAAAATATTAACACACATACACACACACACACACTAAGTATACAAAGCACACTGCTGAACCCAACTGATATTTTTTATTAAGCATAGAATTTTGATTTGAATCCCAAGAAATATATATAATAAACCAACAACAAAAATGCCAAATCAAAAATATTGTAATCAATGCAAAAAGAATATATCCAGCCCCAATTGGGCTAAGCATCAAAAGAATTGTAATCCAGACAAATGCAGAACACCCACAAAAATATGCCCAGAATGCCATAGAAAATATAGCATGGAATATTTCACATATAAACATATAGATACTTGTTCTGCACAGTCATCAACATTGCCCCCACAACCATCTACATCTGGTCTGAAAAGGAAGCATGAAACACCTGTTAATGCTAGACCGGCAAAGCAGCCACGCTATGAACCCATCCATAGCAGTTTTGCTGGCCAACTTAGGGATTACCGGTTTGTATCAGAGCCAAGATGTGGCATTAAGAATTTTTTGAACAGTATAAATCCTGATTTGCAGGCAATTCTAAATGCACAAAATGGCTCTTATAAGCTGTCCCTCAAATTGTTTACACAATATAAGAAACCAAACGGCACAAAATTTACACAGCCCCACATAACAGAAACTGTACCTGTATATTCAAATACAAATTCAGACAAAATAATAAGCAGTTTGATAGATCAATTGAATATTAAACATTCTGAATTTGCTGCAAAAGAGTCAGGATGGAGCCTATGCGGATCTCCACACAAGCTCTATGTTAATATTTCTGAATTCAGCCCATTACAAGGATCTACATATCTGCCATTACCTGCCAATATTAAAAACAAAACAGCCGTGGTTAATATAAAAAATAATGATGAGAAATGCTTTTTGTGGTGTATTTTAGCTGCTTTGTATCCAGTTTTAAGGCATCCTGAGAGAATAGGTTATTATAAACAACATGAACATGATTTTGATGAAGCAATGGAGGGCTTAAAATATCCAATGTCTGTTCAGAATATTGATAAATTTGAAAAAAAGGCCCGAGATATCAATGGTAAACGATTATCTATTAATGTTTTTATTTGTTCTACTGGCCGTGGCAATTGCTTGATAGATCCTCTCAGAATCAGTACACTTGATGATGATTCTGCTGTTCCGATTGATTTGCTCTTAATTGAAGGGGATGACACATATCATTACACTCTGATTCATAATCTTGAAGCTTTAGTCAGAAAACAACTAGACAAATCCAATACAATATTCAAGTTGTGCAGAAGATGTTTGACTGTATTTGATGGTCAAAAAATAATAAATGGGGTTCGGGAAGTGAATACAGAAATTGCTAAAAACAAGTTAATTGAACATTTAAAATACTGTGGCAATCATAAACCTGTTCATATGCTTATGCCTAATCCAAGTGAAAATGCCAAATTTAAAAAATTTGAAGCCTTGTTGGAACACCCAGCATATATAGTCTGTGATTTTGAATCAAACCTCAAACCCCTTGCATTCTGCAGCCCAGATCCTGATGAATCTTCAATTACACCATACCAGTTACATGAACCTTCTAGTTTTTATTATGTTGTTGTACAGGATGGTGTTGTTAGTAAAGAATATTTATACATGGGACCAGATGCCATCAAAGAATTTGCACATAGAATAGAAAATGAGTGCCATGACATAGCATCTAATATCTTATTAAAATCAAAACCCATGTTGCCTTTAACAGAGAAACATGTGCTTTGTTTCCAAATCAGGACCTGAAATTAATTAGGCGGAAGGGTGTATATCCATATGATTATGTTACAGATTTTTCTAAATTTGATGAGTGTTCTCTGCCACCACAACAAGAGTTTTACAGCAAAATCAGAGCATCTGGAATCACTGATGATGATTATCACCATGCTCAGTTGATGTGGAACAATTTAAAATGCCAGACATTTGGTGATTATCACAAGGCATATTTAAAACTTGATGTGACCCTCTTAGCCGATATACTTCAGGCATTTAGAAAATCTTCCATGCAAAATTATAAGCTGGATCCAATGTATTTTTACAGTGCACCAGGCCTAGCATGGTCTGCAATGTTTTTAAACACTAAAATGCAATTGGATCTGATCCAGGATCAGGATATGTATTTGTTTATGGAACAATGTATAAGAGGAGGGATGGTGCAATGCTCTCAGAGATATGCCAGAGCAAATAACAAGTATATTCCCAATTATGATCCAGCACTGCCATCAAATTATATACTGTATGTAGATGCCAATAGCCTCTATGGTTATGCTATGATGGAAAAATTGCCATATGCAGGGCTTGAGTGGGTTGAAGATTTCAATATTGAAGATCTTCAGGATTTTGATGACAGTGACTATGATCTATTCTTAGAGGTTGATCTGACAATTCCTGATGATTTACACAACACATTTTCTGATCTGCCCCCAATTCCTGAGGTTAAGTGTTTACCTGGCTCTAAACAAAAGAAATTGATGATGACTCTGGAGCCAAAACAGGGTTATGTCATATATTACAAAAACCTCCAGTTCCTGATGCATCATGGTGTTCAAGTGACCAAAGTTGGAAAAGTTTTGAGGTTCAGGCACTCAAGATGGTTGAAGCCATATATTGATACAAACACAGAGCTTCGAACATCTGCAATGAGCCAATTTGATAAAACTTTGTTTAAATTGATGGTCAATTCTGTGTATGGCAAAACAATAGAAAATGTCAGAAAACATATTGATGTTAAAATAATTACTGACCCCAGCCGGAGCAAAAAATTGATTGCAAAGCCTAATTTCAACTACAGAAGAATTTATGATGAAAATATGGCACTTTTTAATATGAAAAAAACAAAAATTAAGTTTGATAAGCCTATTTATGTAGGGGCTGTAATATTGGAATTGGCCAAATTACACATGCTGGAGCTCTATTATAATGTGTTGAAACCTTTTTATGGTGATTGTGTAAAATTGATGTACATGGACACAGATAGTTTTGCTCTTGATATTCAAACAGAAGATGTTTATCAAGATATATCACAGCCTGAATTGTTTAAATATTTTGATACCAGTGAACATTCAAAAATTCAACACCACAACAAAAAGGTGCCTGGCAAGTTAAAAGATGAGACACTTGGTGATGTTATCGCGGCATTTGCTATGTTAAGGGCCAAGATGTACAGCTTTGAAACATGTAGTGGTGCTGTTGCAAAAAAAGCGAAGGGCATTGGCAGAGTAATTGTTGACAAAGAGCTTGAATTTGAAGATTACAAAAATTGCCTCAAATCATGTAGCACAATCAGAACATCAGAAAATAGAATTCAGAGTGTGGATCACTTGTTGACTACAAATATTGTAAGAAAAGTGGCTCTGGACCCACATGATGATAAGAGATGTATTTTGTCATGTGGCATACATACTCTACCATGGGGTCATTGTGATTTGAAAAGTGGGAATCAATGCCCAATTACAGAGCATGATTTGAAATAAATAAACATACCTATGAACTTATTTGGGTTCAAAAAACAGGCTATTATGGAGCTGCCAACACCACAACCCTCTTCTGATATAATATCTAAACTAAGTGCTTTGTTAATTATTCATCTGAACAGCATACTTACAGATGTTGATGATAAAACAGGTAAAACATTGTACATATTTAACAATAATTTAATTTATTACCAATTACCTGTAGGTGGACAATTACAATTTATTACAACCCCTGAGGGTAATGTCAAGATTTCAATAGGAGAAATATTTATAGAATTAAGCACTCAAACATGATTTCTGGTACTGTATATACTGTTTCTGCTGGTGACTGCTTATATATTGAGGTCCCGGGATCCTATGACAAGCTTATACCTTTTTTATAGAATTAAGAATTAGATATTCAATAATAAATAACCACTAAATCAAAATGCCTAATGATATATTTGGCCATACAAGACATGAAGATCACAGTGATGAGATTCTGATGCTTGATGTCAGAGTCAAGAAATTAAGAAGTGATTTACAAGCTTTACAAACCACACTCAATGCCAGTCTTCAACTAGAAATTACAAATTTACAATCACAATGCATGGACCCTCTTCTTAAAATTGACTCAGAACTCAAATTATTGCTTCAGAAATATACTGATTTGGCCACATTGGATAATTTTCAAAGTTTAGAAGAGGCTGTAGCAGCTCTTCAAGCCAAATTTAAGACCCAGGCCACCAACTCTGAGCAATTGAAACAACAATTGGAAGAGCGGATAAATAATGTCCAGACACAGCTCCAAACAATTGTCAAAAGCATAAAATCACAAGAAGATTTTGATCTAGTGATTTCCACTCTAAAGGAACAGATTCAATCACTGGAGATTCCTAATCTGGGCCCTCTGAACAATGCCATAGCCGAGGTTAAAGAAAAAATTGAGACACTTGAAAATTTTATGAACAACTTGCCATCTTCTGATGCTTTGAGTGCAATAACTCGGAGTGTTGCCAACATTAAGCTGCAACTTGAAACATATGAAGATTTTGGAAAAATTCAAAGTACCATAACCCATCTTGAAGGTACAATAGCAGCAGTGCAAAGTGATTTGACAAATGTACAAGAATCTCTAGAATCCCGCTTGCCTGGTATTGTAGACACCCTTGTCAGTGTCCAGCAACAGATCACAAAACTTGAAAACCTCAACACTGAATCTGAGCTATCTCATTTTCATCACTTGATCGATGATATCCAAACAAAGCTTGAAATTTTACAACAATCAACACCTACTCAGGCAGATATAGCCCTGCTCCAAGATGCTATGCGTGGTGTGGTTGATGCTTCTGAATTAAATGATGTAAAATTGGCACTTGAATCTTTGCAAAATACAGTATCAAATCTGCCTACATCACAGGAACTTAAAAATATTAAGAGAGCAGTGAATCGCATATTGAAATCAGAAGATATCAAGAATATCCAAACAGAGATCAAACAACTTACTCAGACAGTGGCCACTCTACCAACTAATCAACATATTAATGAACTGCATGCCCTGTTTGAGGATATCAGAAGACAAGTCCATGATCTTACAGCTCAAAATTCAAAATTGGCAGTTGTTGAAAATTTACAGCAAATTGTAGCCAATATCAAGCAACAGCTAGGGACCATGGAATCCAATCAAGCAAATGCTCTGTCTGTTTTTGCCACCCAGCTTCAAGAGATTGTGCAACAATACAAAAAACTTGTTGTGGACATAAAAATCAAGCCAGGCCATGATGATGTTGTTAGGACTATCAATGAGCACCTTGAATCTGTAACAAGTAGATTGCTTACAGCAGAAAAAGAAATAACAGGCATAATCGAGAATCCTAAACATACAGTAATTCTTGAATTGTACAGTATCCCCAACAAAGAATATGATTCACCATTTACACCAGGAGGCAAAATATATATGCTGTCCCCTGCACAATTTTATTACCAGTTTTTTGTTGGGGGCACACTTCGACCAATCAAGATCAAATATTGGCTTCAACCACAGGCACACCACTACCCTACTTTATCAATAACAAATGCTGATAACAAAGCAGAAATCACCAGTGTAGAGTTAGAGGATTTTACAGACCCCAATACATTAGAAACATCTTATGCTGAAGATGATGGCTCTCTGGAATTTAATATACAAATAGGAGACAAACTGTATTTAGAAAATCCTGTAGTATCAGCTGCTGAACACCCTATAGTTGCAATATTCTTGTTTACATATTATGTCTAGACAAATTATTGTTGATGAATTACACAGACAAGCCAGACATAATTATAAGAGACTGCCAGTAGTCACAAAGGGCATAGATGATTTATGGCAGTGTGACTTGGTTGAAATGGCAAGTGGACAGCTGAAAAACTTAGACAAGATCAACAAGGGCTACAAGTATCTACTCACTGTCATAGATACATTTTCAAAATTTGCCTGGGCTGTGCCACTCAAATCCAAGACTGGAAAATGTGTTACAGAAGCCTTCAGGACAATCATCAATCAGAGTGGAAGATCACCGCGCTATTTTCAAACAGATAATGGCAAAGAATTTTATAATTCTGTGTTCCAACAATTTATTAAAAGCCAGTCAATACAACATTACTCGAGTTACAGTGATCTCAAGGCCTCAATTGTAGAGAGATTCAACAAAACCCTAAAAAATCATATGTATAAACAATTCACACTTCAAGGTAATTGTAAATGGCTTAATATTCTTCCAGAACTTCTACATAAATATAACAACTCTATCCATTCCACAATCAACATGAAACACTCTGAAGTAACTTCATCTGATGAGCAAAAATTGATCAGTACTGTTTATTATCCTAAATATCAGCCAACAACAAGAAAAGCCAAATACAAGGTGGGTGATCAAGTAAGAATCAGCAAATATAAGCACTTATTCAAAAGAGGCTTTACAAGAAACTGGAGCACTGAATTATTTACAGTGGTTCAAGTTAAACCTGGGACCCTTAACACATATATAATAAAAGACCACCGAGGAGATATTCTCAAAGGCAGGTTCTATGAAGAAGAACTCACCAAAACTAAACAGCCTGACACATATCTCATAGAAAAAATCATCCGCAGAAAAGGCAACAAGTTATTTGTCAAATGGCTAGGACTTCCAGAACACAGCTGGATCGAGGCAAACAAAGTGATAATATGAACACCTGGGATGTTATAAAGAGGCTGCCAGAACCTGAACAGCAGAATAAGAGAAATGGCAAGTTGCTGCCTGATAATATTAGATGTCTTATTGTTGGGCCATCGGCTTGTGGTAAAACTACACTAATGATTGATAATTTTTTATTGGCACCCAACTGGTTAGACTGGAAAAATAGGCACTTGAATGTCTTCTCTAAGAGCTTGGAACAATTAAAATATCAGCAGCTGATGAAGCTATATGATGGACTGGATATAGCCACTTTTGAACCAGATGTTAAGCCACTCCATGAATGTCTTGATAATTCTGTTGTTGTGTTTGATGACATTATACTGGATAATCAAAACAAGGTTAGAAATTTCTTTACACAGGGCCGACACAAAAACATAGATTGCTTCTACCTGGCACAAACTTTTTCTAAAATTCCGAAGCAGCTGATCCGAGACAACAGCAATTTTATATGTGTGTTTCATCAAGATCATACCAACCTCAAACACATACATGATGAATATGTAGGTGGGGACTTGAGCTACAATGATTTTTCCAAGTTTTGCAGTGGGTGCTGGAACGAGGACAGCTATGGGTTTGTCACAATTGATATGACAAGGAAACCCAATAGTGGCAAATACAGAAATAAAATCAACAATTTTCTAGACATTGAAACATATATAAATAACCATGAAAAGGCCAATCATTGATGATCTTAAATTAAGAGATTATCTTGTAAAAAGATTTAAGGGATGGAAATCAGAGAACCGAGGAATATATGAAAAACACAAACAAACAGAACAGCCTATTATTGATGCTATTAGTGAATTAGGTAAAAATATCAAAACTGTTACAGAGCAAAATCAAAATTTGATCACAGAGCTTGTACCTGTAGCTGCAAGGAACATATTAGATTATCCAATCACCCCACTTTCTAGTATTCATACACCTAGTCCTGTTGCTCCTCGAAGAATTGAAGCTACTCAGGATCCTATTGAATTGGGTCTTCTTGCTCAAAAATATTTAAGCACACCTAAAGACAACAAAGATGAGGTCTTTGGCTTATATGCTGACACAGAGCGTGATGGTAGCATCATACATAGAATTGGCAATTTCAGAGTAACATTTATGGGAGATGATCTAATTGTATATTCAGAATCTCATCTTGGAGAAAAAGATGGTTTTGTTAAATATCCTGGCACACCTGGATTGTGCGAACTGATGACTAGGTAATAGGCCTGGCAGCTATACAGATCAAGATTATGAGCATTACAAAGAAATATTAATAAAATCAGACGCTCTATACCAGAACAATGATCCCACACAAAAAAGAGTCAAGTCTAGCAGTGGAGCAAAATATATCAACTTAATCAAGCCCATATGGTCACAGATCAAGACTGGCAGTGGAATCAAACATTACAACACCCTGCCCAAAGAATTTGTGTGGGTTGATGATGTCAGGAAACTTGTAGATAGGTTATTGGTGATAGCTGGGGAGGAAAATGCTGGCAACCATAATTTTTACAATGAAAAGGTTGGAATTATGGACATGATAAGCACAAAATTGTCTAATTTTATAGTGAATGACACTAAGGGGATTGGATATCTTATAAAAATTATTAATACTCTACCACCTAAATTTTGGAATATTTCTGAGGGTCGGGGGCTGGTTAATAACATTATAAACAAGCTGCCATTTGAACTACACATTCCAGGCTATCAGTATTATGGTCCAGGCACAAAATTGGACCATAGATTAAACAGAGGTGATCCTGGTGTTAATCCCCTAGATGCTGCTTGTAGAGACCATGACATAGCATACAACACACATTCTGATCTTGACAAGAGACATGTTGCAGACAAGAAATTAGAAGAGGCTGCATTTGGTAGATTTGTAAGCAAAGATGCTTCTTTAAGTGAAAAAAATAGCAGCATTGGGGACCACCATAGCTATGAACACCAAACAAAAACTGGGGTGGGGGTTGTAAATATGTATATAATAAACCTAGGATGAAGGCCAAGGGTGTTATCTATCAAATACCTTATGCAGGTCTTAAATCTCTTAAAACTATTGATAGCCTTTTAACCAAAAAGCAGCGCAAGAAAAAAAAGCTCTTGTCTTGCCAAGGGCCATGGTATGAAATTATTACTTAGTACCCCTCAATTAAAAAAATTACAGCAATCTAGAAAAAAATCACATGTGGGTGGATTTATATTTACTATCCCGGCCATCTTAGCAGCACTTGGTGCTGTTGGGAGCTTGGCTGGGGGATCAGCTGCTATAGCAAAAACAGTAATAGATGCCAAGAAGAATAAGGCAGAATTAGATGAATTGAAGCGCCATAACCTGGCCATAGAGAAACAAGGCAAAGGTGTTAAGAGAGCCATGAATAAGTTTAAAAAAACAAGAGCCGCTTACAAACCAAGATATTGAAGCTTTAATCAAGCCACTGGGCATCAAACATTTTAGAGGTGTGTACATGTCTGATTCTTTACCAGAACAACCACTCAACAAAGAGTGTGGCATTGTTAATTTGGATAAGTACAAAAATCAGGGCACTCACTGGATCTGTTATCTTAAATATTTAAAAAATGAGGCATTTGTATTTGATTCATTTGGAGGTGTTCCACCTGAAAATTTAATAAAATATCTAAATTCAGCTAATCTTTATTACAATAATGCCCGTGTTCAAAATTTCAAAGATGTTAATTGTGGACATCTGTGTTTATCTGTTCTTAGATATATGTCTCAAATAAATAAACCATCAATTGAAGATTTTCAAAAAGCCTTGTGGTATTTAAAACATCATGGGGGTATTCCATCTCACCAGCCAAAATTCAATATTGAAACTTAGATTACATGATGACATAGTGTATCCCAAAACAATAGCTCTCAGAGCATTTTATGGCATGTACTTGATCCCTAATATTACACACCACAACAACAAGATTGCAGTTGGTGATCAAAAAATTGTCATCACTCCAGGGCAGTATAATCTGTCCACTCTAAATGCTCAATTACCCAGAGGTATAGTTTTAACTCAAAATTCTGTCACTCACAGAGTAGAGATTGTATCTGCTACAGAGACAGTGGATCTGGGTACTATAGGAGAGCTGTTAGGCTTTGAGAACAACACAAAACTTGAACCAGCCATCAAACACACTGCTATTAATATACCTAAATTCTTAGCCATAGAGACTCTAAATATTCACTGTAATGTGGCCGAGGGTATGATCACCAAATCAAATGGCATAGGCACTCACAAACAAACTGGCATCATTGCAACATTCAAACCTAACTCTGAATTTATGGAGCCCATCATCTACACTCCATCCCCAACATTATATTTTCCTGTGTGCCATAATAGAATAGATTACATTGAGTTGATGGTCACTAATGAAAAAGAAGAATTAGTTGATTTTGCTGGAGCCACAACAACTGCTATCATAGAGATTAATATTTAAATAAAAATACATACAAAAAAATGGAAAATATTGAGAGTTATGAGCTACAATCATTCCCCCCAAACAGGAGGACCTTTGCAAATTTAAATCAACCCAACACAGAGATTGAGGTTGATCTTGATGTAGGGGATGGGTTTATACACCCTCACAGAGCAGATCTATACATCAAATTTGATATTGTAACGCTCGATGGTTCAGATTATCCGGCAAATTCAAATATAAGATTGGTAGACAATTTTGTGCCACATCTGTTCTCTGAAATTGAGATCAGAAAACATGGTGTTGTTATAAACAGAGTAGATTACCCCGGCATTACCTCCACAGCTTTGGCCACACTAAAATTATCCAAAACCGAGGCATCATACTACAAAATAGGTGGATTTGAGGCTGGTGATAAAATATTATCCAAGAGCAACACAGTGTTGTTCCCCATGCGCCTGTTGCCAGGATTCTTCTCAGATTACAAAGATATTATGTGGAAGGGTGGTTTAAGAATTACATTTAGAAGAGCTGCCAATGATAATAATACTTTGATGAGGTACAGTACATTAAACTCTACCGGGGAAGCTCTGCCTAATACCCTACCTGATGAGGGCAAATGCATTATTCAGACTATGGAGCTAAGAATCCCGGTTGTTGAATATGAGGCCAGTTATGCTCTTAAATATAAAGCAGATATCCTAAAAAATCCACAGGTACCTTTACAATTTTATACATATCAATGTGTGCAGAAGCCTGCCACTGGTACCTATTATGAATTTGATGCTACAAATTCATTCTCCAGTATACAATATGACATGCCAGATTTTGTGGTGGTACTGTTTCAGACTGGAAGACACAATAATCAGGGAAAAAATTCAAGTAAGTTTGATAACTGCAACATCAAGAACATATATCTTAAAAATGGCAGAAATGAGGTGTTCTCCAGAGAAAATTATAATTTAGACATGTCCAAGGATGATTTTCTTAAATTATATGAAGCATTTACAGCATAGAAAAGGGTCACTACAGGCAATACTGACATGTATTACACACCAGATGAATTCAAAGCACAGAGACCCATGTTTGTCATCAACACTTCAAAAAGAAAACAAGTTGTGGTTAATGACAGGACAAACATTAAAATTATCTGTGAATTCCACGATACACTCCCTGATGACACCATATGTAGTGTTATTCTTATAGGCGAAAAATCATATGTTTATGATGTAAGAAATGAGAGAGTCACAGAGCAATTCTAGAAGATTTCTTCATATTACATTGTTTTAATACTAGATATGCAAGTTGAGCCTGGTGTTCAATTGAACTTAAACCAGAAGTAAATATGTGTGGGTGGGTGTGGGTGTGTGTGGGTGACTTTTCGGCTTAATTTTAAGTGTAGCCCAAAAAAAATATCAAGAGGGGCATATTTTTAACAAATTTATGGACAACAATCTCACAGAAGTGCCTTTTATAAGTGTAGGCAAATCAATCTGAGAGGGGTCATACTTTCACGGGAAATTCCCGAGGGCATTTTTACAAAAATCTTGGATTAGACAGGGTGCCACACTTGAGCAAAAAACTCATATGGGCATGTTGAGCTAGTTTTAAGTGTAGCCAAATCTGCCTGAGGGGGGTTCATACTTTCTCGTCCTGGTTATATTGTATTTTACACTACTACTCTGAACTCCTATCTGCTGTAACATGAAATTTTGCCTCCAGTGAGGTCATAAAATGTCCAGCCAAGTTCTTCCTACAATTGGTTGTGGCAAATTTTTCTCACAAACAAAAATATTCATATTATATTTCTTATCTTTCCACAATATATCCAACATAACCTGACCTTCTAATGCTAATGGTCTTCCATCAGCATTTTTCAGATTGATATTTGCAGGTTGAATCTTTAAATATGGAAAAGATTGATCGAGAAATCTTTTATCAAACACACTTACAGAAGCTCCAGTATCGATCTCAAAATTAACTAATTTACCATCACAATTCAAATCAATTGTACATTTGTCAGCATTATGCAAAGTTCCAACTACAGAGTTGAATTCAAATTGCCGTTCTTTAGTAGAACCATACTTGTACAACGGTAACTGAAAAGTGTGCAAGGGCTCGCGTGATATTAACAATTCTTGATGTTCCTTTTCTGTAGTAGACTCAATAGCATCTTTACATTCTTTCGAAATTACATCAAGAGACACATTACTTAAGCAACTGTTAGATTCAGTGGATTTAAATTGTAAACTTGATAAGTTTTTATCTGTCGGTTTATTACGAAATCTACAAAATTTCTGAATATGTCCTAAGAATCCACAATAATTACATCTAACTTGCTTTAAATAACATTTACCTTTTTCATGAGTCTTTCCACATTTATAACAAATCCATTGTCTTGAAGTTCCAGGTTTCTCATTATTTATGCTCTTTTCAGTCTGATTATTAAAGTTAGTTTTCCTATTGGAGAAAGCTTGGAAAGGTTTAGACTTGCTTTCATGAAGTTTATGTACATTATAATCAGTAGCAAAACCTTCCTTTTGATGGAAAAGCCGTACATCATTCTCAACCATTTCCATATTCACGGCAATGTCGCAAGCTTTAATTAAGGAAACGTCGCCTTCTGATAACAATTTCTTTCTTGTAACTTCACTGTTAACGCCAAACACCAGCTGATCTCTTAGCATGTCATTTAAGAATGCTCCAAAGTTACATTTAGTAGCTGCATGTTTAAGAGAAACTATATATTCAGACACAGGTTGACCTAACTCTTGCTTCAGAAGATGAAAACGGTATCTTTCTGCAACAACATTATGCTTCGGTTGAAAATGATTCAACAATACATCTTTTATTACTTCGTATGTTTTACTAGCAACAGAATCTGGAGTAACTAAATCCCTTAAAACATCATATAAATTTCCTCCACAGAATGCAATAAAATGATTAATTTGTTTTTCCTTTGGAATGCCATTAGCAACACAAATCTGTTCAAACCGCTCCAAATACGAATCAATGTTACCTTTATCCACATCGAAAGGTTCCAGAATATGTCCTTGAATCCCGTACATAGTCGCCAAATTGTTGTGTTACCAACCACGGTAATGTGATATAATAAATCAGGTGGGTTCGATTTTATACAAAATTATAATTTAATCCATAACTAAGAATATACATACAACATGGCTAACTCCATGCTTGACAATCCAAATCAACAAAACAATTGAACATCTATATTCAAAGATATAAAAACATCATAGATGTTTCACAATCTAGCTACTGCAAGTATATGACACAAGCACTGGGGGAGCATAGCTCTTGCTACACCAAAATTGAAAACTGGATTGTCAGATTTCGAACTGGACATTTCGGCAGGACGACGAGTCATGTCTCGTGTGGCAACCATTCGTGATTGTGCAAGAAACTGTGAACGTTGTGCATAAAATGATCTTGGAAAATATGAGAAGTTCTGCTAAGCTTATAGCTGAGACCCTGAACATCTCCCACTACCTTGACATGAGGAAGGTCTCCGCGAAGAAAAACGCTCCTTGCCTGACCAGTACTTGATGACTTCACTATCTATGTATTATTATTATTATTGTTGTTGATATTATTATTAATGCAGTTAGTTGGTGGTGCAGTGTATTCATTTACAAATAAGGAGTGGCAAAGTTTTCATCTTCCAAGTGATGCCAAGAGCTAAAATTCGTTCTTGCGCCAATATAAGCTACGCTGAATGGTGTTGCTGTATCACACACAAGATTCCTGCACAGCTGCCGTTGGCTTAACAAATAGGATTTTTCACAAAGCACGTGTACTTGTTTAAATCGACTTCGTTCTTGCAGAGGACAGAGAATATAGTATAATGATTTTTCATGATTATTCCGATTCTATTGTTGGTCATCATTCTAGGATTTTTCACCTCTTACACGAACTTCGGTTATTAAATCGCGAATTCGTTCATTGCTTGTCTGTTTCAAGACTCCAGTACTAGATGCAGATTGGCTTAATATCTACTTATATGCTAGGGCTAATCTAATAACTGGATTTTTTCACTCGTCGAGAATTGACAGTGTCGAATCTGAGCTCTAGATTCCAAATTCGTTCACCAATTTCAGAAATTGGATAGTTATTTACAAATTCCAGATTTCAGAATTTCAGGTCCAACTAAATCAGACGTTGTCATTTTTTCCCCCAGAAGTCCAAACTTCTAAACTTAAACTTCCTGTCCTAATCCCTGCTTATATTGAAATTAAATATATAAGCAGAGAATTTGGTGTTTTCTCCCTTAATAATTAACTAGGTCAAATGTACGCAGTTCAATAATTTTATATGTCCTATTTGGTTCTTTAGTCTTGTAGCCGAGAAGTGTTCATTCGATTGTACTTAGAACAACGCTTGTTTCTGAAAACGGCTCAAGTTCCTTTTGTTTTATTGCGATTTCATCATGCTACGTATGCAATTTTTACATTGTTTGATGTACGTCTGTTAATACATACTGCGGAGTTGTAGCGATTACTTACTTTGTGTTTCCTTGACCCTTGTTTTTCACTTCCATATACTCGTATATAATTCTGTACTTGCAAACCGCCATTCCCATCAAAATGTTTGAAGATTTTGTTCAATACATGTTTTCGTAGTTAGGTTAGGTGGATCAGGTTTAGTTCTCTTAGCATTAAAATAAGATCCCCAGATGCTTACTCCTACTGATCGCGGCCCGCAAGGTACCTATAACATCTTATTTTACCAATAAATTTGACTTTTTCGAAATGAAAACTGTGCTGCTTAGTTTCAGGAAGGTTCCAAAATACTTCTACATTAATTTCCACTATACTACTTTCATTTCGAAACTGCGCTTCAAGGTCGCGGCATCGTCTCCCCACGCAGTCGCTTGTTCCCCTCCAAACGATCACAAGTTGTTGCTTCTGCCTGTTCATTGAGTGCTGCACGGGAAATGCATAGGAGTGGAAGTGAGGAAGAGGGAAGCGCGGAGCTGGGTGGATGTCCTTGAACCGCACATTCGAACTGAAAAAAATATAGTCACGCTACTTACTGTCACTACTACGTATCAACGGAGAATGCCTTGTCCATTGGGAGCGAGCATGCTTGCGTAAGATAACTTTTAAGTTTTTTTTCCCCCAACATAAATAACTTTTTTCGAAATCCAAACTGTGTTCATTACTTTCACGAAGGTTCAAATTTCGTGTGACAATGATTGCCAATATTCTACGATAATTAGTCTTTCTGCTAGGAGAATTTGAAAAAAAATCATAAAACAATCGGAACCTTCGCCAGAAAACTGCTTTTGTTTATTTACGCTGGGTTGTTTAAGTTCACTCTACTGTATCTTTTAAGGTAATCGTACCGATGATGGTAAATGATGAGCAGAAAAGATGGATGAAGATGAAACCACAATAGAACACTTGCTGAGAAGAACTCAAAACGTTCAGATGCGAGATTCTGAATTTAAAAAAACACAGATTGTTTAACCACCGAGGAGGCTAAATGACCCTTTCTTTTATACCAACGACATATGAATCCGGAAAACAATAAAGGATCGAATCGTACTAAAAATTCTTTGGGCGGATATAAATCTTCTCGGCAAACCGGAAACAATTTTTCCGAAGTCGTAACCCTTTATAATCCTTTAAGCGAGGGCCTCCTACTCTTTGGTGGACACTGAAATATTCCTCCGCGCACGAAGTTGGAAAAAAAATAGAGCCGCCATCTCCTTCCACGCGAGAAGTTAATCCGCTTCGAAGCATGAAGATGAATGCTTTAATAGACGTTCTGGAGGGAGAAAAGTGACGTCGGGAACCGAATTTCCCGGCCGAAGCGGAAGAATTTCGCTCAATAAATCTCTTGAAGACTACTGGAAGTAAAGAAACCCAGAGGCACAGCAAAATGGAAACGTTGTGAAATGCGATGGTCCTTTCTGTTACCGAGTGCTGGATTTCTATCTCCACTTTTCTTTGTTAGAGTTTGTCAGTTTCTTATTTGCAATCTAATTTGGTGAACAAATCAGGAAGTGTGTTACTCTGAACTGAACGCTGCAGTTCCTATAGAGTTTCTGTAACGAGTAACAACAATATTTCACTAACCTGAACGAGAAATAGTTATTTCAATCAAGTAGGTGCTTTTAACCGAACGTTCTGTTAGCTATTTGTTAAACGTAACCAAGATTACAAGAATATTTCAGCCATCGACGGTCCCAGGATTGATTCTCGTCATGAGCATGGATGCGCATGCGCTTTGTCGTAAGTTTGTTGTAATCACTATTTTCATCATCACCGTCGCCATTAGCCTAAAGTGGTAGAAAAGCGACCTAAAGAGAAATGCGAAAAAATGAATAGCATTAAATTGAATCAATGACTGTACAAGTGCATGTCTTTACTATGACACTTCAGTCGCCGCAACCGAATTGCGCACACTTTAGATCCAGGATTGCGCACAAATCGCACTGACCTGTTTTGCGCACAGATTTTGATCCAACGTTGCCACTTTGATAGCTTTAAAGTCTGTGCGCAAAACTGCTTTTTTTTTCTTTAGAAGATGAGAGAGAGAAATTAGAAATAAAATAGTAAATCTCTTAAGGATTAAATAAAAAATATAATTTGACCAGTAAATGTAGCAAGTCAAGATAGGTTAGGTTAGGTTACAAAAATACGTGTAAGTCGACACACACACACACAACAGAAGTGAGAACGGCTTGAGAACATTTTACATCTGACAACATCGCCTCATTTTTTTTGTGCGCAATCCTGTACATTGTGACAGCTTGTCACACAGCTGATACCACTGATAAAACCGGAAAAGTGTGCGCAATCCGGCTGTAGCCATTTCAGTAATTACCAATCTAAATCGGTACAAGTCACAGATGAAGTAATTTTCTTCTAAGTAATTCCAGTTCCTCATTAATGAGAAATTTTACATTCGAATGCATTTTATTTGAAAGTTCTTTCAATAACTGGAAAAAGTTAGTGTAAAATAATAAGAATAGAGAGAGATTTAAAAACAAATTCTGAGAAGGTAGTGTTTTCAATGTATGTAGCTATGTACACAGCAAAAAAAATGGCTAAATATAGTAGAGTAGATAAAAAGTATAATGCAAGATAATTTATTAAACGGAAATGGTAGAAGACAATTGGGTGGAAATGAAGTAGGGCAAGCAGATTTAAAGAGTATCTAAATTGATTGATTGATTTGCTTTATTTTACTTCGCTTCTTGTGCCACTTTTGGCTAATTTGCGAAGATGGGGATGAGTGATGATGTGATGAAATTGATGAATGGACACTCACAAACATCCATGCCCAGGCCGGAATTCGAACCCGGGACCCCTGGCGTCGTAGCGCGATGTGCTAACCACTCCGCCACGGGGCCGGCAAAGACTATGTATAAAGTAGAGAGACGGGGGTAGTCTCCCGATGGCATAGTAGTAAACGCTATCGACTTGTAATCAAGGGGTCCCGAGTTCAATACCCGATGGAGGTACATAGGGGTTCGTATCCTACTTTAAACTGTACATCCAGTCCCGATTAGCCTTACTGTGCATAAAGTGGACGTAAAACACCAAATCAAGAGGTCTCGGGTTCGATACCCGATGGACGTACATAGTGGTTCAGATCCCTCTTTAAACTGTAGGTCCAGTCCTGACTAGCCTATATGTATGTGCCTAAAGTGAACTTACAACAAACCTCACTTGGAGAGAGAAGGTGGAGAAGAAAAAGAACAGAAATATTTTAAGTAAATTGGAAAGAATGAATGACGAACAGAAAAATCGTGAAGGACAGAGAAAAAATAGGGCATGAGTTTACAATACCGGACCACTCTCGAATTACTATAAAATTTCGCCTACTTACGGATTTCGGTGTCCTGATGACGTATCTGTATTTCATATTTGGCGGTCACTTGTCAAAATTGTACATTTACGTGTAGAACTTGTAAAATAACCTTGCGATTTACCATGGCGATTGTCCATACACAGCAATTCGGAACCATCTTTCTTTCGCAATTCGTTAATGGTCTTCCTAACAATCTTGCTGACATCAGACGAGGAATGCCTACAAGGTTAGGTTAGGCCTGTTAGGTTAGGCTCCATTAGCATAAATACAAAGAAAAATTAATATTTTAGCTAAGAGAACTATACCTTGTCTTGCCTGTCGATTTCTTCATGTTGGAAAAATTGTGTTTTCCGTGGAGCTATTGTTCTTATGGTTACGTTACGTTAAGCAAACATGGTTTATTTCGTTTTTTTCTCGATTTCCATACTTGACCGCCAATTATTACGTGCAGATTCGTGATTAGGAGTTCACAATTAGTGAGTAGGCGAAATTTCATAGAAATTGGAGAGTGGTCCGGTATTGTAAACTCGTTCCAAAAATAGAATGGTGAGAATTTAGATTAAGTTGATTAAAGAATTGTGCACTTATAAAGTAAGAAGAGTAAGCGGGAAGTGTTAAGACTTGTAGCATGGGTAAATAATGTAGAGAGTGGAAGAGAGATTAGAGGATAAACTCGAGAAACCAATAAGCGTAGTCCGAAGAAGCATCCAAACATTCGCCCGAGATATCTCGTTGGAGAAAATCAAGGAGATTCATCATTGAGGACATCCGCCCTCTGGACCCCAATCCTTGGGCCACTGCCGCTGCAGGATTGCAACGAAGTTTTGCGAGGACCCTCCCTCCCTCTTGTTGAGCGAGCAAAGCACCGGAACATTTACCGTGCGGAAAACATTGATGGAAGCCCTCCCTATCGATCCTCGCGTTTGTGTGTCTCCCAACTAAATGGCGCGTTTGTTGGACGAATCGCGCCGACCGCCGAGAGATTGCCAAAGCACTGGTGTCTTCCGCTCCGGTTCACCTAGCAATTTTCCGTCTCCGTGCTCCCCAATGGGAATGGTAGCGTTGGTTTTTCTGTTTAAGCTGAGTAATTATTTATTCGTTTCCTTTTTCTCCCTTTTTTTTTGCACACTCCGCCAAAGAGAAAGAGATGCATGTACCATTAAGTGAATTCGGTGAAACGAATTTAGGAAAATTAGTCAACATCACTTTTTCATCGTTTCACACAAGAGACTGAGCTACAAGGAAATCCAACACTAGTTCTGTGCTAAGGGTACATTTTACGTATGGCTTCTAAAGAGCGATGATTATTTCAACTATTCTCCAGCTTTTAAATTTTGGAGGGCGTTAACCAGAGGCGCAACCATGAATTTTTGTCGGGGGGGAGTATAAACGTACCAATACTACTACCACCACCACTACGGCTGCTGCTACTAATAATAATAATAATGTTATATTGTTATTATTGGTAGTAGTAGTATCAAATACGTTATTATCCTCGTAGAAGTCGATGTTAAAGCATTTGTGTTCGAACAAACTATTTGAATTATTTTTTCAACAGCTTCAATTTCTCATTAATAATGTCAAAAAAAGCACAATATATTTTTGAAAGACAGAAAATGAATGATTCATAATTGCATTCAGAATATAATTGAAAGGCTCGGGTGTAAAACATGGTAAGTGACATTTTGGTAATTTTGGAGTTACAATGTATGTGCATCGTGTAGCCCATCGTAAATGGAGTCGAATCGTACTCGAAGTATTTCGTTTCGTCAACAGATGACAGAGCTAGACGTATTGAAAGTTATGGTGTCTACCAGTTGTTTCATGTAGAGTATGGTAAGTAGCAAAGATGTCGGCGAAACGTCTGTTAATGAATTGCAACGTGTCTCAGAAATTTCGCGAGTATTGAGGCAACAGCAAAGATGAGAACGAGTTAGAAAGTGTATATGATTCCCATAATGACCCGGAATATGGAATATGTAGAGATTTAAAGTCAATCAAAAATGTGACTAAAACTGTGCATGGCCACGTATATTCTATTTCATGTAAAATGTGGTATCTACTGTAGATACCGTTGTTTACATGCAGCAGTGCTCATAATGGCAGTTTCGAATTAAATTTTACTCTAGTACCTGGATGTGAACTGCGATCTAGTAGAGAAGGACATACCTTTCTTGTACTAGATATAAATAACTGTAGTCACATAGAAATTCGTTTGATTTTTAATTGGGTATGCGCATTTAAGGCTGCCATAAGATACCATGCCTTACAAGCAACGTCAAAAATGTATTACACTTAAGGAATATGTAATTTGATCTGAATCATATTAATTATTTGCAACAGTTTAGTTTTTTTATAAAATATTTCTTTCATAAATCTGTAATGTGCATTTTAAAAGTTATAATATTTTTATGGTGGACCTAATAACGTATTTGTAATTTAATTAACTTTCGTATTTATGATATGTGTGACTTTGATGATATTGTTGATATTGCAAATACGTCTGTCTTCTTCTTGGTTCGAAATTATAACTGTTTTAATCCAAAAGAGCTAAATAGCAGTGAAAACTATTAAATACTAAAGCCTTGTGTACATTTGAAAACATTCCTTACAAACATGTGAAGTTAAAGAAAAATACAACAAAGTTGTACAACGTCATAATTGTGTCTTCATTGCTTTGCTTTATTTTACTTCGCGTCTTGTGTCACTTTTGGCTTACTTGTGAAGATGGAGATGAGTGATGATATGATGAAATTGTTGAATAAACACTAAAAACATCCATGCCCAGGCCGGTATTCGAAGCCGGGACCCCTAGCGTCGTAGCGCGATTTCATAACCACTCCGCCACGGGGCCGGTAATTGTTATCTTGAAGATAGAGATTTAAACTAGGGATGGCCTTTTCGAAAAAAATGTTTTTAGATTTTCGAAAATGAAATTTTTCAAAAAATCGTTTTTCCTTTTTTATCGAAAAATTTTCGTATTTCGCTTTCTTGTTTTTCGAAAAAAAGATGGCATCCCTATTTTACGTATAAATTGCTTATTAAATCACAAAAATCTAATATTGCCATCGTACATGGAATTTGGATAGTCTACGTAATACAGCTTTGTATCAAGAGAGGCTTGAGAATCGCATTTTGCTTGGCATGCTGAGGTAATAAATAGAGCCTCTGTGTGTGTGAAGCTGAAAAAACGCTCATATATAAACATTATTTTACGAATATTGATCTCCATGTAGGAGGAAGTTATTTTTAATCACAAGCATTCAGAACTTATTTTTTTAAAATACTAACGTAATAAAACGATGAAATCCTTCTCTAATGGTATTCATTTCAGTCATAGACATAGGAAAGCAAAAACTTGTAACAACAAGTGGCTCAGGTTATTGTTTATTGAATAAAATTAATATTATTAAAGGCTTTCATTTTTGTTGTTCAAATTCTTGTGGTTGCTATAAAAATTCTAACGTCAAAATATTATTATTGAACTGACATTACAAGTTAGCTTGAATAAAGCGATATCTGATCACTCATTTTGATAATATCGTTGCATGTAAAGCATGGTAACTGCAATAATTTCTTCAACAACTCTCAAACAAATCGCATGTAGCACCACCGAAAAAAATAATTCGGATGAAATATCATGTTTGTATGATAGTAAACATGCAAGTGAATCATATTTGCTGTAAATAATTTATAATTTTTTTTTAATTTCTAAATCAGATTTTCTTGAAACGTCAACTTTCAATATCTCGGAACCTGCATTTTGTCACTTACCATGTTTTACACCGAGCCCTTCAATTATTTTTTTACATTAACATGTACAACTTTCATGCACGATATAGTACGTGTGTTTGACAAATGCAACATGGGACGACGTAAAATAAAAGAAAATACATATCCAACATGCTAACAGTACATTGTGTACGTATTCAAAGTTTCCTTAATACATATATATATATACAACATATATGATTTAAATTCATTACTTAATCAATTCATCCATCTCATAATAAACCAACAGCAAAAAAATACATAAATTTGTCTCTGAAATGTGCACGCTCCCTTTCCCCAAAACAATTGTTCATGCATTTAAGACAAAATCAATTAAGAGAAGTCTGACTTGTCTCTCTGGTAATTCACAATGCATTACAGAAAACAATAATATATTGCGAGCGAAGCGAGCAAGAAGATTTTGAGATTCAATTTTTTTTGCAGACTGAAATCAATATTGATTTTATAGGGTACAAATAATTTCATGGGGCGCCCAGGGCTGACTCCCGCCGTCAGCATAATAAATAATAATAAACATAATAAAAATAATAAACATAATCTGGAAAAAGGGACAGATGCCAAGTGAATGGAGGACGGGTATCATAGTACCTATCCACAAGAAGGGGAACATGATGGAGTGTGCAAACTATCGTGGAATTACATTGTTGAACGTTGCATATAAAGTATTTGCAAGAATTATATATAAAAGACTACTACCATATGTAGAAAAGTGCATTGGACCACATCAATGTGGGTTCAGGCCAGGAAAATCTACAATTAACCACATATTCACCTTAAGGCAAATACTGGAGAAAACTCTGGAGTTTGGGATAGGAACGCACCATCTATTTCTTGATTTTAAATCTGCATACGATAGTATAAACAGGGCCCAACTATATCTGGCAATGAAAGATCTTGGAATTCCAATAGGATTAATAAGAATGGTGAGGATAACTATGGAGGGCTCGAATAGTAAGATAAGAGTAGGAGGACAACTCTCAGAACCTGCTGAAATAGAAAATGGACTAAGACAAGGCGATGTGCTGTCCTGTTTGTTGTTTAACATTGCCTTAGAGAAGGTTATACAGGAAGCTCTGGTGCAAATTAGGGGTACCATGTGTTATAAGTCAATCCAGATACTAGCATATGCGGATGATGTGGACGTAGTAGGAAGATCTCTACATGCAGTAGAAGAAGCATTTCTGGCCATAGAAAGGGAAGGAAAGAAGATGGGATTGGTGGTGAATGAAGGGAAGACTAAGTACATGACAGCAGGTAAAGCACACGGATATAATGCATCACCGACCATAACAATGGCTAATTATACCTTTGATAGAGTGGATGTCTTTATCTACCTGGGTTCTGTTGTGACATATGAAAATGATTCACAGGAGGAAGTAAAGGCACGACTTATAGCAGCGAATAGGGCTTATTATGGACTACAGAGACATTTTAAGAGCACCATATTGTCCAGAACAACTAAGTTAACACTTTACAAGACACTGATAAGACCTGTATTGACCTATGCTGCGGAAACTTGGACCAGTTCAAGGAAAGATGAACAGCTGGTAGAGACCTTTGAAAGAAAGATATTACGAAGAATATTGGGAGCAGTAGGTGAGAATGGAAAATGGAGAAAGCGATTTAATAAGGAGCTCTAGGGCTTATATCAAGAACCAACAGTTATTGGTGTAATTAAGGCGGCTAGATTAAGATGGGTAGGTCATGTGATGCGCATGAGTGATAGTGACCCTGCAAAGAGAGTGATGTTGGATAGCCCAGGTGGACAAAGGAAACGATGAAGGCCTAAATTAAGATGGGTGGATGGAGTGGATGAGGATGTTCGGAAGCTCCAGGATAGAAATTGGAAAGTTGTGGCAAAAGGTAGAGATAGATGGAGACAAATCACAGAGGAGGCCAAGGTTCATCAGTGGACTGTAGCGCCATAAGAAGAAGAAGACTTGTCTCTCTGGTAATTCACAATGCTTTACAGAAAACAATAATATATTGCGAAGCGAGCAAGAAGATTTTGAGATTCAATTTTTTTTGCAGACTGAAATCAATATTGATTTTATAGGGTACAAATAATTTCACGGGGCGCCATGGCATTCTCTCTTTTACAACTTTTTTTTTTCATTTAGATCGTTCGGCGCCCAGGGCTGACTCCCGCCGACCCCTAGCTATGGTTCTGAACTTGATGAGATTAAAAAATGCAGATATTGTGAGCGAAGCGAGCAAGAAAATTTTACGATAATTTATTTGCATAAAATTTGAAATTTGGGGCGGTAATTGCTCCCTGCAGGTACCATTAGCCATTAATGTTTGCCCCCCTAGAACCCATTTCCGTCCAATGTTGGGGGGGCAATGTCCCCCCCTGTGGTAGCGCCACTGGCGTTAACTCTCTGACCTATGAATTTCTCCAAAACTCGCTACGCTTTGTTTATTTTTAACATGTAGCCTATAAGTTTTATTTTTTTGTTATTTTCCCATTATCATGCTTTATTCGCTTGTTTTCATATTGTTGTTTCTGTTGTTTTTAAATGTGTAGTTTGTTGCCTTGTAATCAAGGGGTCCCGTCCCGGGTACGATACCCGGTGGAGGCACAAGTGGTTCGGATCCCACTTTAAACTGTAGGTCCAGTCCCGATTAGCCTTACAGTAGTATAAAATACGATATTATGAGGACCACTTACAAGTGTAGAAAGTATGAACCCCCATCAAGCAGATTTGCTTATACTTAAAACAAGCTCAACATGCCCATATGAGCTTTTTGCTCAAGTGCGGAACCTGTCTAATCCAAGATTTTTGTGAAAATGCCCTCATGGATTCCATCAGAAAGTATGACCCCCCTCAGATTGATGTGCCTATACTTACAAAAGGCACTTCTGTGAGATTGTTGTCCATAAACTTGTTAAAAATATGCCCCTCTTGATATTTTTTTACCCACACCTAAAATTACGCCAAACGTATTAATACGCACATACACACCCACACCCCCACACATACACACATATTTACTTCCGGTTTAAGTTCAATTGGATACCAGGTTCAAATTGTATATTAAAACAATGCAATATGCAGAGACTCTCTAGAATTGCTCCGTGACTCTCTCATTTCTTACATCATAAACATATGATTTTTCTCCTATGAGAATAACACTACATATGGTGTCATCAGGTAAAGCCTCATGGAATTCACAGATAATTTTAATATTTGTTCTATCATTCACCACAACCTGTTTTCTTTTTGAAGCATTGATTACAAACATGGGTCTCTGTGCCTTGAATTCATCTGGTGTGTAATACATGTCAGTATTGCCTGTAGTGACTCTCTTGAAAGCCGAAAAAGCCTCATATAATTTGAGGAAATCATCCTTGGACATGTCTAAATTGTAATTTTCTCTAGGAAAGACCTCATTTCTGCCATTTTTAAGATATATGTTCTTGATGTTGCAGTTATCAAATTTGCTTGAATTTTTTTCCTGATTGTTGTGTCTTCCAGTCTGAAACAGTACCACCACAAAATCAGGCATGTCATATTGTATGCTGGAGAATGAATTTGTAGCATCAAACTCATAATATGTACCAGATGCGGGCTTCTGTACGCATTGATATGTATAAAATTGTAGAGGAATCTGTGGATTTTTTATTATATCAGCTTTGTATTTAAGAGCATAACTGGGCTCGTATTCAACAACAGGGATTCTTAGCTCCATAGTCTGAATAATGCATTTGCCTGCATCTGGTAGGGTATTGGGCAGAGCTTCTCCTGTAGGGTTTATTGAACTGTACCTCATCAAGGCATTATTATCATTGGCAGCTCTTCTAAATGTGATTCTTAAACCACCCTTCCACATAATTTCTTTGTAATCTGAGAAGAATCCTGGCAACAGGCGCATAGGGAACAGTACAGTGTGGTTTTTAGATAATATCTTATCACCAGCCTCGAATCCTCCTATTTTGTAGTAAGAAGCCTCGGTTTTGGATAATTTTAGTGTGGCCAAAGCTGTGGAGGTAATGCCGGGATAATCCACTCTGTTTATAACAACGCCATGTTTTCTGATCTCAATTTCAGAGAATAGATGTGGCACAAAATTGTCTACAAGTCTTATATTTGAATTTGCCGGATAATCTGTTCCATCGAGCTTTACAACATCAAATTTGATGTATAGATCTGCTCTGTGGGGGTGTATAAATCCATCCCCTACATCAAGATCAACCTCAATTTCTGTGTTGGGTTGATTTAAATTTGCAAATGTCCTCCTGTTTGGGGGGAATGATTGTAGCTCATAACTCTCAATATTTTCCATTGTATGTATTTTTATTTAAATATTAATTTCTATGATAGCAGTTGTTGTGGCTCCAGCAAAATCAACTAATTCTTCTTTTTCATTAGTGACCATCAATTCAATATAATCTATTCTGTTGTGGCACACAGGAAAATATAATGTTGGAGATGGATTGTAGATGATGGGCTCCATAAATTCAGAATTAGGTTTGAATGTTGCAATGATGCCTGTTTGTTTGTGAGTGCCTATGCCATTTGATTTGGTGATCATACCCTCAGCTACATTACAGTGAATATTCAGAGTCTCTATAGCTAAGAATTTAGGTATATTCATAGCAGTGTGTTTGATGCCTGGTTCAAGTTTTGTGTTGTTCTCAAAGCCTAACAGCTCTCCTATAGTACCCAGATCCACTGTTTCTGTAGCAGATACAATTTCTACTCTGTGAGTGACAGAATTTTGACTTAACACTATACCTCTGGGTAATTGAGCATTTAGAGTGGACAGATTATATTGCCCTGGAGTGATGACAATTTTTTCATCCCCTACTGCAATTTTGTTGTTGTGGTGTGTAATATTTGGGATCAGGTACATGCCATAAAATGCCCTGAGAGCTATTGTTTTGGGATACACTATGTCATCATGCAATTTGAGTTTCAATATTGAATTTTGGCTGGTGAGATGGAATACCCCCATGATGTTTCAGACACCACAAGGCTTTTTGAAAATTTTCAATTGATGGTTTATTTATTTGAGACAGATATCTAAGAACAGATAAACACAAATGTCCGCAATTAACATCTCTGAAGTTTTGACCACGGGCATTATTGTAATAAAGATTAGGTGATTTTAGATATTTTATTAAATTTACAGGTGGAACACCTCCAAATGAATCAAACACAAATGCCTCATCTTTTAAATATTTAAGATAGCAAATCCAGTGAGTGCCCTGATTTTTGTACTTATCCAAATTAACAATGCCACACTCTTTGTTGAGTGGTTGTTCTGGTAAAGAATCAGACATGTACACACCTCTAAAATGTTTGATGCCCAATGGCTTGATTAAAGCTTCAATATCTTGGTTTGTAAGCGGCTCTTGTTTTTTTTAAACTTATTCATGGCTCTCTTAACACCTTTGCCTTGTTTCTCCATGGCCAGGTTATGGCGCTTCTGCTCATCTAATTCTGCCCTATTTTTCTTGGCATCTATTACTGTTTTTGCTATTGCAGCTGACCCCCCCGCCAAGCTCCCAACAGCCCCGAGAGCAGCTAAGATGGCAGGGATGGTAAATATAAATCCCCCCACATGTGATTTTTTTCTTGTTTGCTGTAATTTTTTTAATTGGGGGGTGCTAAGCAACAATTTCATTCCATGTCCTTTTGCAATACAAGAGCTTTTTTTCTTGCGCTGCTTTTTGGTCAAAAGACTGTCAATAGTTTTAAGAGATTTGAGACCTGCATAAGGTATTTGATACATAACACCCTTGGCCTTCATTGTAGGTTTATTATATACATATTCACAACCCCCACCCCAGTTTTTGTTTGGTGCTCATAGCTATGGTGGTTCCCAATGCTGCTATTTTTTCACTCAAAGAAGCATCTTTGCTTACAAATCTGCCAAATGCAGCCTCTTCTAATTTTTTGTCTGCGACATGTCTCTTGTCAAGATCAGAATGTGTGTTGTATGCTATGTCATGGTCTCTACAAGCAGCATCTAAGGGATTAACACCAGGATCACCTCTGTTTAATCTATGATCTAGTTTTGTGCCTGGACCACAATATTGATAGCCTGGAATATGTAGTTCAAATGGCAGCTTGTTTATAATGTCATTAACAAGGCCCCGACCCTCAGAAATATTCCAAAATTTAGGTGGTAGAGTATTAATAATTTTTATGAGATATCCAATCCCCTTAGTGTCATTCACTATAAAATTAGACAATTTGGTGCTTATCATGTCCATAATTCCAACCTTTTCATTGTAAAAATTGTGGTTCCCAGCATTTTCCTCCCCAGCTATCACCAATAACCTATCTACAAGTTTCCTGACATCATCAACCCACACAAATTCTTTGGGCAGGGTGTTGTATTGTTTGATTCCACTTCCAGTCTTGATTTGTGACCATATGGGCTTGATTAAGTTGTTGTATTTTGCTCCACTGCTAGACTTGACTCTTTTTTGTGTGGGATCATTGTTCTGGTACAGAGCATCTGATTTTATTAATATTTCTTTGTAATCCTCATAATCTTGATCTGTATAGCTGCCAGGCCTTTTCCTAGTCATCAGTTCCCACAATCCAGGTGTTCCGGAGTACTTAACAAAAGCACCTTTTTCTCCGAGACGAGATTCTGAATATACAATTATATCATCTCCCATAAATGTTACTCTGAAATTGCCAATTCTATGTATGATGCTGCCATCAAGCTCTGTGTCAGCATATAAGCCAAACACCTCATCTTTATTGTCTTTAGGTGTGGTTAAATATTTTTGAGCAAGAAGACCCAATTCAATAGGATCCTGACTAGCCTCAATTCTTCTAGGAGGACTAGGTGTATGAATACTGGAAAGTGGGGTGAATGGATAATCTAATATGTTCCTTGCAGCTACAGGTACAAGCTCTGTGAGCAAATTTTGATTTTGCTCTGTAACAGTTTTGATATTTTTACCTAAATTATTAATAGCATCAATTACAGGCTGTTCTGTTTGTTTGTGTTTTTCATAAATTCCTCGGTTCTCTGATTTCCATCCCTTAAATCTTTTTACAAGATAATCTCTTAATTTAAGATCATCAATTATTGGCCTTTTCATGTTTATTTATATACGTCTCAACGTCTAGAAAATTGTTGATTTTATTTCTGTATTTGCCACTATTGGGTGTTCTTGTCATATCAATTGTGACAAACCCATAACTGTCCTGGTTCCAGCACTTGCTGCAAATCTTGGAAAAATCATTGTAGCTCAGGTCCCCACCTACATATTCATCATGTATGTGTTTGAGGTTGGTATGGTCTTGATGAAATACACATATAAAATTGCTATTGTCTCGGATCAGCTGCTTGGGTATTTTTGAAAAAGTCTGTGCCAGGTAGAAGCAATCAATGTTTTTGTGCCGGCCCTGTGTAAAGAAATTTCTAACCTTGTTTTGATTATCCAGTATAATGTCATCAAACACAACAACAGAATTATCGAGACATTCATGAAGTGGCTTAACATCTGGTTCAAAAGTGGCTATATCCAATCCATCATATAGCTTCATCAGCTGCTGATATTTTAATTGTTCCAAGCTCTTAGAGAAGATATACAAGTGCCTGTTTTTCCAGTCTAACCAGTTGGGTGCCAATAAAAAATTATCAACCATTAGTGTAGTTTTACCACAAGCAGATGGCCCAACAATAAGACACCTAATATTATCAGGTAGCAATTTGCCATTTCTCTTATTCTGCTGTTCAGGTTCTGGCAGCCTCTTTATAACATCCCAGGTGTTCATATTATCACTTTGTTTGCATCGATCCAGCTGTTTTCCGGATGACCCAGCCATTTGACAAATAACTTGTTGCCTTTTCTGCGAATAATTTTTTCTATGAGATATGTGTCAGGCTGTTTAGTTTTGCTGAGCTCTTGTTCATAGAACCTGCCTTTGAGAATTTCTCCTCGGTGGTCTTTTATTATATATGTGTTAAGGGTCCCGGGTTTAACCTGAACCACTGTAAATAATTCTGTGCTCCAGTTTCTTGTAAAGCCTCTCTTGAATAAGTGCTTATATTTACTGATTCTTACTTGATCACCCACCCTGTATTTGGCCTTTCTTGTTGTTGGCTGGTATTTAGGATAATAAACAGTGCTGATTAATTTTTGCTCATCAGATGAAGTTACTTCAGAGGGTTTCATGTTGATTGTGGAATGGACCGAGTTGTTATATTTATGTAGAAGTTCTGGAAGAATATTAATCCATTTATAATTACCTTGAAGTGTGAATTGTTTATACATAAGATTTTTTAAGGTTCTGTTGAATCTCTCTACAATTGAGGCTTTGAGATCACTGTAACTCGAATAATGTTTTATTGCCTGGCTTTTAATAAATTGTTGAAACACTGAATTATAAAATTCTTTGCCATTATCTGTTTGCAAATAGCGCGGGGATCTTCCACTCTGATTGATGATTGTCCTGAGGGCTTCTGTAACACATTTTCCAGTCTTGGATTTGAGTGGCACAGCCCAGGCAAATTTTGAAAATGTGTCTATTACAGTGAGTAGATACTTGTAGCCCTTGTTGATTTTGTCTAAGTTTTTCAACTGCCCACTTGCCATTTCAATCAAGTCGCTTTGCCATAAATCATCTATGCCTTTTGTGACTACTGGGAGTCTCTTATAATTATGTCGGGCTTGTCTGTGTAATTCATCAACAATAATTTTTCTAGACATAATATGTAAACAAGAATATTGCAACTATAGGGTGTTCAGCAGCTGATACTGCAGGATTTTCTAAATATAATTTGTCCCCTATCTGTATTTTAAATTCCAAAGTGCCATCATCTTCAGTATAGGCTGTTTCTAATGTATTGGGGTCTGTAAAATCCTCTAATTCCACACTGCTGATTTTCACTTTGTTATCAGCATTTGTTATTGATAATGTAGGGTAGTGGTGTGCCTGTGGCTGTAGCCAATATTTGATTTTGATTGGTCTCAATGTGCCCCCAACAAAAAATTGATAATAAAATTGTGCAGGGGACAGCATATATATTTTGCCTCCTGGTGTAAATGGAGAATCATATTCTTTGTTGGGGATGCTGTACAATTCAAGAATTACTGAATATTTAGGATTCTCAATTATGCCTGTTATTTCTTTTTCTGCTGTGAGCAATCTGCTTGTTACAGATTCAAGGTGCTCATTGATGGTTCTAACAACATCATCATGGCCTGGTTTTATTTTTATGTCCACAGCAAGTCTCTTGTATTGCTGCACAATATCTTGAAGCTGGGTGGCAAAAACAGACAGAGCATTTGCTTGATTGGATTCCATGGTCCCTAGCTGTTGCTTGATATTAGCTACAATTTGTTGCAAATTTTCAACAACTGCCAATTTTGAATTTTGAGCTGTAAGATCATGGACCTGTCTTCTGATATCCTCAAACAGGGCATGCAGTTCATTAATATGTTGATTGGTTGGTAGAGTGGCCACTGTCTGAGTGAGATGTTTGATCTCTGCCTGGATATTCTTGATATCTTCTGATTTTAATATCCTATTCACTGCTCTCTTAATATTTTTAAGTTCCTGTGATGTAGGCAAATTTGACACTGTATTTTGCAAAAATTCAAGTGCCAATTTCACATTGTGTAATTCAGAAGCATCAGCCACATTTTGCATAGCATCTTGGAGCAGGGCTATATCTGCCTGAGAGGGTGTGGATTGTTGTAAAATTTCAAGTTTTGTTTGGATATCATCTATCAAGTGATGAAAATGAGACAGTTCAGATTCAGTGTTGAGGTTTTCAAGCTTTGTGATTTGTTGCTGGACACTGACAAGGGTATCTACAATCCCAGGCAATCGGGATTCAAGTACATTTGCCAAATCACTTTGCACTGCTGCTATTGTACCTTCAAGATGGGTTATGGAACTTTGAATTTTTCCAAAATCTTCGTATGTTTCAAGTTGCAGCTTGATGTTTGCAACACTCCGAGTTATTGCATTTAAAGCATCAGAAGATGGCAAATTGTTCATAAAATTTTCAAGTGTCTCAATTTTTTCTTTAACCTCGGCTATGGCATTGTTCAGAGGGTCCAGATTAGGTATTTGGAGTGACTGAATCTGTTCCTTTAGAGTGGAAATCACTAGATCAAAATCTTCTTGTGATTTTATGCTTTTGACAATTGTTTGGAGTTGTGTCTGGACATTATTTATTTGCTCTTCCAATTGCTGTTTCAATTGCTCAGAGTTGGTGGCCTGGGTCTTAAATTTGGCTTGAAGAGCTGCAACAGCCTCTTCCAAACTTTGAAAATTATCCAATGTAGCCAGATCAGTATATTTCTGAAGCAATAATTTAAGTTCAGAATCAATTTTAAGAAGAGGGTCCATGCATTGTGATTGCAAATTTGTAATTTCTAATTGAAGACTGGCATTGAGTGTGGTTTGTAAAGCTTGTAAATCACTTCTTAATTTTTTGACTCTGACATCAAGCATCAGAATCTCATCACTGTGATCTTCATGTCTTGTGTGGCCAAAAATATCATTAGGCATTTTGTTTAGTAGTTATTTATTATTGAATACCTGATCCTTAATTCTATAAAAAAAGGTATAAGCTTATCATAAGATCCAGGGACCTCAATATATAAGCAGTCACCAGCAGAAACAGTATAAACAGTGCCAGAAATCATGTTTGAGTGCTTAATTCTGTAAATATTTCTCCCTACTGAAATTTTAACATCACCCTCAGGAGTTGTAATAAATTGTAATTGCCCACCTACAGGTAATTGGTAATGATTTAAATTATTGTTAAATATGTACAATATTTTGCCTGTTTCATCATCAACATCTGTAAATATGCTGTTCAGATGAATAATTAACAAACCACTTAGTTTAGATATTACAGATTGTATATCAGAAGAGGGTTGTGGTGTTGGCAGCTCCATAATACCTTGTTTTTTAAACCCAAATAAGTTCATAGGCATGTTTATTTATTTCAAATCATGCTCTGTAATTGGGCATTGATTACCATTTTTCAAATCACAATGCCCCCATGGTAGAGTATGTATGCCACATGATAAAATGCATCTCTTATCATCATGTGGGTCCAGAGCCACTTTTCTTACAACATTTGAAGTCAATAAGTGATCCACACTCTGAATTCTGGATTCTGATGTTTTGATTAAATTCTGGGATTTGAGACAATTTTTATAATCTTCAAATTGGAGCTCTTTTTCCACAGTTACTTTGCCAATGCCCTTGGCTTTTTTGACAACAGCATCACATGTTTTAAAACTGTACATCTTGGCACTAAACCCAGCAAATTCCACAATAACATCACCAAGTGTCTCATCTTTTAACTTGCCGGGCACCTTTTTGTTGTGGGGTTGAATATTCAGATGGTCTGGCAATTCACTGGTATCAAAATATTTAAACAATTCAGGCTGTGACATATCTTGATAAACATCTTCTGTTTTAATATCAAGAATAAAACTATCCGTGTTCATGTACATCAATTTTATATTATCACCATAAAAAGGTTTCAACACATCATAATACAATGTTAACATATGTAATTTAGACAATTCCAATATCGCAGCCCCTACATAAATAGGTTTATCAAACTTAATCTTTGTTTTTCTCATGTTGAAAAGTGCCATATTTTCATCATAAATTCTTCTGTAATTGAAATTAGGCTTTGCAACCAATTTTTTGCTCAGGCTGGGGTCAGTAATTATTTTAACATCGGTATGTTTTCTGACATTTTCAATTGTTTTGCCATATACAGAATTAACCATCAATTTAAACAAGCCCTTATCAAATTCGCTTTTTGCAGATGTTCGAAGCTCCGTGTTTGTATCAATGTATGGTTTCAACCATTCTGAGTGCCTGAACCTCAAAACTTTTCCAAGTTTGGTCACTTGAACACCATGTTTCATCAGGAACTGGAGGTTCTTGTAATATATGACACAACCTTGTTTTGGCTCCAGTGTCATCATGAGCTTCTTCTGTTTAGAGCCAGGTGAGCACTGAACCTCGGGAATTGGGGGCAGATCAGAAAATTTGTTGTGTAAATGATCTGGAATTGTCAGATCAACCTCTAAGAAGAGGCCATGTTCTCTGTCATCATAGTTCTGAAGATCTTCAATATTAAAATCTTCAACCCATTCAAGCCCTGCATATGGCAATTTTTGCATCATTGCGTGACCATAGAGGCTGTTGGCATCTACATACACTATATAATTTGATGGCCGTGCTGGATCATGATCAGGCATATATTTGTTATTTGCTCTGGCATATCTCTGAGAACATTGCACCATACCTCCTTTTATATTTTCCTCCATAAACAGATACATATCTTGATCTTGGATCAGATCCAATTGCTTTTTGGTGTTTAAAAACATTGCAGCCCATGCTAGGCCCGGTGCACTGTAAAAATACACTGGGTCCAGCTCATAATTTTGCATTGATGATTTTCTGAATGCCTGCAATATATCAGCTAAGAGGGTCACATCAAGTTTTAAATATGCCATGTGATAATCACCAAATGTCTGACATTTTAAATTGTTCCACATCAACTGGGCATGGTGATAATCATCATCAGTGATTCCAGATCCTCTGATTTTGCTGTAAAACTCTTGTTGTGGTGGCAGAGAACACTCATCAAATTTAGAAAAATCTGTAACATAGTCATATGGATATACACCCTTCCGCCTAATTAATTTCAGGTCCTGATTTGGAAACAAGGCACATGTGATTTTGAATTGATCATCAGATAATTGAGTGGCCAGTGTAGCCAGGCTAGCAGATAAAATTCTGTAAGAATCAAGAAATCTCATGTGAATAGGAACATCATTAACTTTAATTGTTTTGCTAATAGATATATATTTTTCATCATTTTCAGCTAAAATATTTAAATTCTGCTTCTCAAACCCCTCGTACCTGATCAGATGATGGAAATCATAATTGGATGCTCCATGGCAAAATATGGGGATAAATTTTGGTCTCTTGATCTTAATATTACAGCTATTACACAGGGCCATTAAGAATTTACCATCTGTATGAGAATGGTGTTTCACCTTGATATTTGTATCTGAAAATTCAGAATCACATACCGGGCATTTTTTTGCATTGTTGAAATCCTCAATCTGTTTCTCTGTTAAAGGCAACATGGGCTTTGATTTTAATAAGATATTAGATGCTATGTCACGGCACTCATTTTCTATTTTACGTGCAAATATTTTGATGGCATCTGGCCCCATGTATGAATATTCTTTAGTAACAACGCCATCCTGTACAACCACATAACAAAAACTGGAAGGTTCATGTAGCTGGTATGGTGTAATTGAAGATTCTTCAGGATCTGGATTGCAGGATGCAAGAGATTTGAGGATTGATTCAAAATCACAGAGAATATATGCTGGGTGTTCCAACAAGGCTTCAAATTTTTTGAATTTGCAATTTTCACTTGGCATTGGCATCACCATATGAACAGGTTTATGGTTGCCACAGTATTTCAGATGCTCAATTAACTTGTTTTTAGCAATTTCTGCACTCTCTTCACGAACCCCATTTATTATTTTTTGACCATCAAATACAGTTAAACATCTTCTGCACAACCTGAATATTCTATTGGTTTTGTCTAGTTGTTTTCTGACTAAAGCTTCAAGACTGTGTATTAGAGTGTAATGATATGTGCCATCTCCTTCAATTAAGAGCAGATTAATTGGAACAGCAGAATCATCATCAAATATACTGATTCTGAGAGGTGCTATCGAGCAATTGCCAGTGGAGCAAATATATACATTAATAGATAATTGTTTGCCATTGATATCCCTGGCCTTTTTTTCAAATTTATCAATATTCTGTACATACATTGGATATTCTAAACCCTCCATTGCATCGTCAAAATCATGTTCATGTTGTTTGTAATAATTTATTCTTTCAGGATGCCTTGAAACTGGAAACAAAGCAGCTAATATACACCACAAAAAGCATTTTTGGTCGGTATTTTTTATATTAACCACGGCTTGTTTGTTTTTAATATTGTCAGGTAATGGCAAATATGTAGATCCTTGTAATGGGCTGAATTTAGAAATATTAACATATAACTTGTGTGGAGAGCCGCATAGGCTCCATCCAGACTCTTTTGCCGCAAATTCAGAGTGTTCAATATTCAATTGATCTATCAACCTGCTTATTATTGTGTCTGAATTTGCATTTGAATATACAGGTACAGTTGCTGTTATGTGGGGCTGTGTAAATTTTGTGCCGTTTGGTTTCTTATATTGCACAAACAATTTGAGAGAGAGCTTATAAGAGCCATTTTGTGCATTTAGAATTGCCTGCAGATCAGAATTTATACTGTTCAAAAAATTCTCAATGCCACATCTTGGCTCTGATACAAACCGGTGATCTCTTAATTGGCCATTAAAACTGCTATGGATGGGTTCATAGCGTGGCTGCTTTGCAGGTCCAGCATTAACAGGTGCTTCGTGCTTCCTTTTCAGACCAGATGTAGATGGTTGTGAGGGCAATGTTGATGACTGTGCAGAACAAGTATCTTTATGTGTATATGTGAAGTATTGCATGTTATATTTTCTATGGCATTTGGGGCAAATTTTTGTGGGAGCTCTGCATTTGTCTGGGTTACAAATCTTTTGGTGCTTGGCCCAATTGGGGCTGGATATATTCTTATTGCATTGATTACAATATTTTTGATTCGGCATTTCTGTTGTTGTTTATTATATACAATTTCTTGGGATTCAATTCAAAACTCTATACTGGATCAGTTGGGTTCAACACTGTGCTGTGTATACCTAGTGTGTATACCTAGTGCATGTGTGTGTGTGTATGGCTATGGAATTTCTGTTGTTGTTTATTATATACAATTTCTTGGGATTCAATTCAAAACTCTATACTGGATCAGTTGGGTTCAACACTGTGCTGTGTATACCTAGTGTGTATACCTAGTGCATGTGTGTGTGTGTATGGCTATGGAATTTCTGTTGTTGTTTATTATATACAATTTCTTGGGATTCAATTCAAAACTCTATACTGGATCAGTTGGGTTCAACACTGTGCTGTGTATACCTAGTGTGTATACCTAGTGCATGTGTGTGTGTGCATGTGTGTATGTGTGTGTGTGTGTGTGTGTGTGTGTGTATGTTAGTGTGTATGTAGGTGGGTATGTGGGTGGGTGTGGGTGTGTATGTGGGTGGGTGTGATCAAGATCAAGGTCAAGGTCATCTCAAGGTCAAGATCAAGGTCAAGGTCAAGGTCAAAATAATCGAAAAAATAATCGAAAAAATAATCGAAAAAATAATCGAAAAAATAATCGAAAAAATAATCAAAAAAATAATCGAAAAAATAATCGAAAAAATAATCGAAAAAATAATCGAAAAAATAATCGAAAAAATAATCGAAATCAAGGTCAAGGTCAAGGTCATGTCAAGATCAAGATTAGTATGTGTGGGGGTGTGGGTGTGTATGTGCGTATTAATACGTTTGGCGTAATTTTAGGTGTGGGTAAAAAAATATCAAGAGGGGCATATTTTTAACAAGTTTATGGACAACAATCTCACAGAAGTGCCTTTTGTAAGTATAGGCACATCAATCTGAGGGGGGTCATACTTTCTGATGGAATCCATGAGGGCATTTTCACAAAAATCTTGGATTAGACAGGTTCCGCACTTGAGCAAAAAGCTCATATGGGCATGTTGAGCTTGTTTTAAGTATAAGCAAATCTGCTTGAGGGGGGTTCATACTTTCTACACTTGTAAGTGGTCCTCATAATATCGTATTTTATACTACTCCTTACTGTGCATAAAGTGGACTTAAAACAATAAATCAATCAATGTGTAGTTTTTGGCTGTATATTGATTAAAAGCAACACAAGCGGAAGCCATTTCCACTTTCAAGAAATATCAACAAGTGTCCAATCTGTTGAATCTGTTGCCTTGACATCCTGTTAGGATTTTACATAGAACGTTGATTGTGATATGAAGAAGATGCCATATCTATGTAAGATAATATTTCAACAGAGAAAGGTTTGTTATATTTTAATTGTGTAAATGACTATAGTCGCACTGTATAGCAGTGAGTGTTCTCAATGATTTAATGACAATAAACTCTGGACAAGAGAAATTGTCTTGAAAGTTTCCAAAAACACGTCCTGAGAGGGCTCAGCGTAGGCCAACTCAAATGAGTCTCTCATAACCCTACTGCGCACCGAGATTGGACAACTACCGTGACGTAGTAATCAGTGGCTCCTGAAAAGAATGAACGTCACAAACTTCAGTCCTTAAAGATAAGAGTGGATCAATGTATTCTCCAAACCTCAGTCTCCTAGTATGAGAGAATGATCTTAGCTCTCTATTCCTCGGAATAATCTACAGAACGTTAGCCCTAGGAAATAACAGTGGGGTTAGCTAACAATCGGAATATTTCCCAGAACTTCAGCCTTTGAAGATTAGAGGGTGTTAACTCTCTAACGGTAAGAATATTCCCCAGAGCTTCTTCAATCCTTGGAGATAATAGTGGCTTACCCGTTACCGTTCGGAATATACTCCTAGCCTCAGTTGCTGAAGATAACTCTCTAATGCTCCGAATAATCTCCAGAACTTCATTCTCTGAAGATGAAAGTGGCGAATCATCTCCATCAAATTTTGAAATATATTTCATCTTTCATTTTTCTGAAATTGATCGGCATACAGAAAGATTTCGCATACGTAATTCCAATCTAATGTACCGTACTTATAATAAATATCCAACACACTGATAACTTACAAAGGAGGTTATCTAAGTGTCCCCCTCCGATTACCATTAAACCTGGAAGGTGTATAGAGGGGCCCAAAGGAAGAAATACGTGTTTTTTTGTTTCGGCTAAAAACTGTTTTAGGGGGCAAAACCTCCCCTCTAATGTCAAGATGAGGACAAATTGAAGTGGGGATCTGACCCCTGTGTCCCCCTTCGATTTCCATGAAACTTGGAAAGTGTATAGAAGGGCCCAAAGGAAGAAATAGGTATTTTTTTGTTTCGGCTAAATAAGATTTTAGGGGGGAAAACCTTCCCTCTAATGTCAAGATGAGCACAAATTGAAGTGGGGATCTGACCCCTGTGTCCCCCTCCGATTTCCATGAAACTTGGAAGGTGTACAGAAGGGCCCAAAGGAAAAAATAGGTATTTTTTTGTTTCGGCTAAATAAGATTTTAGGGGGAAAAACCTTCCCTCTAATGTCAAGATGAGGACAATTTGAAGTGGGGATCTGACCTCTGTGTCCAACTCCGATTTCCATGAAACGTGGCAGATGTATAGAGGGGCCCAAAAGAAGAAATACGTGTTTTTTGTTTCGGCTAAAACAGTTTTTAGTTGGCAAAACGCCCCTCAAATGTCAAGAAGAGGACAGATTGAAGTGGGGATCTTACCACTGCGTCCTCCTCTTGTATCGGGTAATGGATATCACCTATATGATATCTAGGTGATGCTTGATAGGATTATGGTTCCCGTGTGCGGCTATTTTGATGCTCCGTTACCCTGCTTTAATCAGTCTATTGTTATGCCCATGCCTATCCGGGAACAACGGTGTCTATGAATTCGTCATCTCTCTACAATTGCACTGCGTTTGGTACCGACAATCATACAGTTCTGTGCTGCGTGTGTTCCAATTATAATTATATGAGCTTGTTGTTCCTATGCCAGATTTACGTGGTTTCGGAGTCAGATCCCCACTTCAATCTGTCCTCATCTTGACATTTGAGGGCGGTTTTTAACCCCTAAACATTTTTTTACCCGAAACAAAAAAACAGGTATTTTTTTTTCCTTTGGCCCCCTCTATACACCTGCCACGTTTCATTAAAATCGGAGGGGGACACAGGGGTCAGATCCCCACTTCAATTTGTCCTCATCTTGACATTTGAGTGGGGTTTGCCCCCTAAAACAGTTTTTTAGCCGAAATAAGAAAACACGTATTTCTTCCTCTGGGCCACTCTATACACCTGCCAAGTTTCATTGAAACTGGAGTTGGACACAGGGGTCAGATCCCCACTTCATTTTGACATTTGAGGGAGGGTTTTGCCCCCTAAAACAGTTTTTAGCCGAAACACAAAATACCTATTTCTTCCTTTGGCCCCCCTCTATACACCTGCCAAGTTTCATGGAAGTCGGAAGGGAACACTTAGATAACCTCCCTTGTTAGTCATAACTCTTACAATAGAAGCACCTGAAGTACAAGAAAAGATGAAGCGGATGTTCATCCTGTCAGTGCCTGCGTGTCTCGTGGCATATAACCGTACAGTGTAATGCTTCCTGAGAAAACTTATGCGGAAAAGGCTACGAAAATGTTAGTATTGCGGCTGATCATCACACAGAATATTTCTTTAAATAGTGGCCGAACAGAAGAACAGTACACAGTATACCGCTTGTTTTCGACACGACGACACCTCTGCGACACTCAGAGTAAGGTTCGGGTCTTTGTTATTTTTACCGCGCCGTGTGATTCTCGTAGTGAGTGAGTGAGATAGTGACTGGTGCTAATTGAAACGTAGTGTTTATACGTTACCTGTACATTGGATTGGTTTTCATTTTTTGTGACGAAGGACAGTGATACGACTATGGCGGGCTAAAGCCGAAGAGAAGGGGTGACTATACGGGTCTTCCCCAAAGCTATCCTGCATGAAGCAGACGCAACAGTCAGTACACCGTAATCACTTCGCGAAGCCACACCGCTAAACCGACACCACGCCGCCACATCACCACACCGACGCCACAAACGACGCCCACAGCCCAAGATGAAGCCATGTCACGATGCCGAAAGCCGCCAGTCCGAATTAGCGTCCTTTGAGTACTTCGACGCCGACGCCCGACAGAAATTCTACAGAGAGAGAGATTGAGGAATGGATAGATGAAACGACACCAGCCCACAGATATACCATTTTTGAGATGGAATAGGGAGGCGAAGCAACTTTCGCTACGTCTAGAGACGACGCCGACGTCCTGCGTAAACCTAGCGGTGAGACGCCACGCCACGAGTGCCCTAGTACAGCGACTTCGCCCATTTCGCCGTCCCCGAGTAGCCTTGAGAGACGATGTCGAAGTTATTAATCGCTCCACCACGAAGCGGACAGATGGCAGAGAGGCAGTTTCCCCCATCTTCGTCGCCGTGATGTCGAAGCGTAGAAGGAAGGTGTGTACAAGAAGTTTGCGAATCGCCGCTACAAAGAAGTAACGTGGGGAAGTATTAGTGCCACGAGGAGGACACGCGCGAGCACCTCGGATTGACGTCACGCCGCCGTCAAAACAAGTACTGTAAACATCGCTGGAACGTCTAGTACGCCGAGATGGTACAGTATACTACAGTTAATTTTTCTATATGTGTGAGTGATCATCGACCCCAGGACTCCAAACATCGGCCGTCGGATGAAAAGATACCAGTTTTTAAATTAAAATTCGCAAAAGTATTAATAAAATTTTTGGCCAACTTAATCTAAAATTTCATAACAACAATTTCTAATTCCGAAGATCGTTCACGGCATACCATTGCTTTTCCCACGCTCTGCACCGAGCTGTTTGAATAATACTTTTACTTTATGATACTTTATATGTTTTACTCAGTAAATACTTATGATTTTAAATGTGTATCTTGTCTCCCGTCCAGAGAATTCGCGTATCTTTTGCAGAGATCGCATCTCAGTTTAAGTTAGGAAAGAATGTAATTTAACTTCGTGCTGTTTATATTATATTTATGCTACAGTTGTCTTCATTTTCATTCAGTAAACTTGTACTTGCCTTGCTTTGACATGTTGTACTGGTTGTGTGCCTGCCTAAAGTTTTCAAGTTCCAAGACACATTTGTGAAACTTCGATTATAATTAATTAATGTTTAATTAATTGTGAAATATATAGAAGACTACGTGCTATGCAAAATGTCTTGTCTTGATATCCAAAAAAAGACCTATGTATTCATCTTAATGTATTTTTACCCCTGCAGTATGAGTGAGAGTGTGAATGCTTTAGTGATAGTGAGGGGTTTGTGTAATGTGTCTATATTTTTGGTGTTATACAATATACATTTACGTTATCCTACAAATGACTATATATATATATATATATATATATATATATATATATATACGTTGTACGAACTGTGTACGCTAATCTGTAATGCAGCTCGGGGCGGTAAAAATACTGTCAAACTTATTGACACCAGTAACATTATTGGTTTCGCAACGTGGTGGCCTCATCTCTACAAAAAAAAATGAGGCATCTGTGAAAACTACCATGTATTCCTACAAGAATCGGCAGTATTTTCAGATTTCCAAGTATCATTACTTTGAATACTGTGTTGACCATAAGGGTACTGTCAAGGTTTCCGAATTATTCGAAGGTTTAACGTCTTACACCTTCTATCTATCCAAAGGTGGAATAATTGTAATTCCTACGCCACGTACGTTCCCAGTTGCACGTATGACGATCAAGCTTACTAAATTGAAGGACATATGAACTGCCTTGTCGTATGTACAGATGACGTCAAAGGATTTTATGATGATATTCTTCAGTGGCCCACTACACACGGCAATGAAACAGACTTAGAGTAACACATGCATGTATGAGCTCGTACATTATTGTACTTCAAACACGGACAATAAAGTCCAGAAAGTGCAATACACTGTCATTTATTGCTGAATCTATAATTTTCTGTGGCATATATAACATAACATAACCTAACCTAGCTTATGTGGTAATGACAAACGGGCGTTTGTAGGATATTTTTCGTCTTATTTCTCAAAGTTTCCACTTTTATTGCAGAAAGGTACCGAAGTCACAACCTTTTCATCTCCACTGTCTCTAGCAGCATACTGCGGGGTGCCGCATTGAGGGTTGCAAAATTAACTATTCTTTATGCTGAATATTTGAGCCAACAGCGGTACATTTCTTTCTTACACTATCAATATTATATGATTTTTCTTGTTTTTCTCAGAATTGTGGAAAAGTGACTCAGGTCCCTTTCTGCAATAAGCCATTCATATATATATATATATATATATATATATATATATATATATATATATATATATATATATATATATCCTCATTAAATATTGGTATATACATTTGCTCAACGTCAAGTCAGTGCAGCTTTTCTGATGATTTCAAGGGCTAAATATCTATTATTATTATTATTATCGACGAAATTGTTATTATTGATTATTATTATTATTATTATTATTATTATTATTATTATTATTATTAATTATTCAACATCACTGTATGCACGAGTTGGCTATGCGGCGGGGGTGAAAACCGATCCAGTCACACGAACCCTGGAATCGAACCGTTAGCTCGGCACCTAGAAACGGAACTTCTGTCTCCCGACGAAGGTGAAGTTTCCCAGTGAGCTTTGTCGCCCACGAACATGCACCCACTGGAAATGCCGAGTGAGACAGTCATGAACACTTCTGGGTTGTAACAATCTTATTGACTCCCAGTGGGATCATTACAACCCAGAAGTGTCCGTGATTGTACCAGTAAGTTCATCAAACGTCAACGCATGTTTCTACTGTCGTTTTTGGAACAAACCAGGAATGCCATTTTTAAAATAAAAAAGCGTAACTTTACATGTTTTCAGGGCAGTTTTCGGTGGTTTACAGATCCAACCAAATTAGTTCCAAAACATTATTTATTTGGCGCAGACAAAACGTTAAAATTTGTAGACCAGCGACATTTAATCATGAAGTGTCTCCCCTATCATGCAATTCTCCAGTGGAAATTCAGTTGTTGCGGTGATTAACGTTCCGAGAACCGAACCCACTACCTTCCAGTGTAAAATACATCGCAATCTGTGCAGAGAAGCATGAAAATCGCTAATCAATACGCAAGTTTACACGCGGCTGCCCGCTTGATTACGTCGCCCGAAGCTTCCTCGGTTACCGTTAAACGTGTAAAAAAAAATGGATGTTGACGATGTTCTTGGAAACAGCAGCGCTACGGTGGCAGCTTAGCGAAATAACAGTTTCGGAACGTTATACGTCTTCTTCGCATCCGAAAAACCGAACTCGCTAGATTTTATGAGCGGTTTACTGTTCGGTCGGGCAATAAGATTGAAACGTCTCAACTTCGTAGACTTTGCAAAACGAAATGAGTGCGTCACTTCAGAAAGTAGGCTGACAATAATGCACAGTGCGGTTATTGGAAAATGAGAGGGAAGTTAATGATCACGTGGGTGCCATTAATTAAAGTGAAGTCACGTTTTTCACAGAAAGATCAGCCGACATCCCTATGACGTAAGGGGAGAGTAACGGAGAGGGGGAGCTTCCCTGCCTCTTTCACAGATATAGGTGTCTTTTTCCTTGTTTTGTGTACACATTATATTAGTCTGTTAATTCCGATTTGAAGCTGTGTATCTTCTATCGATTAGTCTATGGACCTTAACAACGCCTCTACTTCCTTAGCACCTTTCTAAAAATGACATCACTTTCCAAGTTCGATATGTCCAATATACGTTAACAGCAAAGAAATGGATGGATGGTAATTTTGCAACCTTTTTCTCAAATAATGGAAATGCCTGCTGGGTAAACCATTTATTTGTATCCGATAAATACATACTTTCTATTTTAAATCTGCTTCTTGGCGTTAATTTCTCTCTAAGAATAAGTACAGGGAATAAATGAGATAACAGAAGCTGCCAGAATAACCAAATGCGTTATTAGAAAGAACATTACAGTCTAAGTGGCTTATAGTCTGTGGGAAAGTCAGTCAATGCATATGTTACATGTGCTCTACAAAGTGGTTTCGTTCATGGTCAAACCAGTTAATGCATATGTTACATGTGCTCTACAAAGGGGTTTCATTCATGGGCAGATCAGTTAACGCATGTTATATGTCCTCTGCAAAGTGGTTTCATTCATGGGCGTATCAGTTAACTTATGTAGAGCTGCAAAAAATCCGGCTTTAAAATAAAAAAAACTGAAATTTTTGCTTTTTTGGCTTTTTACCAATTACAGCTAACCTATTTCACTTGAAGTTACTGTTATGAGTTTACAGGTTTGTAGGAACATATTTTACAACTAAATAAAAAAATTACATCATGTAGCAGCCAAAATACAGATATTAGCCAATCCCAGTGGGCACATATTGCATACTGGTTAAGATATATTTTTTACCCTAGCTAACCGGGGCCACCACCTCTATTGTTTAGATTTTTCAACGGTTTGAAAATAATAAATTACATTGTTTCCTGGGATGTTCCCAATATTTATTTATTACTTTTGTTCATAAAAACATAAATGTAATGTAAATAGGAGCCAAAATGCACTTGGTGGGCCAATCAGGCGCCATCTTTGAATGTGTGTAATTCGAGACACTCATGCCAGTGACAGTGTATAATTGGTTGGTAATGATGGTAATTAATGTAATTATTATATTTAATAAAGAAATACACTTGTGCAAAATAAAAACCATTCATTCATTCATTGTTTTCTGCCTAACTGGCAGGTTTTTTCACTGCAATCTCCAGCTTTCCCTATTCTCTGCCTTACGCTTCATAATAGCATACGACCCAGTTAATTTAATATCATACATAAGCTGATATCTCTTTCTTCCATGGACTTTTCCTCCTTCAACCATTCCCTCCAAGGCATCCCTTAGCAGGCAGTTCCTTCTTAGACAGTGTCCTAACCAGTTTCTTTTCCTCTTCTTGATGGTTTCCAGTATAGATCTTTTTTCACCAACTCTTTTCAGTACGGCTTCGTTTCTTACTTTGTCCGTCCATTTTACACGCTCCATTTTTCGCCATGTCCACATTTCAAAAGCTTCGAGTCGTTTCTCTTCATTTCTTCTCAACGTCCAGGTTTCTGCACCATATAGTGCTACACTCCACACAAAACATTTCACTAATCTCTTCCTTAGACCTATGTCCATGGGCCCACAAATAACATTTTTTCTTCTATTGAAAGCTTCTTTTGCTATTGCGATTCTTATTTTCACTTCTTGTTTGCAGCTCATGTCACTGCTTATAGTGCATCCGAGGTACTTGAAGCTATCCACTTGCTGGATTCTTTCACCGTTTGCTCTCACATTAATATTCCTTGGTTTCCGTCCTATAACCATTGCCTTTGTCTTGTTTACATTAATCTTCATCCCATACTGCTCACAGCTGCTGTTTAACTCTTCTAACATACTATTTATGGTTAATTCATCCTCAGCGAATAATGCCATGTCATCAGCAAATCTTATGCAGTTTATTCTTTTTCCTCCCAATTTGACACCTCCTGTGCCCTGGAAACAATTTTTCACTGTATCTTCTAAATAGATATTAAACAAAGTAGGCGATAGGCAGCATCCTTGTCGTACTCCTCTTCCAATTTCACAGCCTTCTGTCATTTCGTCTCCTGTTCTCACTTTAACTCGTTGATTCATGTATAAGTTGCTTAGAAGTCTTCTCTCTTTCCAATCTACACGAATTTTCTTCAGAATTTCTGAAAGTTTAACCCAATTCACTCTATCAAAGGCTTTCTCCAGGTCTACAAATACTACAAACACATCCTTTTCTTTCTCTAAATATCTTTCCCCAATTGTACTCAGTAAACCAATTGCATCCCTTGTACCTCTTCCTTTCCTGAAACCAAACTGTTCTTCCTCTAACTCGCCACTGACCTTCGAGTATAGGCGTCTGTTCAGAATTCTTAGAAGAATTTTTGCCGAGTGAGATATCAAGCTGATTGTCCTGTACTCAGAACATTTTCTGGCATTGCTTTTCTTCTGCAGAGGTACCAAAACAGTCTCCGTGAAATCTTGTGGCCAATCCCCTTTCTCATAGATTTCATTGCATAAGTGCAATATTTCTCTTTTTCCATCTCCCAGGCATTTGATAAGTTCAACAGGAATTTCATCAGTGCCCGTTGCTTTCCCATTCCTCATTTCTTTGAGTGCTTGCTCAAATTCGTCATTCAGGATATAGTATCCTTTCTCATCATCAGGCACGTCGTCTTCATTTTCTACATTCAGACTGTCTGGGCGATTCTCTTTCTGGTAGAGCTCTTCAACGTACTTTCCCCACACATTCGATATTCCTTTTTTGTCTGTGATTTCACATTCTTCCTCGTCTTCTATCATCCACATTGTTTTCCATTTCTTCTTTTGGAAGCCCAAGCAGTTTACTTCACGATACATCAAGTCATGCCTTCCTCTTTTTTCCAGTTCTTCAATTTCTTCACATTTTTGTTTCATCCATTGTTCTTTTGCCCTGTCAGTTTCTCTTCTTAGCTGGTTATTCAGTATCCTGTAATTATTTCTTCCCTCTTCTGTATTTACATTCTTCCATTTTCTCCGTTTCTTCTTATTTTCCAGCATACTTTCAGTAATCCATGGTTTCTTTGCACTTTTCCTTTCACTGTAGCCTATTGTTTCATCCACTGCCTTCCGTAAGCAGCTTTTTATTCCATCCCACATCTCAGCCTTATTGTTACAACTTGTGAGTTTTAGAGAATGATAAAATATAGCCTATGTGAGACACATGCAGTAATTGGTTATTATTAAAATTAATAAATAACTGCTTATGTAATCAGCAAAGGAAGCAGTGATTCAATAATAAAATGGTTTCTTGTGATAAAATAGTGTGGGCCTGTGAGTCGTCCCCTGGTATATAAGTTTCTCGTACAGCACGGGTAAGTTAGGGTTAAACAAGCTTTTACATGTTTGTGTCTCAATTTACATGTTGATGTCATAAAATATGAAACAAATGTTAATATCAAAATATTTGATGTTTCGGGACAATTAAAAATCTTTACTGTTCACAACACACATGCAGAAGTATACGTATTACGTGAAGGTGTGTCTATATCCTGTTTAACGGAGCTTTCAGATGGAAGCGACACGTGGCTCTTGGAAACCAACCCTTAGAAGTAAATGCAATCTTTCAAACCGAAGCAACATAACCTGCAAGTGTCGCTTGTCACTTGGTCTGTACAGTTTTCTCAGGGAACTTTTAGACAGACTAAACAAGTGACATGTGTCACTTGGAAGCAGACCCTCACTAATCCATTCAACCTCTTGAACCGAAGTGCGACAACGAGCTAAACATGTCACTTGCATGTTGCTCGGACTATACTGTTTTCTCAATGGTGTGCATCGTACCGCTTCAGTCTGTTGTTCTTGCATGCATGGTGAATGATTTGCTTTATACTGAAGGAGACTGTGTCGCTTGTCATCTGTGACTTCAGTCTGAAAGCTCCTTCAGTGGCACACATCGTGTCGCATCGGTCCTGTTTGTACATGTGTGGTGAATGCTTGCTTATAGACTGAAGGGCCCCATGTCGCTTGTCACTTCAATGTTACACCTCCACTGTAATGTGTTGCTTCGGTCTGAATGTTCTCTATACTTAACAAGATTGTTAGTTACTTCATCAGAGATTAAGATTTACTTTAGCCTGTAAATTACAGAAAACAAATTGCAAGTTTTTGAAAGAGTCAATGTGCTGGTAACCGCCTATTGGGAAAACGTTCGTGATACGAACGCCGTGCTTCACGGCTGTTTCGGTTTGCCTCTCCATAAACGAGATGCATATCAGCAAGTTCGTGGGTAGAGTACTCCGCCATTGACCTGTTCGAGAACTGACCAGCAACAGGGGGCACTTTCCCTCCGAGTGACGGATCACAAGTATCGCGATTAGCACCCACGTAATGTCACACAGGTGTCCACGCAGTTGTTGCAAACCGAGAAAGAACACTGGAATACGTACAATACTCCTTGGCACAATTCAACCACACACACACGCCAGACTAAACTGCACGCTGCGACACGCAGAAGAGACAGGAAGAACAACGGTCGACTACACCCTCTACGTAGTATCCACCAACACTAATACGTACAGGTGACCTACACTCCCAGCGCCTCTAGTGGAGCTTCCTGAATCACTTAGCTGAAATCACTCTCAGCGTAATCTGTAGGCATAGCGTCATTTTCGGATGAATTTCCTATTTCCCGAGTGTGGGGCGGTGTCCCAGCAGTAGTGGAACATGTGGACATACGTCGTAATTTCTTACTGGCTACATCCCGATCTCAACATTATGTAGAAAATAGTAGTAAATTTCCTGTATTTTCTATCAGGGGATTCCCCACTTTCTTTGTGAGTCCCCTTGCACAATTTACACTGGTCCTCAATTGCTGCACCATTGTATTCGTCAGGTACGACTTTCTTTGTATTCTTTTAATCCGACATTGATATCTTTCTTCCTTCTTGAGTTATTGTACTTTACACATGGTGTGAGGCGATTTTCTCACGCCTGTCACTCGCAAACGGTGCCGATTTCGACATTTTTTCACATGGCATTTTTTCCTTGTTTTTACTTGTTGAATCACCTCCCAAGCGTTGTAACAGGTATTTTGCAACCCCCTGTATATTAATATTAACTAAGGGTGCATATTAATTTCCATAAAAGGTAAAGGTAAAGTGCTCCCCTGTGCATAGCACCACGCCATGAAGGCGTATAGGGGGTGTGGGGGTAACGCCCCACACTTTCTTGATCCGGTCATGAGTGGGGGTGATGTGATCAGCATCACGCCCCTGACCGCCTTTACCCCAGGTACCCATGTTATTCGACGCTGGGTGGGCGCCGGGGCCGCTTCCACCGTTAGAAAAGTTCCCGGATTTGAACCGGCCGGGGATCGAACCCGGGACCTTTAGCATGGTAGTCAGACGCGTTACTGAAATGTATTTATGAGTGAAATTGTTGGGATCAGGGCATTGACTTGTAAGAAATACATTTACTGGGCTGTGGTCTCACAAAGGTTGAGAACCACTGCAACAAGCAGCCAAAATGTGCCCAGGTGTAGCGGCCATTTTACCAAATTATACATGATGTACTGGAAAGCCAAAATACAAATATATTTTACTGAACACAAAATTTAATGTAAAGAGATTTGATACTAGATTTTCAAAAGGTATAGCAGTATTTTCTTTTTTGCTTCATGTACGTGTTCGTATAACAAATTCAAACATTGAAAATCATATCATACTATTAGGTTCTGCTAAAAACACACACAAAACTACTCTAGTCATATGATTATGTTTATACTTCGTAGATACATTTAATAAGCCTACCGAAAGATGAAGATAAAACTAAAAAAGAACCACGCATTCAAAAAAGCCAGCTTTCTTGAAAAAACTGTTTATGTCTAGCTAGGAATTTCATACTGTAAATTGTATTTTATATTTAGAAATGAATGTCTATTTTACAGTAGGGAGATAAACGAAAACCATGGAACAGGAAAAATACTGACAACGCCTGTATTTTCATTGTTTTGGGACACTATATAGCCGAAAAAAGCCCAACCAAAAAAGCCGCAGAAAAAAACTCCTGTTTTTTCCCGACCACTTCCTGCTCTACAAAGGGGTTTCATTCATTGCAAAGTAGTTGACGCATATGTTACATGTGCTCCACAAAGTGATTTATTTCACGGGCAGATCAGTTAACGCATGTTACATGTGCTCGACAAAGTCGTTTCATTCATGGACAAAGCAGTTGATGCATATGTTACGTGTGCTCTTCAAAGTGGAAGTTGTTTCATTCACGGGCAAACCACTTAACGCATATGTTACATGTGCCCTTCAAAGTGGTTTCATTCATAGGTAAATCTGTTAACGCATATGTTACATGTGCTCCACAAAGGAGTTTCATTCATAGCAAACCAGTTAATACATGTGTTATATGTGCTCTGCGAAGTGGTTCCATTCATGGCATATGCATATGTTACATGTGCTCTACAAAATTGTTTAATGCATATGCATGTGTTACATGTGCTTTACAAAGTTGTTTCATTCACGGGTAAATTAGTTAGAGCATGTGTTGCATACTACGCCCCACGCAGTGGTTTGCCGTGCAGTGCAGCTACACGTTTTGGGTACGCGGGAACATCGTAGCCGAACACAACATACCCGGAAATATTGCTAGTAAAGAGGGAAAGGTTGGAATTGGCTGGTGAGTGGGAAGACAATATTACTTCCTCCTCTCTTTGGAAACATGATAAATGGTTTGAAGTGGAATTTAGTCTTGGTCAAACATAAGGATATCATGTTACACAGCTGCAGTGCTGCCGTGTCGCAGTTCCTGAGAGTTTGTAACTTGACACCACAGTTAGGAGTCTCGTCGAGATGGCCATACCATGCGTGGGAGTGTCGTGATTATTTCACAGATGACGTCAGCAGTGGAACGAGCGAATGGAGGACTTGGAAACTAATTAATTGCTCTAAGATGGTACAAAACTGATCTCATTAGTTTCTCGCTTTCGTCTATTTGCTGTGTTAATGTGGATGCAAGAGACAATAGAGTAACAATGCGTTACCATTTAACGACTCAAGGTACCGATACACTACTGCTGCAACGTTATTATTACACTGTAATACAGACGTTTTATCAAGAGTGATATACTGCATAGTGTTCCCGTCTGCCACTTTTGGCTAAAGAACACCTATCCCCAGCCCCGGATTCGATCCCAAAACCCCTGGCGCCGTAGTGTGCTAACCACTCCACCACGAAGGTTCACTCTCTCATAATTTATGAAAAAATCAAGCGTTGATTTTAAGAGCAAAAATTATTTTTAGGCTATTTTTTTAATTTTTTAGGTAATTTTTAATAATATTAAGTTAGGTCATTTTATGAGATTTTTTAGGTCATAACTTCCGAGCCCTATTCATAAAGAAAGTAACAAAAATAAAAACATACCATTTATTCTATTTGAAGGGCATGAGATCCTGTAAACAGTATGTAAGCAGATCCCGTTGCGGTAGCACTGGCAGAGACGATTCCACGCAGGCAAAACAGCGATAGGGAAAAATCAGGCGAGGCCAGGCCGGCTCGGTAGCTCAGTGGTTAGGGCAATGGTACGGATATGCCAGAGACCCGGGTTCGAATCCTGGTCGAGCCTGCATTTTTCGCTAAACATTTCTACGTAGTACATCTCTTGTGTGTGCCTAATCTACAGTATGTAAATTGTTTGGAAAATGGGGAATAGTGCAAAATCATATTGGTCAGCAATACGCGTAAGATGTACTCTTTATTCGCCCCTTCCCCCAAAAGAACTATCGTGCACCCATCAGGGCGAGTATCTGCAGGCAGAAAGAAGGGGGAGATGACAGCATCCAGAGGGTATAAAGTGGTTTTACCATCAGATCACTCAAGAGAATTCTACATCCAGTTCGATATTGTACCCAGCGGTACGACGCCCACACGGCGAGCACCGTGACGCTTGCACCAGAACGCCTCTGATGTGCAGCAACACAGCGAAAAGGCATCAAATTAGGGCCACCATCGTGTCCTAGCTACCAGGAATCTCATTTCATCTGAATTTAATTGGACACAAAATATTATTCCATCAGGTGAAGTCTGCGGAAGAGAAATTGTTTATCCCACTTTTTCCTTCGTCACCGGAGAAACTCCAAGAATTAATTTTTTGTTGCCTTCGTTGAGAGGATCGAAATGACGGCTTAATTACTTGTGCAGACGGGAGATTGTGTGCCGGTTCAGGAGAAGCTTGTAACCTGGAAGAAAATAAAGAAAACAAATATGCTTTTCAATCTTGCTGGGTAAACAACCTTAGGAGCGACCTGGTTCTGCTTTATTTTTCTCAAATAATGACAAAGCCTCGCTGGCTTCCAAGCATTACGGTGAATTACACATTTACTAGAAAGAGCTGATCCGTAAAGCGCCGGTCCAAGTTCCTTCAGAGTTGAATAAAGCAACAGTGAAGGTTCCCGAAAGAACAACTATCTCCGGTTGTAATTTTCAAGGAAATGTGATGCGCACACCACGATGGTCAAATAAAGGGAAAGCATTAATTCTATGCTTATTCTGATTCGCAGATTTCACAAGCGCAAAAATATCGAAACATAGGGAAGAAAACATTTCTACCGTGTGGATCTAATACGGTGGATATTGCCAACAGTTTCTTCATCTTATGGTCAGATTGGGGTAAATGGTATTTAATTTGCTCATGCGAATACTCTCTTATATTTATTTCTGACGTTTCCTTGTGAAAACAGACCTAATCACATTCTTACAAATCTGAATGTGGAATTAGTTTGCAATCCAATCATAAACAAAAAGTAGTTCAACTTCGTTGAATTAAACACAAAATAGGAAGTAATATGCCAGTGACAAGTAAATTCGTACCGCATTTTAAAGTATGGGTGGAGATGTAATGCGTTTGTTCCTCCTGACATTTGACCGTGATGAAGAGTTCCTTGAATCATACTGAAACGCACGAATCTAACGAAAATAACCTAGTAAACCTGGTTAAAATAGTTATTCTACCGACTTTAGGAACGCAGTAGGCGAAAACATTGTTTTTTTTATGCATGTCTCCACATGAGGACCATTGGGAAACTAGACCTTCCAGTAGAAATAAACTATTCCAACTTTATTGATATATTTATTCACATTCTAAAAACTTCTAAAGGACAATCCTCTTCTGCATGTTCCTTCATATCGCTTTCTGTTCAAATTGCATTGTGTTGTCCGAACTAGTGCAGTTTGAAGCAATCATGTATACACGCATTGTGTGCAAGTAGGATAGGATTTTCACGGAACAAACCTGCCTTCTAATCTTTGCGTTTCGTGCGAGTACGAACTTCACACATTGCACGAAAATCGACTTTGGGAACGCTATTACGAACTTTACGATCTTCACTCGAGGACTTCAGGAATGGCAAATTACCATAACAGTTTGACGGGTTCATCCAGTGCGAAGTTCGGAACGCGCCCCTTGAGTTACAATCCTTTCTCTGCTGCTTCATTTGTTTTACCGATTCAGCATTCATATTCTTCCCAATGATTAACATTGAGAGGTAGGAGGTAGACATAATATTATTAAAAAAAAGTGACAACTCAAAACGTTTTCAGCATTCTAGTTTTTGAAAAGCTTTTCAAATATCTAGGTGAATCAATTTTAATGCATATTTATGTTTTTTGGTTGTTTCTTTTTAAAATATCATGATTTTTGATAACCTATGAGGTCGTGTCTTAACGGTTTTTAACAATGTTCTTGCAACTTATGTTCAACGTCTATCTTCCAAGTAAGTCTCAGAACAAATGACAAAGCTAAATTCTCGAAATATTCAAGACCCTAGAGATTGTAAGATGCTTTTAAACGTCACCGAGCTGTGAAAATATCTTCAGAAAGATCTGAAAGAAGGAGGAAGTGGAGAATTTCAATATTGAAGGTTGCTGCAAAAGACACACAATTTGTTTACGAAACTGTGAATTAATTTCACTTTCATCTTGTTAGTTCGTGCGTTAATGAGCAAACCTTACTTCTCCCCACCCTTCTGTCTGTCTGTGAGTTAATTAGCCGAAGAATTGCAACAGAAGAGCTCGCATACACGCCTCCGACTTAATTATCTCAGCCGATTTTAAAATGGAAAACGAAACAATTATAGCAACTTCACTTTTAACGTACAAAGTAATTAGAAAATCTAAAGGAAATGCGCTCAACAGGCTGCAAGAATCGCGCAAACTGTTCCTCTTTCAAGTGTTGACGTTGCTTCTTCCGGAACAGGTTGGCAACAGAGCGTGGTTAACCTCGTTTTGACGCGTCTTAGAATTTGCCCAAAAGATGGCAGAGGTTACGCTTTAATGGCCTCTTACTTTTACTGGTTACATTTTCTTACCTGAACGCATTCTTTGCTTTGCGGGAAATGGATTTTAATTGTTTCCTTTACAGAATCTTCAAGACTCAACTTTCTGGTCTTCTGTGTAGCCTTTCATGCGTTAAACGCGCGTTAAACTATTGTGCGATGTATTATATGTTTGTATTTGAAAGTATTTAGCGATACTCTGTTGTGATTGTCCTATATTGTGTTTGTATTTTGTTCTGCAACTTTGTATAACATACCTACTGCCTTTTATATTCTCTATTTTCTGTATCTTTTTCTTTGTATTTTGTAATTTTGTAATTCTGTAGATCTGTAACTTTTAAAATGTATATTTATTCTTTATTATAAATGTTTTTAATATGATATTTTATTATTGGAACATTATGTTCTGTTAAGAATCTTTGCGAAATAAATAAAAGAATAATAATTTGTGTCTCAATACCTCTTCTCAAGGGCACTTCCATGCCATTTGGAATAAATAAAATCAATTTTTATTCTCAGTCTCGATAGAAATCCACACCTCCAACGAGATCAAGTGCATTATACTGATCGCAGATCCAACTGGCGGCTGTCCACCAATGGTTTTCGCTGGTGTGTGGCTCGATGAATGTCAACAACCTCAGTTGCGAAGTAAAAGCTGTAGGGGTAACATCGCTCTCCCTTTGCAAGGTTGCTAAGTGTACGTCTATTTTTGTCAGTTGTTTTTAATGGCTTGTTTTGGGGTGTTTTTCCGTGCTTTGTGTACTTTTGTACAACTTTTATCCAGTAAAGGCGCCGAACTCTCTCTCTCTCTCTCTCTCTCGTTTTACAGTACGTTTGGCAACATGCTGTACATCCGATGCTCATTTGTTCGTCCCGCCAGCAACTTTCGGTGCCTTGTGACACGAAAATGCCCGACGTCAGTCGAAGAGAATTCAGCTGATCGCTGACTCGTTGTTTCCCTGCCGCCAGCTTAAAATGCGACCAGTATAGTTTATTCATTTACCTAAGTAAAATCATGCACTATATTTCTGCACGTAAGATTACTGCACAGCTGCCATTCGAGCAACCAATTAGCCGCATGTACTTGCATTTACTTCGTGCTTATAGGAGAAAGAAAATAACTTTTTTTGTCCCTTTCTACGTTGGCTCCTTTCGTAACCCTTGAAAGGTCTAGCCGATACTCGATCTCGAACTACCGTCGGTTAACACTCCCAGTGGCTAGGAACTTGTCGTACCAAGCCTTAATTGTCTTTACGTCTGCTGGCTCCCGTTCAAACACACGTCTGAAATATTTTGGACTGAAATTGTCGATTTCGTTTCCGCACACACGCGGCGCTCCCTCTTTCTTGTGATGTCGTCATCGTTGCTAATTACTCAGCACCTAAAGAAAACGTTTTAACTTGCGTTATTTAAAAATCGCACGGTTCAATGTCGAAGAGTTTCCTCGCAATTGTAATTTGAAATCAGGGAGGTTTCGTGTGGACACCCTGTATATCTTCTACGAGAAGATATGAACCAACAGCCACAATGAGAAATTCTTGTACATCATCTTTCAACTTTTCCCTAGGAATCAAGTGGTCTGATGACTGTATATTCAGTGCCCAGAAATGTAATCATTAACTGTCTTTTATGAGGGACACATTAACGGGAACGAAATCCAAAACCTGGACGCAATTTCGGACGCTGGGTATCCAATCAGGAGGCCACGGAAGATCAAATGACCTTCAGATGAACTTCTCTGCGATCGCTAGTATATCGACCCGGGTTGCTACCGGCTTCATTTCTTCCCACATACATGATTACGGGGGACCGGTGCGGTCATTCAATGGGCGAGCGGCTATTATAACGATCACTCACGGATGAATGCAGTTACCAAGCCGATTATGGTCCATCAGCCCAGCATCCGACAATTGGTGCATGTTGACATCAACAGACGTGCAATTAAATGGGTTTCTGAGTGTAAATGATTTGGAGTAGAGTGCATGGGACCACTTTCACTCGCATTCTAGTATCTCACCCTCGAGCGTGCTACGCTACAAAGGAATATAATTTTAATGTGACACAAAACTACAATTTAAAATTGAGATAATGATTATGATTAGTTTCAATTTCACTGCCTGTTTCACCTCACGATCTATATTTGAGAGCCCACTGCCACAGACAAGTTATGGTTATACGTATACTACTAGGCTTCGAGCGTATAGCGCCGCTCGTTTTGCCTGTTCGAGCGTTATTCGCTCAAGCGAAGTAGCTCTCAATTCCATACGCTATCTAGCAACGTCCGTGTGAACTATTTGGCGCTCGAACGAAATTCTCTTCCTGCAGCACTCATGTTTGGAGACACCCCACGCGCACCTTTATTTCTATATTTTAAACTGGTATTAATAGTGATGTCTACAGAAAATTCCAAAGTACAACACTTATTCGTAATGAAATGTCACAAAGTAAAAGAAGAAAATGAACAAATTAAATTAACATAATGATAAAATATAACATTTTCTAACATATTCCATCTTTATTTTATTCTTTAAAATTACTTGTCTCCTTGGACGAACTATTAAAGGAAATTGTCTTATAATCTCGAATTCCACTTCCCCCTTCTCCCTCTCCCCCTCTCCCTCTCTCCCCCTCCTCTCCCTATATATATATATATATATATTCTGTGTGTGTGCGTGCGTGTGCTTGTGAGTGTGTGTGTGTTTATAATATCTTTCCTTTCCTCTTGTTTATATCTTCAAAATCTTTTTTTTTCTCTCTCTAATTTTTCTGTTTGCATAAAATTACAACATTCTCTCTTTCTCTCGTCTAACTCGGTGGAGTTGGTTTTATTTTCATTTCATTATACCATTTTTTAGCTTTAGGTCATATTTTGTCCAAAACATGGCACAGAAGTATATTGGTGATATATATATTAGTGATATTTTGTGTATTTTTCACATTTCTTCAGATATTGTTCACAAAATTATGCTTGTGCCGCTATTGCAAAGAGATTTGGTCCCTTCTCCTTTTTCATAAAAAAAATATGTTAGGATTAACTAAAGGAATACAACAGTAATTAGCAGGTTGCTTGCCCGATGGCGTAGTGGTAACGTCCTCGTAAACTGAGGATGACGGTTTCGATACCCGGTGGAGACACATAGTGGTTCGGATCCCATTTTAAACTGTAGGTCCAGTCACAATTAACCTTTCGGTGCATTTCGTGGGCTTAAAAGCAAACTCAAACAAAAAAAAAACTGGCAAGAATATGCCGTGAAACAAAGGATCAGAATGTCAAATCTTATATTTTCCCTTTTCACTAAAAAAAATCAATTTTTATGTTTATAGTGTTACCGATATGCTTTACTAACTAACTAACTAACTCTCTGGCCTTCTTAAACCCGAACGTTCATGGCTGCAGCAACACAGGCCTTCCATCTTTCCCTATCTTGAGCAAGATCTATATACTCTTTTCCATCCCTACCGATTTCCCTTAGGTCCATGTCAACGTTGTCCCTCCATCTTCGTCTTGGCCTTCCTACAGGTCTCCTACCATCAGGTTTCCCAACAAGAATCCTGTAAACTTATCTTTCCTCTCCCATTCGTGCCACATGGCCTGCCCACCTAAGTCTTCTTGATTTAATTATTCTAGTAATATCTGGACATGAATACAAATTATGTAGTTCTAAATTATGTAACCTTCTCCACTCACCTGTCTCCTCATCCCTTTTAGGTCCAAAGATTTTCCTAAGGATCTTATTTTCAAATACTCTCAATTTATGTTTAACTTTCAATGTAAGGGACCAAGTTTCACACCCATATAATACTACAGGCAAAAATACTGTTTTGTATATTTTAACTTTTAGTTTCTTAGATATTAAACGAGAAGACAAACATTTATGAAGAGAGAAGTAACATGCATTTCCTGAATTAAGCCTACTTTTTATTTCCTCTTTAATATAATTTTCACTTGTTAATATTACTCCTAAGTATTTGAATTTGGAAACTGGTTCAAACGAGTTGTTATCAATAATTAGATTTTGATTATTACCTAACACTTGGTTTCGACCTGTAAGCATATATTTAGTTTGTTTACTTTGTTAACTTCCAAACCTATCTCTTTAGCAGTTTTGAAAAATATATTAGCATTATTCTTAATTGTATTCACATCATCCCCCAGTAAGTCTACATCATCTGCATATGCTAACAACTGAGTCACACCATTTAATTTTAGTCCTTCTTTAGTTTCTTTTACCTTCCTAACAGCATATTCTAAGGCAAAATTAAAGAGGAATGGAGATAATGCATCTCCTTGTTTTAACCCATCATGAATTGTAAATTTGTCAGACTTATTAATACCCAGACGAATTTTACTTTCTGTTTCACTGGTGCATATTTTTATCATATTAACAAGCTTCTTAGGTATTCCAAACTCTACTAATATATTATATAATTTATCTCTTTTGACCGAATCATATGCTTTTTTGAAATCAATGAATAGCTGATGGACATTTTGATTATATTCCCACTTTTTTTCAAGTGTCTGTCTGATGTGAAAAATTTGATCTGTAGTTGATCTGTTACGTTTAAATCTGTTACGTAATTTTGTTACTGCAAAATTAAATAGTTATTTTTCAAAATGCTTAATAACTGACACATGAGTAATTTTTGTAATATATTATAGGTTATATTTTCAGTTATATAGGTCATGTTTTGGTAATATATAGTACATAAATTCAGGCATGTTTTTTTAAAAAATTAGGTCATAGAATGATTGATTGATTTGGTGTATTGTACTTTGTTTTTCTTCCACTTTTGACTAATCGCAAAGACGAAGACGAGATGGATTTGGGGAAAGAACACTGAAAAAGAACATTCCTTCCCAGGCTGGGATATGAACCCGGGACCCCTTAATGCTTAATAACTGACACATGAGTAATTTTTGTAATATATTATAGGTTATATTTTCAGTTATATAGGTCATGTTTTGGTAATATATAGTACATAAATTCAGGCATGTTTTTTTAAAAAATTAGGTCATAGAATGATTGATTGATTTGGTGTATTGTACTTTGTTTTTCTTCCACTTTTGACTAATCGCAAAGACGAAGACGAGATGGATTTGGGGAAAGAACACTGAAAAAGAACATTCCTTCCCAGGCTGGGATATGAACCCGGGACCCCTTGACGTCGTGGCGCGCTGTGCTAACCACTCCGCCACGCAGAGGTCATAAAATGGAGAACTCTATAAACATCTATAAAAGCTACATTGAACAAATACAAAGCGAGATGTGATGATTGATTAATAAGTAACCAAAAGTTATTTGCCGTGAACCCTTCTGTCCACAGAATTACCAGTTGATTGAACAATCTTCAGAAGTTGGGGACTTAAAACTCCTCAGGTGATGAAACGGTGCAATCCTTCAACTTCATCTCTTTAATCGGGCAGGAGCTGCCAGTCGCTCGTAACTTCCGAAGACCTCCCCCTCCCCATAGAAAATAAGAAAGCAAAGAGTGATTTTGCCTCAAATGGGCCATTGCCTCCAGAGCTGCTGCCTGGGACTGTTAATTGGCGTCGTGATCACTCGCAATTAACCGCCGTGTTAATCACCGGATGATTTCTCGTTGCGTCAGCAGCTGCCAACGCAATCAAAATGCGGGTGCGTAATTTTCCAGGAGGTGGAATTTGTTTGCGAGGAGGGGCCTCCCTCCTTCCCCCCGCGCCCACTCCCTCTCTGTCTCTCATCTTTCATGTGATCTGTATGATGCTGCAGCTGTCGGTATCGGGGGGAAGATGAGCAGATGTTTCTTAAGCGAATGATTAATGAGTTCCCCCCTCCCTTCCTCTCCCCATACCTCACACAGCCATCCAAATGGAAATCCCGACTGTAGATAGACTGAAGTCATCCTATCCCTTTCAGCTCTTGGGCCTCCCCGATGGCGCAGTCGTAGCGTCGTCGCCTTGTAATCAAGTGGTCTCGGGTTCGATACCCGGTGGAGGTACATAGTGGTTCGGATCCCACTTTAAACTGTAGGTCCAGTCCCAATTAGCCTTACTGTACACAAAGTGGACTTAAAACACCAATTCAATCAATCAATCAAACCCTTTCAGCTCCTATAAAGTAATATTCTTTTCGCACTATATACAGTGTGTTAAAAAAAATGACCCAATTTTAAAACCTTACATCTGTACAGTCACTGACACTTCTGGGATGTAATGATTCCATTAGTTACAACCCAGAAGTGTCCGTGACTGTACAGTAATGCACCGCCAATGAATGAAACTTGTACTACTTGAACCGCCATGGCCTACAGTTTAAATGACCGCCGCTAGATAACGCTAGATACTTATAAAGTAATAATCTTTTCGCACTGTATAGCAATTCTTAAACCTGCATCTTTGTCTGTCTGTATTCGTTGATTGATTTGAAGAACGTATGGGTCCTCAGTCCCAGCGGTAGGAGCTCAGATGAGTTTCTTTCCGAGGCGAGCCTCAGCAACTGGGCGGGTCGCAGGTGGCGGATAGCGAACGGCCATCAGATATGATGGTTAGCTGCGAATAAGGCAATGCCGAATAAGCAGTCCCGGACCGAGGCGGCAGTGCTATCAGGGTCTGGGAGAGGTTGGTTTTTGGCAGGACCATCCTCAATAAAAACCCAGAAAAGCCCCTTTGATAGCACTGTGTCATGGCGAGAAAGTGCCGCCATTAAATAAGCACTGCCCCTGCTGCCTTGCAGGGAGGGGAGGGATCCCCAAAGGCTAAGGGAAGGAAACCCTAACAGAAAACCAAGGGTAGGGAGGACTCTTTAGGCATGGTGAAGCCAGCCCCCCTAGGGGAGTAAACCCCAAATAAAAATCCTGGTCCCCCAAGCTTGGGGGTTTGGCGTGGGACTGACCATTCTACCCAGTAAAAGCACCAATTGTTGAGAAGCCTTCAAATCAGAGAGCCGGACTGGAATATGTAAGACGAACTGGCAAGAATAAGGTTATGAGAGTAGGATCATGGAATGTATTATCTCTATACAGAACTGGAGCCCTAAGAAACCTTACCGAAGAGTTTAATAAATACAAGCTTGATATTCTTGCATTACAGGAAATTAGGTGGACTGGGAAGGATGTGTTGGAGCAGAAAGACACAGTAATATATTATAGCTGTGGAGAAAAACATGAGTTTGGAACAGGTTTTTTAATAAAGAAGAAGATGAAAAATCTTGTAATGGATTTTAAGGCAATAGATGATAGAATTTGCTTTTTAAGAGTTAGGGGAAAGTTCCATAACTACAGCTTGATAACAACCCACGCACCAACAGAGGATAAATCTGAGGAAGAAAAGGATGCTTTCTATGATAAAATGGAGAGGGTTTACGATTCATGCCCCCAATATGATATCAAAATAATTCTTGGAGATTTTAATGCAAAGGTAGGCCGGGAAATTTGGGCTAAACCTGTGATTGGATCTCATAGCCTGCACCATGAGAGTAACAATAATGGAATAAAATTGATTGATTTTGCAAATAGGCATCAAATGATCATAGCAGGCACCTTTTATCCTCATAAAGATATACATAAAGCAACATGGAGAACTCCAGATGGGGGATCAAGTAACCAGATAGACCATGTAATTTTAGATAGTAAACACAAATCAAGCATTTTAGATGTACGTAGTTTTAGGGGAGCAAATGTAGACACGGATCACTACTTGGTGATTGCTAAGATCAAGAACAGAATATCATGTATACATAAAAGGCAAGAAAGTAAAATTACAAAATATGATATATATAAATTGAAGGAAAAAGACAGAAAGAAAACATATCAGCAAAAGATTACTGACAGACTGAAAAACCTGGAAGATGGCGTGAATAACACCAATCCCAATGAAGAGTGGTGCAAAATACGAGATGTAATAATAAAAGTAGCAGATGAGGAAATAGGGGAAATGAAGAAACAAAACCGCAATGAATGGTTTGACGAGGAGTGCAAGGAGATAACCAAGCAGAAAAACGAAGCATACAGAAATATGATACAAAGTTATTTTACAAGAGCAAAGCTAGAAGTATATAGAGAACTGAGAAGGAAGGAAAAGAAAATACATAAGAGAAAGAAAAAAGAGAGTGTGGAAAGTAAAATGAGACAAGTGGAATCATTTAATGGAAAACGAGAGAGTAGAAGATTCTATAGAACTGTCAATGAAATGAGAGGATTCCAAACTGGAGCATATATATGTAAGGATAAAGACGGACGACTGTTAAGTAATGACCAGGATATTTTAATTAGATGGCAGGAACATTTTAATGAACTTTTGAATGAACAAAACCAGAATGGAAGTGGAATGGAGCAAGAACAGAATCAGTATACGGAAGAAGATCAGAATGTAACAAATCCCCAGCTTAATGAACAGGAAAAGCAGGGACCTAGCCTTGAAGAAGTTAAGAGTGCCATTGAGAAGCTGAAAAACAATAGAGCGCCAGGATCTGACAAAATAACAGCAGAGATGATGAAACTTCACGGAAGGGACTTCTTGAGAAGCATTCAAAATATGCTAGATAAAATATGGAAGGATGAAGAAATCCCATCACAATGGGAAGAAGGTATAATATACCCCATATATAAGAAGGGGGATCGCCTACAAACAGAAAACTATAGAGGCATCAGCAAACTTAACACCGGATACAAAATTTTCTCTAATATACTTTTCCGAAGGCTTTCCCCGTATGTAAATAAAATAATAGGTGACTACCAATGTGGCTTCAGAGAGGGAAAATCGACCTCAGACCACATACATACAATTAGACAGATATGCGCAAAGACAAAAGAATTTGGAATAAATACATATCACCTTTATATAGATTTTAAATCTGCATATGATACCATACGAAGGAACGAACTGATTGAAGTCATGAGGGAATTTAACATCCCACAGAAATTAGTAAATCTAGTAGAAGAGACTCTAAAAAAAGTGCGTTGTAGAGTACAAATAAGAAATCAGCTATCTCAAGAATTCGAAACAAAACAAGGATTGCGTCAAGGAGATGCCCTGTCATGTATGCTATTCAATGTTGCACTAGAAAAGGCTGTCAGAGAATCAGGCATAGATACTAGAGGAACTATAATAAACAAGTCAGTGCAAATGATGGCATATGCAGATGATGTGGTTATAATAGCTAGGACAACAAGAGCATTGCGTGAAGCTGTAGCTAATCTCCTTATAGCAGCACAAAAAATGGGGCTTGCAGTAAATGCTGCTAAAACAAAATATATGGAAATAACCAAGGTGCATACTAGTACTACACATTTTGAAGTTAACGGGCTCTCCTTTGAGAGAGTACAGGAATTTAAATATCTTGGAGTGTATATAACAGAAAAAGGAGATTCCCTGACAGAGATTCAACACAGAATAAGTATGGCAAATAGAAGTTACTTTGGACTTGGAAAACATATGAAGTCCAGGTATATCAGAAGGAAAACAAAAGTTAAGCTATATAAAACGTTAATAAGACCGATTTTAATGTATGGATGTGAATCATGGATTATAACTAAGAATGCTGAGATAATGATCGGAAGTTTTGAAAGGAAGATCCTGCGCAGGATTTATGGTCCTATATGTGAAAACGGATTTTGGAGAAGAAGATACAATAATGAACTATATCAACTCTACCAAGATATAGATATTGTGAAGGAAATTAAATTAATACGGTTAAGGTGGCTAGGACATATATACCGAATGCCAGATAACTCGATGTGCAAAAAGATAACGTTTATGCATATGGAGGGCAGGAGAAAAGTAGGAAGACCACCTTTAAGGTGGGCTGATTCGGTAGAAGAGGACCTAAGTATGCTGGGAGTTAGGAGTTGGAGAAGGAAGGCGCTGGATAGAGATGGATGGCGGAAGATTCTGAAGGAGGCCAAGGCCTGTGATGGGCTGTAGTGCTAGAAAAGAAGAAGATGGGTCCTCAGTAGTACAGTCGGTAGGGCGTCTGACTGCCTTGTGGGAGACCAGGGTTCGATTCCCGGGGTGGTTTATCTCCGGTTGCAATTCTTCCTAAAAATCTCTCTAAGGAACAACCTAGCCTTTGAGGAATGGGTACCTGGAGGCAGAAGTAAAAGCGGCAGGAGCGTGGTACTGATCACAATACCTCCACCATGGCCGATGTTGAGAATATGTAAGGTCATATCTCCACAACCTCTAAGTGCCTTCATGGCACGGAGGTTTCACCTTTACAATTATATTTGAACGCGTCTTATAATGTATGCAGTGGAAACCAGCGTCTTCAAACATTTTGTCACGTCCAATAAAACTTTTTTTTTGTTTTCAATAAAATAAATTTACCAGATGTGAATTTAGCAAGAACTAAAGGAAAATATACAGTGTGTCCCACTCGTAAGGGGCCCCGGAAAAAGTGTTATAAAAATCTTAATAAAAGAGGATATGAAACCCAATTTGTACATGGCATAGCTTTATGGTTGGGAAATGAAGGTACATTACAAGAAGTGCAGGAAGTGACCTCCCCCCACCTGTATACACAATTCAACATGGCGCTGCATGTTCGTGAATGATTTCACATAACTCGTCGATGTAGCAGCTTTGTAAATCTATGAAATGTTGTCAGGATACGTGAACTCACAAAACACACGTTTATGGAGTAGTGATAACCAGCATGCAATCGTTGAGGAACCCCTTCATTCACAGAAGGTGGGCATATTCTGTGCATTATCACAGCGGCGCATCATCGGGCCAATTTTTTTTCACACTACTGTCAACAGTGATGTGTACCAGGTATTGTTTCATGAATTTGTGAACCAGTTGGATGACGAGGAACTGACACTTGTCTGATACCAGCAAGATGGGGCAACATGCCACACGTCTGACGCGAGTATGGCTGCGGTGGAATCATTTTCCCCTGACCGAGTGATTCCGAAAGGATTATGGCCCCAAGGTCGCCGGACTTGATCCCCCTGAATTTTTTCTGTGGGGGTCACCTTAAACCATCGACGAGTTACGCGAGAACATCCGCCGTGAAATCCAGGCAGTCAGGCCGAATACTCTGGCAGCAACATTCACGAACATGCAGCGCCGTGTTGAACTGTGTATGCAGGTGGGAAAGGCCACTTCCAGCACTTCTTGTAATGTACCTTCATTTCCCAACCATAAAGGTATGTCATGTACAAATTTGGTTTCATATCCTCTTTTATTAAGATTTTTATAACACTTTTTCCGGGGCCCCTTACGAGTGGGACACCCTGTATTTACATACGAATATTTCCATATCACATTAGTGTTTTTATTGATGTTTAGTAATCTCACATTGAGGTTTTTTTGTATGTTTAATAATGAATAATTAAAAAGAAAGATTTTGTTATAAGACAAGAGTGACGTGAAATTTGAAACTCGTACTGGGTAGCCTAGAAAATTTGAAAAGTGTGATTTGTTCCCGTTGTACTATAGCAGATTAACTCAGTTATATCAGACATGTAATAAATATATCAACTTGAATTAAAACTTATCTCTTTATCTTCCTTGCGTTTGCAATATCATATTTCTTGAAGAAAAGTCACGATTTTATTCGTGACGTATTTTTCTAATTTCCTCAACTTGTGCTACCAGACGTGTTACGGGAAAGCTCGCTCCTCATAATTTTTCAAAACTTGCCCAATTTTGAGGATATATCGCAAGGAAATATCATGTTTAAGTTACGAATTACTTTCTTGAAGTAATTAAACTTTGCTCCCTAAGTAGAGCCTTCGGTAAAGTTTTTTTTCCTCTGAAGACAAGTGTATATTATGAAAGAACGCTTGATATGAAAAGGGGTTGCTTTTCATATAGAACGGAAAAAGTGAGTTGCTCAATAGATGTCAGGTTGAAACATTAAAATCCAATATACAGTGTGTATCACAAATCTGTTACCACGGCTTGTAAAATCCGCAGTGATATATTTTCATAACTTTTCACCAAATGACGTTACATCAAATCTGATTTCAGATTTGACATCCTGACGAAATTCTAGCCTATGGTCATGTATCACATGACCAACATATCATTTTAAATAAAAAAGTTGAATTCAAGATGGCGGAACCAAGATGGTGGCCGTCCCCGTGACATACTCCAAAAGGTGTCCCCCTAGGCCTATTTTGTATCGCCCATATCAAATTCCATGAAAATACATCACTGAGGATTTTACAAGGGTTGTTAAGGAACTTCTGATACACCTATAACCATAGAATGAGGTTTATTTACTTTATCGGTTGAATGTAGTGGAACAATAAACTATTTTATTAATCAAAATGATTAATTATGTATTCCCAAATAAATTGATGACGTAGGAGATAAACTTAAAACACACATTAGTAGTAAGATACAAAATACTATGTATGTTCGTAGTAGTATATCCTTCTTTCGAGATTCAGCAAAACACTACTACTCAAACGTTTGGTTTATGAAATGTGGCATTGTTAGAGAACGGTTTATACGTAGCCGCTAACCTCCGTGGGTGGAAGAGTGGGTAGTGTATCACAATGGAAGCCTACCTTTGGCCATACCGCCCGCTGAAAGTGTTAGAAAAGGTAATCGGGACATTTTAAGGTTGGAATGTGCTTCCACCGAAGTTCGAACCCGAGACCTCTGTATTTCAAGGCGACAGGGTTGCAACTATGCCATCGCAGATACCCATTCCTCGCCTTGTGCAATGGATGGATGTTTCATTTTGCGTGTTCCTTCATCTATTTCATACATTCATGATTAGGGAACGGATTTAAAGGTATTTTATGTATTTTTGGACATGAAATCAAGTAAAATGAATGTACCTTTTCGTGAAATTAGGACATTTATCCCCTTTTTTGCTCCTCTTTTAGGCTCCAGCAACTTTTTCCTTCCTTTTCTTTCATGTCTTGTTAAAAAATTGGACAGAAAATAAATGATTTTCACTCTTCTTGAGCAGCTTCATAAAATCATATAGTTTCATTTTGTAGAGCAAACCAAGAGCAATAAAATGGTATAATATAATCAATGCCGCCTCAATAGTTCCCAAGATAATGTAGCAAAACCAGCGAGAGAAAACACAAACTTCAACAAAAACTAGTCGGCAGAACCACAGTTCTCTACGCGGTCCGCGCGCATTACAGAAGGCGCAGAAAAAGAGAGTATTGAATGAAGGCATTTTATCAGCACCTTTTTGAAAATATTTTCAGAACATCTTTTTCCCTTTCCTGACCATGATTTTGCACCTTAAAATCCTTTCCCAATTCATGATCATCGTTTGCGATTAACGTAAGAAGGTGTAAAGGGACATGAAATAACCAAGAACCCAAAACATGAAAGCAGATAAACCGCGTGCTGAAGATAGGGATATGTAGACAAATTTAACGACGTTAAGCACAAATATACCGCACCTCCCCTACAGCGATGTGATTAAAACTTTCCCCTTGTAATCAAGAGTTTCCGGGTTTGATTGCGTTCCTACTGCTCTTACCGTGTATGCTTTACTGTTAGACAGCTATTGACGGATCAGAAAAAAATACCGGATGTTTTTTTTTTTAAAAAAAAAAGTCTGCAACAGGAAAAAGTATACGCAGAAGAGCAAACATATTAGTGATTGATTTTGTTTATTTCACTTCGCCTTTCTGCCACTTTTCGCTCATCGCGAAGATGATGCCTGCATTCGTTTCGTTTTTGATCTAAAATATTCAAAGCCGTTGACATCGTACTTTGCGAAGGTCGAGTGGCTTAAATTAAGCCTTAAACGTAATTTTCATAAGTTAATTTTACTGTACAAAATCCTCCAAAGAAAAGACCCGCAATATCTCTACAACCGATTTCAACATCTTTCCGACTTTCACAGCCGCAACACCAGATCGCGCGAAAGATCTCTTCTCTCCATTCCACTCCACAAATCCAACTTTTATGCAAATTCTTTTACTGTTACCTCAGGGGGCCTTTGGAACAAGTTGCCACCTGAAATTCATGTCTCTTCCTCAATTGTGACGTTCAAAAAATTGTTAAAGTTACACAATGAAAATTAAATGTTTGACTTCCATAATAAAGTGGCGGGTGCAGAGAATGATAGAAGGACATAATGCACAAAAATGAATTAACGTAATAGCTAAGATGAATTATCGTCAAAGTACACCGCTTTGGACTGTGTTTAAGTAAGTGTAATTTTATGTATTTGCTTGTACGTGTGTATGTGTAAGGACAAAAATATGTATGTGTGAGTGTATGTGCCCGTATCTATAGGTTAGATTATCATTCTTATATGTATTTTTTCTCTGTATTTTTTATTTCTCTGTAATTCTTATATATTTTTTTTCTATCTTTCTTTCCTTTTTCAATATTTTAATTATTGCACATTCAAATTTTTTTGTAAACATGGTCAAGCGGAAGAAAAGGCTCCACAGCCTTAACTTCGCCATGTAATAAAAGAGGACGAAATAAATAAATAAATGATAAGTGATGATATGATTAAATTGATAAACGGACACTCCATGCCGAGATCGGGATTTGATCCCAGGAATCATGACGTCGTAGAACCACAGACAAAGGTAGAAGGTTGTGATAACCACTACACCACGAGTGTCGTCAGTAAAAGCATTAATTAAAGGAAAAATCTGCACAAAATCTTTAGCTATATGCTTCATATATTGTGAATATGCACTAAAATTATTCTGTTGTTATAAATAATATTATCCCATATTGCTTGATTTGCAAAAATGCTTAAAGCATTTTGCTGACTTTCTTCCAAACAAAATTAAGTTACTTGGAATTCCTGATATTTAAAACAAAGTTCTTGTCATGGAATGTGGCACTGTATATTTAATAACGTATTAAATGTTGGTCATTGTTAACTTCCATTTGAGAGAATGTTTTTTTTCTGATATTGAACAACAAACTATCAAGAATACATTAATAAGCAGTTAATAAGATTAAGAGAAAAATGCATGAAAAGTAAACCAGCTGTATAAACTAATGATGCATAAATGCAATAAAATGCAATAAATTTCAATTCAAGTACAGAAAAAGCATTCCGGTATTTCGTTCGATTCGTCTTAACAAGTCATATCGTCTTAAGTGCATTAATAATGCACCGGGTCCGAAGTTTCGATCAACGACGAACCAAGAAAACTACAATTACACGCTAGGTTGTCTCAGTTGATGCATTTGAAGTAAACAGTTTAAACTAGATGCATTTTCTTTCCTGGACTCCCAATAACCTATCCCGTTCAACGCTCATCCTCGCACGTTATGCAACCCGAGTTTCTTCAACGTATACCTGGTTGCCTAACCTTGAGGATACCGGTCGGCAATTCGCTCTCTCTTCTCGTTCCAAACCACAGCCACTTCTCACTGTGAGTGTACCTTCACCTTGAGCAGAAGGCGCAAGGTTCTTTTTTTCTCTCTCTACGAGGCGGGGCCTCGTAGTTTTCCACTCGAAAACACGATTGATGGCGAAGTTATGAGTTTGCTTCCAACGGCCAAACTAATTAGGACTCGCTCCACGCGAACAATGCCTTCGGTGTGGGTCAAAGATTCCGCTTCGCTAGGCTGTTAACTTGGAAAATATTATTAAGCGAGGCTGATTTCGCGGTAATTGGCCGTTTCCTTCCGTGAAACGAGACTGCGATTGTTGCGTAAGAGCACTGAGGAGACCACTGTCCCGTTTGTTTTGTTTATTACTTGCGTAGAAGTAATTACTTGCATGCAAGAACGCTTTTTCTCTAAGATAAATACGTCTGGATCTCGAAACTGCCAATTCCCTGAGTGTCTACGAGGTCAGAGTTTCCGTTACAGTTTATTAATAGTATTGAATATTCGTATTTTGCTACTACGTAATAATTTCAAAATTATCCTCCAAATACAGAATGTCCTGCAGCATTCTAAAAAGCTATAACTTTAAAGCAATATGTTTATTGTAACAGAATATTGTTTTATACACAGAAGAAAATTTAAAAGTTTGTTCTGCCCACACTGCTGAATGACGCGTGCGCAGGTGATCACGCGATCACATGATTCCAATATAGCGTCGATGTAGGAAAAAGCTCACCCACGCCTTGGCCGGCAAGGTCACCAGACCTTACGTCTTGCGATTTCTGGCTGTGAGGACAAGTCAAGACCAAGATGTTCGAAAACAAACCAACAGATCTTGACCTAAAGTTCAAGATACGTAATGTGATTCATAACCTTCTGGACAAACACCGTCAGAACGCGATTTTCGGATTCAAACGAAGATTGCAAAAGTGTTTGGACATGAATGGTGCCCAGCTGGAGATGAACCAAACCACATCAAACCTTAATTTTAAAGTTTCCTCTGTGTAACAAACAATCTTTCGTTGTAATATATCTATTATTTTAGAAGTTATAATTTCTAGAATCGTGCAGAACTTTTAAAACACACTGTATCAATTGTATCCACAAGGAGAAAAATTAATCACTACTTGTTCCTGTTCAATTAAAGAAAAACTATTTTATCACAGAACGAAGCTGTGGCTGTGTAGCCAGCAATGGGGGACCTGGGTTCTATTCCTGTAGTGGATGATCGAGAGCAGTGGCGTATATTGCTGGGACGAGTTGGGGGAGGGGCTCGGCTCTTTCTCGTTCACTTGTTAGGATTTTGAAGTGACGTGACATAGTGATCGAAAATGCAAACGTCACAAATAATTATGAAATCGTATCATTAAAAGAACAAGGGGTTCCAAATATTTTATTCTTATTTATAAAAAAAAAATAGCATTGGCCTATATTGTCAAATATCTATGTGGGCCTACATGCAAGTATAAAACATAAATTCTATGAAATTTCTTATCCTGGATACTTCATTTAACCACGAAATCCATTCTTCTCTATTTCATGGTTACATATTCATAAAATGTTGCTTCTGACGGCCCTTTCATTTCGAGAAAAATGCTTTTCTCTATCGATAGAACAGCCAAATTGCTGTCTGACTTGCCCTTACATTCTCAGAAAAAAAAATTCACTCACTCACCAGGCGACAAACACGACCTGCCTTAAAGTAAAGTCCCACGCACCAACAAAGCGAGTTCTCTTAAGAAATAAAAAAAAATAAAGAAGACTAGGCTAACCCCCGATAAATGCCCTCCTCCATCCGGGATACATTCAGAGGTATGCGCTATTGTCTCAATGCCTTAAATTATACTAGAACGTCATTTATGCAAAATATTTACCGCATTCCCCCAGTTTATCCTTGTTCTATATTTGCAATTTCCATTTTGTTTGCATGATGGTATGATTTAATATCATACCAGAAAAAGGAACAATGTTTAATCGGAGACCAGAATAATCATTGGTTTACATCTAGCTACATTTTAAAAGTAAGTAGCTGCACATGCAAAAGAGCAACTTTTTGCAATTGAAGTAACCTTAGCAAACAGATACTTGATGAGAAAGAATAAGTTGTCACATTGGCGGCGATTGGGTTCCAAACCTAGGGGGAGGGGGGCAAGGTGTCAAACCTGGAGGGCAACTGCCTCCTATTCGCCGCCTCTGAGTTCTCAGATACCTAGAAGAATTTCTATAAACGCATACACGTTCATGAGCTTGTACATTTAGATATATCTGTGAAAAATCTCTAGGTTGTAGATCTAACACAATTATTGATTTTGAGATCTTAAAGTTAGAGAGAACAGGTTAGTAATCGGAAGGTTAAACACTAGTGTAAAGTGTATGAAATGGAATAAAATAGTCATTAGGTTAGGGATTTGAAGTTGACAAAATTACTAATTGGGAGTTGTAGGAAGTTTAAAAGTCTCTATTTGTTGTAATATAATTAAGCCTTGTTTCCATATTTAAAAACACTAAGTTGCTGACCAAGGCAATTTATTATTAAGATAAAAACACTTAACAGGTAACGTTTCGGGTGGGGGAGTGGTAAGCAGGTGGTTCTAGACTCTTGCTAATCTTGACCTGTCAATCACCTGTCAGTTTAGTAGACCCATTAGTCAACAACTGTCAGGAGGTGATATGTTTAATTCCTTTGGAGAAATCTTCCTAGATAAGGACTGTCATCTTGATTTGTTGTTGTGTGGCTAGTGACCCTGCTATGTGTATGTAATCTTTCTGTGTGTAGTATATTTCATCATTTTAGTTTAGTTCTTCGTCTGAGGAAGACCCTGATACAGGGTTGGAACGTTACCTGTTAAGTGTTTTTATCTTAATAATAAATTGCCTTGGTCAGCAACTTAGTGTTTTTTCTCTATTTGTTGTTAATTCTTATAAGTTAAAAGTTCTTCATCACCAAGAATTAGTAATGATCTAGGAAGAAATGTGGTGAATACTTTTAGAATATCCCCCTGCGTGATTTCGGTTCCAACTGTTCTTTGTCACTATTCTTATTTCTAGCTGCAGTCATAAACCATCACCGGTCAGCCAGTATCTCCCTTCAACTTCAAAACAAAATAATTATTGTCACCATGGAAAAAGCATCTACCTTGGTTGGTTGGTTGGTCTACTCGTCTACAAGTGTTCATTGGAAGCTACTCAATAGATGGCGTCTTATTGGCGTTGTCTCATCACAACCAGGTGGCGTTAAATTTTAAACGCCCCTCGCATATCACATTCTTCTCGCATCTAATATAAGGAATTTGTAATCCCATGTTTGCAAAAAACCTCGTCAATATTCACTCGAAGCACTTCCAAATATGCAATTTGAAACTGGCTTCGTTCAGAGAGATTTTTGATCGGATTTCATGAGAGGGTGTCGGGATGCGTTTTCTATCGCGAAGCTCACCCCCTGTCCATGCTTTAGATCGACGATCGCCTACGTTTATTGACTTTTATTGGCAGCCTGCTTAACCTGTTCAGATTACTCAATTTCGACTGCGTTATCTTTTTCGCGCCGTTGTAGATTTCGTTTTCCTTTGCCGAGGAGTGTAAAAAGACTTCATTGAACGCAGCAGGGAACTGGGGAATGGGGGTAGGAGGTGGTTTGCCAATTTTGTACGAGGGAGATTGATTTTCTAGCGGAAACGAAAAGGCAAAGGACGACGACAGTTTCTAATGAGCTGCAAGAAAGGTTGGAGCTGCACTCACGACATCGTGTTAGGTCAGAGTTAGAATGTTCAGAGTTTTGCGAGAATATTGTCAGTCAGTACAGGTAAATACTGATGGTATCTTGACATGTTCCCCCACTTGGAAACGAACCGACACATTTTGTTTCTTAAGAGTATGAGCTTTAACCATTGCGCTATCCGGTATCCACCCTCATGAACGCACACAGAGAGAAAGATTTTCTTAGTCTGATAATGCCATATTCAATAATTCTCTGAATGTGAGTGACAATGGTTTAATTGGACATTGTCCATTCTCTAGTGCTTTTAAACCGGGGTTGTTAAAGTTCCAGGAACCCACACATTCTAATGGGTTTTATTGGGTTCCGTAAAAGGACCGGAACCTTTCTTCTCGCACAATTTAAATTCGGTTAAAGTTGCGTATTGTTTCATTTCAATTCGGAACTTGGACCCTATTTAAACTGATCCGGAAAAAAACATTCCTGGGCTGCTCTTAAATTAATCCTGAAAAAAAATGTTCCTGAACAATAGTTAAATTGATCCGGAAAAAAGGTTCCTGGACCGTATTTAAATTCATTTCGAAAAAGGTTCCTGGACCGAATTGAAATACTTTACAGATAAAAAAGGTTCTTTACGGTCCAGAACCCATTTACACTTGCTGATTTTTTCTCCTGGACCGGAATTGAATTTATTTAAAATTCCTGGACCATTAACCACTCTGTTTTAACTATACCGTATCAATCCATAGGATTGTATGTTTATTTTATTAAGTCTCTCTGAACGCTTCAAGTTGACCAGGGCATTCACTTGTTTTTCTCAGCTGTCTCAAGCCTCTTAGGCATGTTTACAATGCATTGTGTTGTGCCATGCAAACCTCCTGAGCATTCAGGAAATAGGTAACACTTCTGGGTTTGGTGTCAGCGGTTTGCATGGTAGCAATTATAATAAACACGATTCGGCGATTCGGCATCGAGGAAGAGCTCGATGGCCAGGGAATAGAGAGGTGAGACAAGCTGGGAAGTGACTGGACTTTGGGAATTGAGTTGGTAGAGAGAGGAGGTCAGCAAGACAGGAGGTCGATAGTGGAAGCACGCTTTGGTCAAGACTTAGAGAGAAGCTTACAGAGGACTTCGCTATTTTCGATTCAGCTCAGAGACTTCAGTTAGACAGGTAATTATCCTACACCCAGCCATGATACAGGTTCAACGGTTCACAAAATCCAACGAGTTGCCATTGTCTTTTCAGTAGTTTAATTCCTTTGTGTTATTTGTACCTTTCGCATGCCAAGCAATAACTCGTCATGTCAATGACGAGTGGTCTCATCAAGAGGATGAATGATGAGTAGTTTACATCACCCCATCAGCTAACTGGTTAACCTGCTAGAAACTGGTTCAGATCCCTTCATTCTATAGAATGACACGTGGTGGAGTGCTTGAGGCCTTTTCATTTTTCGGAAATGAAAAGAATTGCAGTTAATGTTAACCAGTTTAAATTTAACCCCCTAGCTAAATTTTGACACGTGGTGGATTTGCTAGGGCTTCTCATGCATTTTTTCGGAAATGCGATGAGAAAAGAGTTTGTAACCAGTTTAGAATTATTCCCCACCCCAAATTTTGACACGTAGTGGAGTGCTAGTTCATTACCCACCCCAAAATTTTGCTCATTTATTTAGTTTCGTTAGTATGTCCTTGCCAAAATTAATTTTGAAAATACATAGGGCTTAAAGTTTTTTGCATTAATCGGGGGGAGAAGAATTTATATATGCCATGATAGATGTTTAGTCTAACATGAGGATGAATTTGATTAAATTTATCGACTTCTAGTTTGGGTCGATAATCAGCGAAATGTAAGAATGCGGAGGAACTGCGCCCTAGCTCCGTCGCGGTTACCCGCGTCGGGCTGGCGCTATGGTATCAGGAGCGTCCGGCAGTCCGCGTGGCGGAAGGTTCGATGTCGGGTTTCAGGCAGCCACATTTTGCCAAAAATGCGGCCGGCCCCGGAACGTCCGTGGACGATTCCCTATCAATCTGCTCCTGGTAGCTCTGTGGTTCACTCACGAACCCGGTACCATGGCTACGACAAATTCCCACCTGGGAAATTTTTTACCATCCAGAATTTTAAATAAGGAATAAGGGAAAGGCATTTAGATTTGAAGATTTCTTGCATTGACAGTGATTTTAGAAATTTTTTTTACATAATCTTGAATACGAAAATTATTACAACGTTGGTTATGAGGATGCAGTAAGCTACAGTGAACAGTAAACGATTTTACTTTTAACATTTTAATTAATTAATAACGTGGATTAAAAGTGGATTTTAAAGTTATTTATGAATGAGGAAAATAAATTAGTGCCACGGAGTTAGAGTCAATCGGCACTATGGTGCATTTTAACGAATTATGGCACAGAGTAAGCTTGTTTGAGTCAATATATTGTTATTCTTATTATTATTCATTGAATTTTTTAAAAAAGTTTAATTTAAATTTGGTTTAAAACTGACCGTAACTTGTAAAGGATTTAGAATGCTTGAACTATGACTGCTAAGATTTTTGCAACGAGGATATTACATTTTTATATACATATATAGTTTTGGGAACGAATAAGGCCCCGAGGACCACTCATTTATATTCTTAATGACTGAAGTCTCCTAGCACCTCATGAAGGGAGCTTAGATTAAGGAGATAGTCAAGTTTATACGAGATAGTCACTTGCCTTACGTTACCTTAACTTACGCATACATTGCCTGAAAATTTTAATTCATGCTAATATGTAAAGAAACGAAACGCTAATTATATTCCTCGACACGCATGTACAATGTTCGTACCGTGATTTAGGGTATAAACCGCCCGATTAATTAAACGTTCTAGTTGAGAAGTAATAGATGTATAATTAGGCTGCAGTGACGAGAGATGTCCGTTCACAGGTAAGCAGTAGTGACGAGAATGAGTCCGTACACAGATATACATATACTTATATGCTTTAAGCAAAGTTAGGCACAGCCAACTTATTTTGAATAACTAGAAGAGAATTATGAGAGCATCACACGGCGTGGACGTTTCTCACATATTAACGAGATTTTTTTTGTTAGTATATATTTATATTCTTTTCCTGTCCGAAACATTGTTTCGTTTGACAGTTGAATATTTATCCTTAGCACGTTGTAGCTTCGAACGTTAAAAACTTTAAAATGCAGATTGTTTTAAAATTTTAACTTTAAATATTACAAGTTTGCTCCAAGTTACGGCATTTATTAAAGTGAAGCAGGTCTAATATATTAAATCCACTCGCGTGACATAATAATAAGTTATAATAAAATAGCACTAATAATATTAACAATTAAAAGCAGACTTATTATTTAATAATGTGCTTTAGGCACAAAAGTTTTTTTTGCAGTATGTAATAATACTAGCTCAGCGAATACATCACTAGACTTTTATAGTTACTCTTCAGAAGAAGGTATATGATTATATTAGCAAAGTTTATTTTAAGCGCCAGTTATGAGAATATTTATATTATATGAATATGTAGACGTCGACGTCAAGATTTTATTGCGCTCCATTAACAAGTATTTTCCTTCGGATATTGGATAGCTACCGATAATCCTGGAAATCCATTCTGCCATCGCAGAATGATAATGATTAAACCACATCGGTTTTAGTTTAAAGCTTTGCCACAATAATATGCTAAGCATATTTTAGAATGAGTAGAGAGAATTAAAGATTCTTCAAGTTTTAGTGATGTTAGTATTTTAATGCATTTAAAGATCGCATAAATAATAATTATTATTTTATTTCAGGTAGTCAGGAGTAAATCAGTCTCAATATTTTTCCTTACCTTGTACCTTAGTACAGTTCGTTTAATTTTAAATATTTAAATATAACGTTAACACCTGAAAATAAAATAAGATAAGTTAACCAGTGCTAATAAATTTAGAGAATAAAGAAATTATATTAAATAAATAAATCACGCAGATAATTTGAGCCTAGAGTCAGAAATAATTAAAAGTTGAGTTAAAATATCTACTAATTAGACTAGGCAGGCTTAAAGTACGTGTTAGCTTTGAAGAACTGTTTGTTTTGATTGCCTAAGCAACATGAAAATCATTGCGATTTTAGTTATTTTAAACGGATTACTTCCACACGTAAAAGCTTTTAATTTTATTTATCTGTTGAACAAGTCCTTTGACTATCCTTATAATATAATTACAATTTTATTATTAACAATATTTATTATTAGTATTTTTATAATTTTCATAATCTGTTATTTTCAATGTCACCGCAAGAAATCTATTACTTATGACCATGAGTGTACCAACGATTTACCGTTAAGCAAACTTAATGATTCACCGCCCATTGAGCAGATTTACGACGATGTTGCACCGATTGTTGAAGTGGTACCATTAAAAACGAGTCACCCGCCAATTCCCCCTCCACTGCCTCAGTCCATTATTATTCAACCTAGGGTACAAGAAGAAGTTCAGGATGCATCCAGAAATAGTTTAGTCACTAAAGACGACAGTATAGTTTTGCCGAAGAATATTTTGTCCGTTAAAGATAGAGTTCAGAAATTTGCCGTAAGCAAGGATCCTAATTTTGTTCAAAACAATCGCAAAATGGAAAGTGAATTGCCTATTTCACACTGTGTTCAGCCAGTTGTAGGAGTTAAAGAGTCATTTGCGAATCAGTCACCAGTAAAAGTCGAGAAAGTTTCAAGTGTTACTTTAAAAGCAGAAAGTAAGCCAAATTCTCAGGTTTCCGAACCTGTTGTATCTTTTACAGACCATATTTTCTACGACTTCATGTTCGCCTAGAATTTTATATTCATTACGATTCAAATTTTAAGTATGATTCATTTTTTTACGTTTAACTGTACCTTATGCAAGGTTTATTAGTCATTTAGTTTGCTAACAGCTTCCCAACTGTTGTTATTTACGAGCGCGGAAGTGTTCTAGTAACACGCTGTCGCAAGCACAACGAAGTTTTCTCTCTTTCCATCCCATTTATTACGTCATTTCAAAGACCTTGACTTTATTTCGAACTCCCGCAGCGCTTACTAAACCTTGTCCGTAGTAATTTAAAGTTTTGTAAACTTTAACGCGTCATGCTGGTGGTCAGCGAATCAGAGCTTGCATTTTCTTCCTCTGTTCCTTTGCCCGCTGCAGCGACTTTTTCCCCTCCACCTCTCCGACCGCTCCCCGAACGTACCCGAAGATGTCGACCTAACACGACAAGCGAGCCTACGATTTTCCTCGCTGTAGAGAAATCAGTTCAGTCCTTCCAAGCGACTACGAAGAATGCAACCTTGCACAATTTAGAATGTCTGGTATCAGCGAATTCCTTTCTCCGCACTCAAGCTCTCTTCCGAGTATTTTGAACACGCTGGAAGTCTGAAAACACTTACCATAGGCTTTGCATATTTTTTCGCATTAGTGGCGGTCGTCCATTAAAATTTTAGGGAATCAGTTTAGTTACGCATATAGCCATCAGAATTTGATTTTTACGATAGAAGTTCATGTAAACAATGTTAGGGATATTTTGTTCTATATAGATAATTTTTTCCGTAAAACGTCGCATTTATGCACTTCAGACTAATCACGACCAATAATTTTACAAAGGAACAACAAGACGAATTTTTTTTTGCGTTTTCTCGCAAAATTTTCCCGTTTTTCATAAGAGATATTTATAGTAAGTAAATTTTTTGGGAAATCGACGTACATTTGGTTTAAATCAGGATAAAGATAAACGAAATTTCGATAAAATCAGGGAAATTTTACAAAAGGGCAATTTTAGCACTTTATGCACTTAGAGTAATCAAATTTGTCAGCAACATGCCAAGGCTAAGCCTCGGTGATTAGCACAGGCATGTGCAGCAGAAGTCGCCATGGCATCGTTAGCCTGTCCAAATGCTAACACAGTGGTTTACCACAAATGTTAGAATTTGAGAATTTATTATTATTAATAATTATTATTAGGAAATTTAGCTCACTTACCCAATTTGCACCTTATTCGACAATGCAGCAATAAATTCATTACTTCTTACTGATTAACTTCATGTTAATGTTAGTACAGTAGGTAATAACTATTAATTTGTATTTATATTTCAATATATTGCATAACTATTCTCTATCTATTTTGTTTAAACATACCTAAGGGATTGACACACCATTCTTATATGGGTCAAGTATACCTTTCCGCGGCGGGTCTGTTTACACGACCAAGTGATTTGAGGTATACGGCGGACTCAAGAAGTTTTGAGTGGATACATTTCTTTTGTTTAAAGGAAATTTGAAATTGAGAAAGTTTTTCATTATTTTTATTGTGTTTCAAATTTGAATTTCACCTTTTAATTCCCTGATGCTATATTTGTTACCACCTGGAGTTTCAACGAAACTCAGAAGTAGCATTTAGAACATGCTTGCAACACTTATCTTTGTTTATTAATTCTACATTTTGTAATTTTGAAGTGAAGTCTATTACTGACAATAAATGATTTCAGTTTATTAGAACACGCAATGGTATTTTAATATCAGGTTCAGGTCAATTTATTGTTATTCAGAATTTGAATAATAATTTGAACACGCACAGATCAGTTCAGCTTACCAAAGGCCAATCTTTATTTTTTAATTATCAGGATTTTTCGCAAATTATTGTGGATCAACAAATTTTACACACAAGAATGTTAGCTTTTTGAACAAGTCAAAATGAAGGAAATTGAGTTACTACCTAATATTCCCAAGAATTTATCTGATTTCACTATTCCCCAATGGACTCCGCTTGAACTTGCTTTAAAACAACTTAATCAATCAATTAGTAAGAACATTTCATTTAAGGAATTAGTTTTAAACCCATTGCCCATGTCGATATTAGTTTTTGTTATTTGGAATGTTTTATTAACCGCAACCCTAGGATATTATTTTTATAAGCATCATCAGCTTGCGAAACAGATTAATTTAGAGCAGCGCAGTAATAATTAATAGGTTAAGGCAACACATTAATCATGGACATTAATATTTTAATTACGGTTGGATATTTTATTTAAATTTTCCTTATTTATTTTCAAAGAGTTATGGCAATTATTTTATATATTTATTTAATTTATTTTATTTTGATGAGACAATTTAATTTGATTTTAAAGAAAAGGCAGTGGAAATTAGTTGGTTTTGTGTACATGCATACTTGAATTATATATACCCATCCTATTGCAATTTCCTTTCTTTGTCATAATTTTCCCTTTATTCAACCTAACCTGTCTATACGGAACGCCATGGACAAGCAATGCCTACACCATCCATGGGCATTTTTCATGACGGACATCCGCAGGCAGCCTATTATTACCAGGCAGAAAGACTGAGTATCATTCTACGAGGGAGACATGCAGACATTTTAAGTACTATTTCAAGAAGAGACTCGTCACCACCAATTTGAGGGAGACATGCAGACATTTCTACTTATTACTGCACGGAGACTACCTTTTACAGGAAGGATGTACAACCATACATTTCCCAGTATAGCGGACTACACATTATCAACAACACCTAGTGATGGAGCTAAATGAAATTCCCCTCCACACTGTTTGCAGTTAAAACAACAACTTTTCCCCATCTCCCAAGTTCTACGGGTAATTTACTACATTTTTACATTGCCCCAATGCAGTCAAGACGACAAGCAATCCAGAAAGAAGAGGAAGCAGAGAAAACATACATTCTACAACCAGCAGTTCTGGTCACAAACAATAATTACAGAATTGTGCTACAGTGTTTCTACACATACACATGTGAGCTCCTATCATGTGTATCTATTTGGTCATTTAACATGCATTATGGGAAACAATACTTTTCCATAGTCCTTATATACATTTTCAGTTTTGTGTCATGCATAAGAACTAGTTTTTATATGCATTTAAGTTTACATTATACTGCAAGGAAGCGACAAGCATCAGTGGTGTCAATTGACCAGTGCATCAATTAGTGCCTAATTTTTTTTTTACGATGAAATTTTGCACTTTGAATAATAAACGGACATGCAAGCAATAAAAAACATAATTACAGCACTTTCGAATATTTTAGAAAGCATGCTTTAGTGACAATATTTTATGCATATGTTTATTGCATGCAGATATTAGTGTGATATATTTTTTTTTTCCTTCTCACCAACATGGAATATTGAAAGCGACACATTTGTTCGCAGAACATTTATTTGATATTTAAACTCAAGCACAGTTTTGTCACTTGGAAGATTATTAATTTTGTGTGCAGTCATACAAAGGTATTCACCAAGCCATATATATGTATACAGTGTACAGTTTAATGTAGAAGAGAAAATTGAACGCTATAATTCAGTTTTTACCAGCGACAGTTTTCAGTGTAACTCACTATATGCATTGAATATTGTATAATACTACCTTGGAATGTGCAACATAGCCGTGCAAGTTCATATATTCAACGATTTTAGGAGTGCAGTGGCTAGGTAGTTCGTAAATCATACGCACTTTGATATGATCAGGTTTTCACACGGACAAAACAGTGAGATGTGACAATGTTTTACATGCTTACTTACGTGTACTTACTTGTGCACCTTTTTAAGGTTTTTCTATGTGTTTGAAGAGTCTATATCAAGTGGAAATATACATAAACATTGTGAATTCCGTTCCATCTTGCACGACGCTCCAACCGCTTGCCTCGCGGAACACACAGAGTCGTTACCGCGTGGCGAGACATCACAGACTCTTGACTAGGAGCAGGTTGATGAGCAATTATACATAATATACATTACGTGCACGCACATGTGCTACATTAAGAGTTTTATCAGTTAACGACACGACTTTTGTGATTTCTAGTCCTATAATAGTATATATTATTGTTTTTTACATCGTATAAACATACGAATTTGTTAGTATTAAGGGTATTATTCATTTTAGAGTTTAGGGAATAAAAATTTTCTTTCTTTCGGGATACGGCAAACAACAGACAGTTATGGTGGATTTTTTTTTGTATATTTGGTTTTTTAAGAAAATATATGGAATTGGCGAACCTGAGTCATGTCAAGCTTTGCGATTTGACTTTTAAATTTTCAAAGGAGAAAATTTTTCCTAGGAGGCGCGAACGTATCAATCCATAGGATTGTATGTTTATTTTATTAAGTCTCTCTGAACGCTTCAAGTTGACCAGGGCATTCACTTGTTTTTCTCAGCTGTCTCAAGCCTCTTAGGCATGTTTACAATGCATTGTGTTGTGCCATGCAAACCTCCTGAGCATTCAGGAAATAGGTAACACTTCTGGGTTTGGTGTCAGCGGTTTGCATGGTAGCAATTATAATAAACACGATTCGGCGATTCGGCATCGAGGAAGAGCTCGATGGCCAGGGAATAGAGAGGTGAGACAAGCTGGGAAGTGACTGGACTTTGGGAATTGAGTTGGTAGAGAGAGGAGGTCAGCAAGACAGGAGGTCGATAGTGGAAGCACGCTTTGGTCAAGACTTAGAGAGAAGCTTACAGAGGACTTCGCTATTTTCGATTCAGCTCAGAGACTTCAGTTAGACAGGTAATTATCCTACACCCAGCCATGATACAGGTTCAACGGTTCACAAAATCCAACGAGTTGCCATTGTCTTTTCAGTAGTTTAATTCCTTTGTGTTATTTGTACCTTTCGCATGCCAAGCAATAACTCGTCATGTCAATGACGAGTGGTCTCATCAAGAGGATGAATGATGAGTAGTTTACATCACCCCATCAGCTAACTGGTTAACCTGCTAGAAACTGGTTCAGATCCCTTCATTCTATAGAATGACACGATACTTATTCTAACGAGGGAGCACCTCTTCTCTCGACTTCAGGTGAAATTTCTTTTCCCGGTGGTGGGAATCGAACCTACGACAGACCTGTGAAGATATACTGTTAGAATGAGTATAGTATAAAGCACTAGACAATGGGTAGTGTCCAAATACCAATGCATGCTACTTCCTTGCTCGGTTTGTAAGTTACAATATTGTTTTATTTATGACCATTTCGAATGGTTGCACTTGAGCTCTGCTATTGGGAGCACGGTTACTGGGTCCGATTGTTTTGCTCAGAAAATATTTCATTCCGAAAACTTTTTTTAAAAAATCAACAATCCACGTTGTGTGTAACTGGGCATTGTTGAGATGCGTGTTATGTTGTTCTCCTTTTTTGTTCTGCCTTTTTATTTTCAACCACTGACTTTTAAATAAATATAGTTTGCCGTGTTTGATGTTGACCTTTCTCATTCCACCTTCCCGACGGGTATTAATTGCAATTAGTTAACGAAAATGGGTGTTTTCCTTCAATTTACGTGGCACGTTGAGTTTGTTTCCGCAAGGTGCAAAAGTGGCTGATGCATTTCGCATCGTTTTCATGGCAATTCCAAATCGAGGAAGCACTCATCTTGGAAACAGTGCTGCCAACTTTATGGTTTTGGTAAATTATGTCTTCGCTGCGCAGGCTTTACTCCGGAAATAATTCCAAGATTCATAGTTTCGCTGTACCCTTTGCTAATAGCATAGCTCTAAGGCAGTCGCCTTGCCTCATAGACAGTGTAAGGCCAACTACGTACGTATAGCTCTCGTCTAGTCTTACGGCGGGCGCTCTACATGCTGGCAAGGTAAGCAGGGAGCGGGGAATACGCCGCGGACGAATCAGATAACAACGGTGGCGCCGAGAGTTACTACGTCAAGGGAGGATGTGCTGCGCGCACCTCGTTCTACAAGCTGCTGGGTTTCTCATCGCACTGGATTGTTCGCTTTCCCGCTCCCCACTTCCCTTGCCAACATATAGCCCTCCCGCCGTAAGACCAAACGAGCTATAACCGCAAGAGACATTGTCAAATTTATGTCCTAAATGCGTCCCATTTCTTTATCCTGTACACATGCAACCCAACCTGTATCCAAAATAGGTTATATTCCCAATGGTCCATTGTCGATATCAATATTATCGGTATCGTCGTTATAGATATTCCAGGTATCGTCGATAAAAGTACCGACGACGATATTTCGATATATCGCTTCGATATCGGTATTCAATCGATATCGAACTTGATAGTTGAAAGATTTATATCGCACAGCTCTTGAACAGCGCTTTAGGTAGCAGCCAGCATTGCTCATTCGAACACAGTCAAGATCTCTGAAGCGTTTCAGGCGCTTCGAACTGCGCAGTGTTGTGCTGGAATATTTGTCGGCAAACCATTTTGAGGAGACCCGCGACGGCCCAATAGAGGCCGCTACCAAGAAACCAGGAGTTGGAAATTGCGCTTAAGGTCCAGATCTCCTCCACTTCTCTCCCTCTCTCTCGCTCTCTTTGAGATCCCTTGGGAAAACGTCATGCAAAGCAAGACCCGCATGCTACCAGTCTCTGACGTCAGCTGTAGTTAATGGATTAGAAGTTGCGAAACGCTCGCGTCGGAAGCGATTCCTACATATTCCAGGTGCGCAGACTTTGCCAAAGGCTTTCGGGGTGTGGCAGTCAATACAAGAAGCAATCGGGAAAATGCATCCCGAATTAATGACGGAAGGGAACATTGCTCCGGCCGAACAGGGAATGCTGAGGACACCGAATTTCAGTTGAGGTGAAGTTCTATAAGGAAATTCCCTATTTGTGGAGATTTTGAACTCCTAGCCTCGCTGTTAGGGTCGTAATCGGTAGTTTTACATACCAAATTGGGAGTTATATTGTGTTTTGTTTAGGCAGTCATTCTTCTACCTCTCTAGGTTACTTCCATACTATTCGACCACTTCTCTCTCACTTTACCATTTCGACCTCCGTGGCAGAGTGTAAGCGCTACGACGCCAGGGATCCAAGGTTCGAATCTCGGCCTGGGCATGGATGTTCTTTGTGAGTGTCCTTTCATCAATTTCATCATATCATTAATCATCCTCATCTTCGCTATTAGCCATAAGTGGCAGAAGTGAGAAGTAAAATAATCTCAATGCTGGATATGTATATGTGTAACTACTGTGCGTATGTTTCGGTTTGTTTATGGTTCTCTTTCTGCGCCGTATAAGAATAGATATGCTTGTTGTCCAGTATAAAACATCGGCTTGGCTCACCTTCATATGACTCGCCATTATACTTTTAAACAGTTACATTCTTAACTTGACGTAACGTGGCGAAGAACTAAATTTGACAAATCTATTTCCAACTATATGTCTTCTCTGGATACTAAGTTGGAAAGGTCGAAGGTCGTTGCATACCATATTTAAAACATCCAACCTTTATTACAATTCTTCATTTCTAATTGCTTGCGAATACTTCAGTATTTTGGGAGCAGTGGTAGCGTCATCGTCTTTTAACCAAGGGGTCCGAGGTTCGATACCTGGTAGAGGCAGATAGTGGTTCGGATCCCACTTTAAACTGTAGGTCCATTCCCGATTAGCCTATCTGTGCATAAAGTGGACTTAAAACAACAAATCAATCAATCAGTATTTTGGGTTGTTTGGTCCGTTTGAAATGTGGTAGTCGAGGAAGAGGAATGTCATTGTATAATAACAGAAAGTGTTTGTGGTATATGCATATACAGAGAGAAAGTAAAATTAAATAAATTATCATCCAAGCAAAGCTTTCTCCTTCTTCCATTGTTTTTATTTGTTGTAATAATATTAATATACGAAGGCTTTATATTATATACCAGAAGCATATATCGGGTGAGCAAAAGGTAACTGTGCACCTACACTATGTTTAATTACGCAGAGTAAAACTTCCCTTTCTTGATGTTTGTTGGTACACAAGGATATGGACAGTTGGTTAGTAAGACACTCATTGTTGTCAGTCTCTCATTGTTGTTTCTTCGGAACGTGATCTTGCAAAGCGCGTAACTGCATTAGGAATGGTTAGTCTCAGAACCACTGGCAATACTTAACACGCTTGTCGTGGTGCCTTTGTTGCAGATTTTGCACTACTGTTATTTTGTAGGGGTGTAAATGTAAGTGATTTTTCAGTGCGGTTCTTGCGCTCACTTGCTGTGACAATTTACGAATTGACTTATTTGGGCTTTGCTCTATTTTAATCGAAATGTCCTGTATTTTGTCCTCTGTTAGAACTCGTGACCTGCCTGATTTCTGCGCATTCTTCACTGATCCCTTTCTGCGAAACTTATCGATCAACCGCCGCACTGCATTACGATGTGGTGGATCTGTATCGGTAAACCTTTCCATAAACTTATTTCGCACTTCTTCCGTATATTCACCTCCATGTCGAAAGACTTGTTCCACCAAAAACGCACGAGCTTCGAGTAACAAAACCATTGCTAATGCAGTTCCGCGCTTTGCAAGATCACGCTCCGAAGAAACAACAATGAGTAACTGACATCAATGAGTGTCTTACTAACTAACTGTCCATGCCCTTATGTAACAACAAACATCAAGAAAGGGAAGTTTTTCTCTGCGTAATGAAGCGTAGTGTACAGTTACATTTTGCTCACCCCGTATAAAACACCCAAAGTCTTCATATATTCACTTATTTTCATTACATTTGATTATTATCGATTTAGTGTAAGAAAATTTCCAGCAGAAAGTAATGGGTAAAAGTAACTTACAATCAATTTTGATTGATTGGCTTTGATTGATTGGTTTTGATTGATTTGCTTAATTTTACTTCGCTTTTTTGTGCCACTTTTTGGCTAATTTGCGAAGATGGGGATGATGAAATGATGAAATTGATGATCATCCATGCACAGACCGGGATTCGAAACCGGGACCCCTGGCATCGTAGTGCGATGTGCGCCACGTGGGCTGGCACAGTTACTTTTTAAACCAAGTAACTGTGACTCTGTTACTTTAGAAAGTAACTTTCCAAACACTGTTCATTTACCAACTTTAACCAACACTCAATTTGGTATGAGCGAAGAGACTGGGAACCTACTCACACAAGGATCATCTACTCCACTAGAGCTTAACCAGCTGCAATGGTGAATGTGACTAAGAAATAATAAGTTCTCAGATACCGAGAGTTGAATTGAATTGAATTGAATTGAAAAGCCTTTTTATTTACTACAGAGCGAGATTCAGCCTTGGGCTGCTCTACCACCTAACTCTGGTGAATAAAAGTTACAATACATACATTTATAATACTGAATAATACTGAAATCAAATAACATAACATGAATGAATACGACATAAATGAAAAATAATAAAATTATAAGAGAATACAATGACAGATACATTAACACACACACACACACACACATACACACACATACACACGTGTACATACGCAATTTCCAGATCGATACTAAAATAGCATGCACACAGGTTGAAATATTCGTTGTGTCAGATAAGTGTTTGCAAAATACATGGTTTTACTTTACTTGATTCCTGTTGCTTAGCCGTACGAGCTAATGCTCAATTGTTGTATTTGCAATAAAAATAATACGACTTGTTCTTTGAAGTTTTGGGGTGTTGTAGCAAAAGAAACATAATCGGGAAGAGCATTCCAAACCTTTGCAGACCAGAGGGAGAATGAGCCTTCGAAACTGACAGCAGAGTGGCGGGGAATGTCTATTTTTCGCCGACCTCTAGTATTGTATGGATGTATGGAATTTCTAAATGTCAGTTTCTCGTGGAGATAGATAGGTGTTTGCAATTTTAATACCTTATATATTGTAGAACACTGATGCAGTAGGCGTCGCCTAGACATGTTAAGAATTTTGTATGTATTGAGCAAGGGTAGGATGTGCTGATTTCTCCTGATCGAGAGAACGTAACGAATGCAAGAATTCTGTATTTTTTGTATTCTGTTCGATATTTTACGTTGTAAATTCGTGCCGTACACCACATCACAGTAATCGAAAATAGGATATATTAGAGTTTCGATGAGATATAATTTCGTTTCTCTAGTGAAAAAGTCTCTCCTGTAGAGTGATCTCATTATTGTTAGTGCTTTTGTGCATTGCGCTGAGATATGTCCTGCCCAGGAAAATTTGGGATCAAAAGTAAGGCCTAGATTTTTAACGGTTGGTGCATAAATTATGTTTTGGTTTTTAATTTTGATGTTAATTGTATCATAATTTACTTTTTCAAGATAATAGTTAGAGCCTAAAATTGTGTATACGCATTTATTCTGGTTAATTGCGAGCCCATTTGCAGTGAGCCAATTGTTAAGGGTATGTAGATCATTGTTTAGATTATCTATCTTGTTTAACAAATCCGATGGTGATGACGATATCAACAACTGCGTATCATCCGCGTAACAATGTATATTACAATGGCTGATGGTCTTTGATATATCAGCGACGTATAAGGTGTATAAAAGGGGGGCCAGAATGGAACCTTGCGGGATTCCTCCGTTTAATGTTATCGGTGATGATCCGGTGTCGGCAGGGTAAAAAACCCTTTGTCTTCTTTCGTGTAGATATGATTGGAACCAGTTTATTACAGGCTTCGAAAAACTGTAGTATTTCATTTTTGCTAGGAGAAGGTTATGATTGACAAGATCGAAAGCTTTAGAAAGGTCTAATAATACTAGTATAGTTAGTTTTTTATCGTTAATCGAACGTAAAATATTGTCCGTGACAGATAATAATGCCGTGGTTGTACTATGAGAAGTACGGAAACCTGATTGAGAATCAGGTAAGATATTATATTTTGCAATGTACTCTTTTAATTGTATAGATATTATCTTTTCTGTGACTTTTGAAAATATTGATAGAATGCTGATTGGTCTTAAATCGCTTAGAGAGGTTAACGCCTGCTTTTTGGGGAGCGGAATAACTCGAGCTTCTTTCCATGCATTTGGAAATTGGCTGGTTTTCAGAGAAAAATTTATGGTATGCGTGAGTGCCGTAAGTATGAAGGGAAGGGCCAGTTTAAGCATTTTGCACGTAATGTTGTCCACTCCTGCACCATTTGATCGAATACTGTACACTGCCTTTTCGACCTCAGAATCTTGAACCTGGCGAAAGGATAATTCTTTTGCATCGTTTTGAAAGCAGTTCTCTAAGAAATACTTGCACTCCTTTGCAATAATGGCGTTGTCTCGAAGAACACTGTCGTAGACATTTGCAAAATGTTTATTAATTTCAGAGGGACTGCTCAGGTGAGGCGGAAGTTCTCCCGCGTTCCGTTTGCTACCGATACCAATTGTTTTCAGGCTATTCCACATATTCTTTGAATTTCTCTTATTGTTATTTACAATAAAAGAAAAATAAGCTTTTTTCTCTTGCCTCATAACAGACGTGGTAAAATTTCTTAATCTTTTATATTCGTCCCAATGTAAAATTAATTTGCTTCGCTTGTATTTACGCAGCGCACCATCCCTCAGTTTCATGAGCAGCTTAAGATTATCCGTTAGCCACGGCGCTGGCTTTTTCGTCACCCTAACCGTTCGTAATGGGGCGTGAACGTTAAACAGGTCGACGATATTTTTCTCAAGAAATTCTATTTTAGAATCGATGTTTCCAAGTTTAAACGTTTCATTCCAATTAATGTTTACAGCATCTAGACAAAAATTTTCATATTCAAATTTCTTAAAATCTCGGTACGTAACGTACTTGACTTTATCCCTGGGTTTTGCGCAATTCAGTGACACGCTCGTCAAGCAGTGGTCTGAAGTTCCGATTGGACTCGCGATTTCGAAAGAAGATACAATGTTGGGGTTGTCAACAATTATTAAATCTAACAATGTTTCGGAAGATTCTGTTATTCTAGTGGGTTTATCAATCAATTGTGTTAAACTATACGATTTTATAATATCTTTAAGAAACAGGGTCTCCGCTTTTTGTGTGCTGAGCATGTCGCAATTAAAATCGCCTAGCATAAGGAAAGCGTCTACGCTGGCATAGTTATCTGAAATAATTTCTTCCATGATGGCGAGATTTGTATAGGGTACATTTGGTGGACGGTGAAACGCGCAAATGCCAAGTTTTAGGTCACTTACACTAACTATCATGCTAATATATTCAATATCATTGGCTTCGGATGGTCGGAAGTCTACGAATTTTACTGCCAGCGCCGAGCGGATAAATATGGCAATGCCCCCGCCCTCTTTCTTGTTTCTGTCGTTACGGAAAACCGAGTAACCGGGGATGTTGATTTCGTTCGTCCCGTCTGCGCTACAGAGCCAAGTTTCCGTTATTATTACGATATCGTAAGCACGTTGGCGTACCACGAACCTCAGTTCGTCTATTTTCGGGATTAAAGAACGAACGTTTGCGTGTGCTATGCTGAGGTCGGATAAATTTGGCAACCTCTGCTTCCGAACCAGGGTGTCGTGGGTCTTTGACCGAGTAACGGGGGTTGAGACTGTTTGATGGTCAGGCGGGTAGGGGTCGCTCTCTCTCATGACGTTTTCACCCATTCTTGAAAGAAAAAGGCGCTACTGTTTCTCCTTCCCTCCCCTCTCTCTGCGGCCGATCGGAATACGTAGCTGTGGGGACATTCTTTTATCGAAAAAGCGAACAATATATCAAGGCAAGCACTTACCTGACTTACACGAAAATTTCTAAGACACACATCCAGGTTATTTCTTCTCTTCATCGGGTGGAAACGAGTACACAAACAACGACACACAATCACACACACATTTACACACACTATTGCTTGAGACGAAGACACAAACACATAATATTTTAATAGGAAAATAGAATTAAACATATTTAGATTATTAGTTTTCATGGCTCTTGTAGAATACACTTCCTACGAGCGACTTGCTGCTATCCCAGAGTTTTTTCTTGTTTTTTTTTCTTTTTTCGCGTATTACGGCTAGATTGTTTTACAGGTTTGATAGTTGTCTACATGATGTGACATAGTGTTTCGTGTTACCTTTCCTGATCACTATTTTCCCATCTTCCGTGTACACCTGTTTGAGACCGAACTTCTCGATGGCCTTCCTGAGAAGCTGCAGCCGTGCACTGCAGAGATCTTCTCTTATGGAGATTCCAGAGTTTTTTAGTTTTCTTTTGTTCCTGAAAACTAGCGACCTTGCCCTGTAATTAGTAAATTTCACGATGATGCCTCTGTGCGACCCGGGAGACTTCGGACCTACCCTGTGGGTGCGGCACAAATCACCGTTGCTTACGTGAACCCCTAAATGCTCCTCAAAAAGAGACAGGGCGATGTTGTCGGTACTTTCCCCTTCGGTCTCTGGAATTCCGAAGATACGTATGCTATTTCTTCTTTGGTATTGTTCCAGATCCTCTGTTTTTTCTTGCAAATTTCGGATATTTTCGTCTCTGTCCGCCAGTTCCGCGCGAAGGGAGTTGACTTCTTCCGAATTGAACTTCATCGTTTCTGTCAAACGATCCACCACAGCTTTTGTGATCGATTCAATTATGGAATCTGTGATCAGTTTTAGCACTTCTGGGGTTTGCACCGCTGATTTCACTTGCTCGCAGATCTCCCTGACGAAGGCCGCTGTGTCCTGCAGGGGTGACTGACCTCCAGCTGCTGCTGATGCTCCGCGTTTTCTAGGCGCCATGGCTGCTGTCTGCTTTGTTCGCGTTCACAAGCGAGAGAAACTATTCAATATTTCGATAGAGTGACTGGGGTGGGAAAGTATCTCTATACAGAAATCGTTCACACTATCACTTACGAAACAGTTTCTATGAAACAACACCGCTTATCCTCTTTACACCTGCCTTTGTATAACGAAATTCTGGGAGCGCAACTTACACACGTTCACTCGGCCATTTAGTCACTGTATATGTCTATATAAACGCATACTTATCCACAATCCTTATGCATATCTGTGAAATATAGGTTGGAAACTACGCAACTAGGAAAATATAGAACTTACTCACTTATTAAGCACCTGCTCTTGAGCAGGGTGCGAAATAATTTAAGACTGGTGGGTTGGGAGAACGATCTTAATCTACAAACCCCTCCCCACAAACATATATAAAAATTATACGATATACATACTTATAATGTTATTAAAAGTAAAAATTAAATACTAAATTAAAAATATATTATTATTATTAATTACCCAAAAATAAATAAATTTGTAACTTTTAAATATATCACATATTATAAAGTAGCAAACTACGTCCTTTACTAACTGGTTAAAGATGTTAATAAATTATGAAATAGTTGTGAAGTAGTTTTATTATATGTAATTTTTTATTAAGTTTTTGCTTTATGTTAATATAAATCAATTAGATTTCAAAGTTATTATTGTCTTGCATCCTTGTTTTACTTTTAATGTGCGTATTGATGCAGATTTGTTAATGATAATTTGAGAGATAGAAAAAGCATTGAACACTCACAACTACACTAATTTGTGTATGTATTCGATATCATTCTTAGTACAGTACATTTTAAATTAAAAGTAATTGTTTATCTTTTGTTTGTTGTAACAAAACCTCCCCCCGCCCGAATTTAGTTGGTGGTGGGGGATATTTAAGGCTAAGATTGTTGATGGGGGCAAATCCCCTCGTTCCCCCAGGATTTAGCCGGAACAGTCCCTTTTTAGGAGTCTGTCCCGATTTTTTAAACGTAAAACGGGACGCCAAAATGTCCCTTTTTTGTGACAATGACTTATCGGCATAGATTTACTGCAACAATGCACCTTCTCTACTATTACTAAGAACAATTGTATTGTTGGCTAGATTATTATTTCGCATTTCAATGTCAACAATATTCCATGTCCCAATTTTCTTAAAATATTTGAATTTCTTCTCTGTTTACCTGGAACTAAAGCCCCACTGAACGTGTGTTTTCGTACTTGAATGGTTTGTGGGCAAGTAACGAGAACTCTCATTCAGCACAAACTTCAAAAGCTATGTTGAGTAATAAGGCGAACTGTAATCACACGTGACTAAACTTCTACAAAATGTTATTTCAAAAGAAGGATGTACTGAAGAAGATCAGTTCACCGGCAAAATATAAATGAATGACTTCTAATTCTAAAGAACTACTTGGTTGGAGTGCAGTGGCTATCACCATATTTACACAGTATTTATTGAATTTGTTTTGCAACATAAGTATTTACGACGAAACAGTTGAAAACTAGTTGATTACCCGGCGTTGCCCGGGTATTTATTTATTTATCCCAATCTTGTATTAGACAGGAAAATAATGAATTCTAACATAGTGTAAAATGTAACTAAGTTTATTTACAGGTATTTAAAAGTATAAGTACAGTATACAAATTAAAAAGTAAAATCTTTTACAAATTCACTATAATATTAATTTAACTCAAAAGTTGATTATAAACATTTTTAGTTTTACCTCCAGGAGCAAGAATAAATAAATTGAACGGCATTGGGAGTGTCACTATTCATCTTAGTGACCCCGAAAACTATGGATTCCACACTAATATCGGTCGTTTTCCATTATTTTTACATATCACCCCCTTCTCACCCCACCCCTAGGGGTGCCAGGGGTGGCTTACCGCACAGTATTTCTTTCCAGATTGTAAGTGATATGTGTACCAAGTTTGGTTGAAATTGCTCAAGGCGTTCAAGAGTTATTCCGGAACAAACATACATACATACATTTTTTTATATATATAGATGTGTAACGTTTTGTCCCGTATTATCCTCAGGAAAATATGAAAAATGTTCCGTTTTGTTGTTTTAAAGATCTGGTCACCTTTACGTGTGCTCATTCTCTTTAACACCAATGTAGCGGATGCAAAATAGCCTAAGTGCTGACGCACCCACAATTTTCAATCAATCATTAACAACACCCAACGCATCACGGTAAAAATCCCATAGTTTGCACCACTGTACGTGACAACTTTGTCTCTGGTGCATGTCATTAAAGAAGTTGCAGTCCGCCCGGGGAACTCTATAGGCTCTAGACGTCTTTCTCACGTCGTGGCAGCTTCGATATATTGATCCGCGGATGGATAATTGCGCTTTGGTTGGCAGGCGAAGATGTTCGGAGAAATCCGAGAAGAGAGGAGACTGAGGTTCTTTCAGCCAATCAGGGATGCAAAGCTCCTTGCTGGTCCACAGCCGGAACTGTAGCTGGGATCTGCTGATACGGCGTGTTGTTCCGTCGATCGGAAACTTACAACGGCATCGAAATGAACGTCTTGTTTGAGGAACGGCCAGCAGGCGATGAAGCGACGACCGTGAAATTGGAGCCGAGGGGTAGTGTTGCCGAACCTTAACGCCGGAAAGCAGCTGTTCCCGGACACATGCTTGCTCTCCGCGGAGGCATAAACGTGGGCAAAAGAATATAGTTCCACTCTCTCTGGTATACTATTCAGACAAAATGCACTAAAGCTTGATTGATTTGCTTTATTTTACTTCGCTTTTTGTGCCACTTTTGGCTAATTTGCAAAGATGTGGATGAGTGATGATATGATGAAATTGATGAATGGACACTCACAAACATCCATGCCCAGGCCGGGATTCGAACCCGGGACCCCTGACGTCGTAGCGCGATATGGTAACCACTCCGCCACTGGGACCACTGGGACGGGCATGCAGTAAAGCATTCCCTAGACAAGCCTTCACGAACATAAACTGGATACGTAAATTCATACTTGCGTAAAAATATTCGCCAGTGCCTTCTTATAACAAGAAGGCCCATGCAGAGACTGTTGGTTGGCTTGCAACGTCATCATGGTAGGTCATGGATCCCGGTATCAGTTGACTGGAGAAATTACAGTCTAAAACCGCCAATTTCCGCTGCCATTTAACTACCACAAAAAAAGACCATAGTCGTTTTTAAAGTAATCTTAATTTAAAGATAATGGTTACGTTTTCAAAAATGTATTTATATATTTTATGGCGCAAGCAACTGTAATTAATAACAATTGTCTGTCTTTATGCACTATAAAATATGTGTATTTGAAAATAAACGCTTCCGTCCCGTTTCGAAAATTAACAGCAGACTGCTAAATTTTTAACGGTGCTAACAGAAAAGTAGATGCATCTGCTAAAATGAAAAATGCATAAAGTCTGCAGCTCAGACGAAATGTTTAATGCATCATCGAGAAAGATTCATGAACAAATACACAAACACAACAGAACTGTAAGCAGACGAGCGACGTCTAGCCAGCTAGCCTTTGAGTAAACAGTCAGTGCGAGTTGCTAAAATGATTACTTCCATGGTTTTTATGTTTATCTCTTCCTTCGGGCATGCTTGTCAAACAATAACAACAACACAACTGTAGTTTATTGAATTCCCAAAAATATCCAGCATTGTTATCTTCGTAGAGTTGTGCCAAGGTCAGATCATTGTAACTTACTCTGAAAAGAGACTGTCGTATCTTTCCTTCAAGTCGTTCACGAGAACTCGCATTTAAGCTGTAGATGGAAACTTTTGCTTGCAACGATGTGCTGACGGACATCAAACGTTATGTTTGTAGATGTATTTCTGTGTTTTTGTCAAACTTATACATGTATAAGCATGGAAGTAATAAATTACAATCTTTGAGCAGACCTAACTGAATCCTTAGATTCACCAAACCAGCTGAATAGTCACCTGCGTGGCTGAAGCAGTGAAACGTAATTCCAAAGTACTCCGCAGCTGAATAAATGGTTGAATTAAACACACGCTTTTGACGTGTTTGATGTCAAGTTAGCTATTTTGATTCAACGTGTATTTCGGCTACAGAGGCTGAATTCTCAGTTATAAACACGACAATGACTAAATACATCGTGCAACTCTGTCGCAATGGAAACTTAGTCGGAGATCCATGAATGTAGGTTACGTTGCGCTAATCTATACCTTGTACGAACTTTTAAGGAGAACCCTTCGGCTATTTTCGTTATCTCTCGGGATTCTTCGGACAGCTGTCGATCTTGCCCGAGGTGTTACTGTTATTGGTATCCATTAATCTTACCCTGATGATTAGGCAATTGTGAAGAAATCAGCGATGTTATTTATTGGCGAATGTTACCCAAAACAATTAAGAAATTCCTCGCTGGTTAGGGCCGGGTGGGGTGGAAGCGTAAGCAATAGGATTAAAAGTACGGATGGACTTAAGACACTGGAGGTCTGAAACTGAAGGAACATAGTTTCTTATTTACATGGGAAAAGACCAGCCTGATTTTTACAGTAGTGTTGCATGTTGCTCTATCAATTTACATTAATTAGTTCTTCTTTCTATTATTGTTGGTCAACAAACAAAAGAGTTACCCGACATTCATTAACTTCTGAAACCATGCTAATTCCTTAATGCATAATTTTATTTTATCAAGTCTTGAGATAAGAATTCCTGAATTCTACACCAATTCAAAATCTTCTAGATCTATATTTGTGTCTCTGTTTGCTGTTATGCACACGTTCTGGTAATAAGACCGTGTCGTCGGCATATATATATATACACACAAGCCATTTTGTTTTGTATTATTATACAAAATTCATTAATGTGTTCTTCTATTAGTTGCATGAGCAGAGATAGTGTACATAGAAAAGGGTAGAATGGAACAATTGATATGGTGTGGTTGATATAAACAAGAGATTTGCTTAATGATCTATAGGCGTATAACTGTGCTTTAAGAATCTATTTCTAGATGTTAGCGATGACTGATTGTCCTGCATAGAGCAACATTTCAAAACAATATTCGTCTGTTTCTTGACGTTCTAGATAACGTTTACTGAAACAGATATGGCACTCGACGTTCATTGATGCCAGCAAACTTTTGAGAACAGTGTTAATGTTTTTACCCCGAAGATCATTCCTGTTTTGCAGTCGAATATTGAAAAGTCAGCAGGGCAGGATCATTGCTTTTACTCCTGATAAGTGATAGTAGTAATCCTTCCTCTAACTGTAACGGACCTCACTCGACTAAGTGCTTGATACCAATGTACATAATGTTGGTCTGGCATGTTCGGTTAAACCGAGATTCTTTACAATAACAATTTATTTTCAACAATTAGTTATCACGATCCCGCCAACGAAAGGTTCCATATTCCAGTTCCGTCTTGGTCAAGTATTCCTCTTTGTCTGTTTCGCGAAATTATCATCCATCCTAATTGTTGCGATTTCCATAAAGAGGAAGAAAAACTTATCCGAATAATAAAAGTACAATTATCTTCAGTAATTGCGTTCTTAATATTTACGAAACGTCGTGAGGAAGAAACCAGGTTTAGTCTCAATCATATGGAGTTGGCTACCACTGAAGAAAACAAAAGAGGGACGATCTCCAGTTACAGCTTCTCGTTTCGCGGATTCCCGCATTCACATTCCCCCCGTCCTCGCTCGGCCTTTCTCCTTAACTGATTGCTTTACTTTTGTCCACCGTAGGAAGCCACGCATGTTCAGAATCCCATTGTTTCCATAGCAACATAATGAGCTTGTGTTCATCCCGCTCCCAAAGCATTCAATCCTCCCCCTCCCTCTCCTCCCCGGCAGATACAATGAGAGGATCATTTGGGAATAGCTCTGTCACTGAGCCTATGCAAACTTCTCTCTTTCTGGTAGTGAGACAAAAAGAACAGTGAAGCCTTGGGTTATTGTTAGCCCACGCCTCGTCACAAGCTTTCCAGTGAAGCTTCATTAATAATTATCTTGCGTCCCGAAAGTGCCAAAAGAAACAAATTGTTTCAAGAAGTGTATTGTAACGATGACTAAATAGGAGAGGAAGGCGCTGTTGATGATGATGAAGATGAGAGAATGAAGAATGGAACAAGAAAATGAAGAAGAGTCCCTTATTCTTCATGCACTGCAAGACCGAAGTTATGTATTTATTTATTTCATTTATTTAATGACATTTCTATGAGCAGAAACCATTTTAGACTGGAAAGAAACAATAATAAAACAGTGGACTAGTGTTAAAGAACAAACGAAAGGGGACAGTACCAAGATAAAAGAGCTCAAACGCCATAGGCGGGTGGCGAAAGTTCGCTCTGGAGCACAATCCCATGTGTTTGGAGGTTTAAGAGAATGAAAGATCTCGTTGTACAGTTGGTCTTTGTAATCCATGTGAGACAAACTGACAGTATTTGCTCGAAAGGTCAGGGATGACACAAAAGTGCCCCGGAGAGAGGTCGGCCTCACGCTCGAACTAGGCAACGCAGCCCCGTCGACGTTGCCACACAGTGCGCTGGAACCAGCGACTTTTGTTCCGCTTTCGTCTTGCTTCTCCCACATGTGGCACCAGCGCAATTCTACCCAGACGCCTATTTTTATGGTCGTGCGTTTAGTTTCACTTTAGAATTACTTATTTATAATATTTTGTTTATAATGGTAGAACCAGTACATGATCCTTTTCTTTATTAAGTGTTGGTATATGTTCATTAATATTATTTTTACTGTGCTGGTGAAGGTAATATTTGTTATTCAGTTTCTAATGTAGCCTGCTGCAGAGCTGGTCTACGTGTCTGGGAAAGTCAGTTGGTCAGAAAGCGGGTAGTTTAACAACTTGTCCTTTCAAAACCCGGAGGGTGAAAAATAGTGTCGTTTACTGTTGTTTTTTCGAATCGTGAGTAGCGGCGGTTGGCATTTTTTCGTTGCTTGGGCAAGAGGAGAGATTGGAAGTTCTCTCGATGCCGGTAGTGGCTGTGGCTAGTCTAGAAGGCTAGCCGTCACGGGGTAACCATATTTAAATAGAGATAGTTCTGATGGTCTAGGCCAACGAACGAACCTCTATTCTACATATAGATATATATATATATATTTTTAGAATATCGCATTTCAACTAATTTGGATCATGTGGAGAGTGTTGCCTTTGTAATTCATTTGTACATATTTAAACAAGAAATAAATAGTATTTTTATATCTTTTTAATCTGAACGCCCGAGTTTTCATTCATGAGAAAAGAAAGAGTTTCCCTTATATCCATGGTACAGAAAAATGACAAGAAATTGTATGGTAGTTATTCTAAGTTGTGTTATTTCGAATAAACCGTATTGTTAGTATACTATGTTTTTGCATCCTATTCACCTGTGGCAGTAACGGAACAAGTAACAGGTAGAACCAAAGCAGGTTACTGTCTACAAGGGAGAAAAGAAGCAAGACATGTTCGTTAGTGCAATAGACTAATAAAAGCTGAAGATATCTATTTGGTTTGAGACATTGTTAAAGTGATTTGGTAGCCTTTGCAGTAAGGAGCGTTATGTGACTAACAGTCTTGGAGTTGCAGTATGAAAAGTTTCCTTGTTTCGTATTTTATGCCCAGGCACTCAAAGGGAAAGTTCGTGGAAGGGGGTGTTACGTCTTAAGTTTACATTAATGATCTTAGATGGTGCTTTCTTATCTCCAATGCGCCTTCGAGATTCTGTGGTATCAAAGTGTAAGTTTTCAAGTAGATCCCTCTTGGATAGATGTCTCAAAGCCGGTACTCTATATCGAACGATGGAGAGGAAAAAGCTGAGAACACGCTCGATCTTGGAGGTATGAGAAGGGGCAGCCATGCTCCAGATGGGTGAACGGTACTCTAGAATAGGGACGCAAATAATTTTAAATATATTGAAAGTGCTTTCGGTTTATTGACTTCAGTCAATCTGTATAGTAGTCCTAGCATATGTATTGCCATTTTTGTGATGGTTGAGATGCGATTTTCGAATCTCGTTGTTATGCTTCGTTCGTTAGAGGGAGGTCATTAAGTATATAAATACTTCCAATAATGTTTTGTTTCAAAGAAACAACAGGAGGAATTATTGACAGTTTTCATTGTTTGCTCCATTCAGAGAATCTATTGATATCGTTTTGGACAAGGTGAGTGTCTGATGACAGTTCTATTTCTCTAACAATCTTGCAATCGTCAGCGAACGATAAAATACAAATAATAGAGGGCCAAGAACACTTCCTTGCGGTACACCGAATGTAACAGGAAGCCGGTTAGATTAAGTTCCAGGAAGTATAAGGCGTTATTGTCGGTTTCTTATATTTTATATTATTATTTAATGTGTTTCCAGTTTTGTTAAATCTATTAGCTAAGTTATGTACTAAGTAATGGTAATCCACTGAATCAAGAGCTCTGGACAGATCAAGGTACACGAGATCCAACTGACTTGCAATTAAGAATGGCGTTTATAGCATAGGGTTGCATTATAAACAGACAGATTGGTAAGGCATGAGGAATTTGGGAAAAAGCCGTGTTGTACTGTGTTCATTTAAGAAGATATGGATTTCAGAAGTCTATTTTTCAGAATGTTTTTACAGATAATAGCAACTGTGGATAGGAGAAAATTGGGCCTGTAACATGTAGTGACGTTTGCATTGGCAGATTTAAAAAATAGGGCGTATGAGCTCATGTTCTTTCTGGTGGTATTTTGCCAATAATCGTAGCTGTACAACTCATAATATAACGTCCCGAAACTTCAATATGGCACCTACGTTGAGTGCCGTGGCTTTGCCATATGCACTATATTCCTATGCACTAGATTCTTGCACAGCTGCCAGTCGAACAACCAATAGGATTTGTCAGAAGCTGCATCTATATCTGTCAGTTTACTTTGTTCTTAGAGCGGACAGAGTATGCATTTACATTTACCAGTAGTGTAACGAACTTTGATCTGTTACTTAATAACTTCAAATAGCTGATTCTATGACTTTCACTTCAACAACCTAAGCAAATAATGAAATACTGCAAACTTTTAAGCTCGTTACTTGCATGGGTATTTATTTTTATTGAAGAGTAATGCTTTCTTGGAAGTTGAATAAACTAATGATGGAAAATGTAGGAAAGAAATAACAAGTTGAATAGCACAGGCAAAGAAGGGCTTTATCCAGAAGAAGCACTTGGTTCTAAAGAGTAGGTACCAGAGAGTATTCGTTGGAAATGTGATGGAGAGTGTTGGAGAAAACCAAGCAGAAGGTATCCTGTATCACGCATAGCAAGCGAAGTCTGTGGAAATAGATCGTCTAAAGATGATGCAGGACATAGGCCATTCATGAGCTATGATGGAATCACAATAACAAGATGTTGAGGAAGGCTAGGAGGAAAAGCACACAGATGAGAAGAATAATTTGGAAATGATCATGAGAAAAATTTTCGTCAAGTTGGAAGAAAAAGCAAAAGCTTGAGCCAATAAGCTTCAGAGTTGAGTTCTTAAGACTGTATCATGGACATTGTGAAGAACAGAAAACAGGGATTCTATCGGTACACTATTTGTCGAAAACTATTTGACGCATTTGAATCAACTTTGTTGGAAATTGATTAAAAAGGGTGAACCTTAACTTTTTGATCACTACAAAATGTAAAAGATATTGGCTGATGAATATCTCAATATTTGAATGGACGTATTCTACTTTATGCAAAATTTGAGCTCTTCAACCTTTCTTGCATCCTTTCTGAGTAAGTTTGTTATTGTATTATTCAAAGTAAGTGGCCCGCCCATACCTCATTCCAAGCAAGTTCCTTTTAGTTGACACAGTGTGAACGCTTGAGCATAATTCAGGCCTTCCTGATGGCGTCGTGGTAACGTTGTCGTCTTGTAATCAGTGGGTTCCAGGTTGATCCTCGGTAGTGGCACATCCCGCTTTAAACTGTAGTTTCAGTCTCGATTAGCCTATCCGAGCATAAAGTGGTAACTATGACAAATTTGAGCCAGCACTGAATCATCAATGACGTTTCACTGCCCACGAGAGGCTAGTAGTAGGAAAATGTGGATAACACCCCAATTTTGCTTACACGTATGGTTCTATCCCCTGTGGAATCAGCCATCGGTACTGGATCAAGCAGCAAGAGTTGCAGCTGAGTTGTTACGAGTAGTCATGCAGTTCCTTTTGGAGGCGGAAAAGATGGGATGCTGTGTTCCAGAGAACCTGCCTTCCCTCTCGCCCTGGAAGTTCATCTCGAGAGCGGAAATGGATAGATGATGCGAGATGAGTCCTGCTCCTCTCGACGTGATGCTGCCACTCGAGGAAGTCGTTCTGAACTAAGCCCCCTTTCCTGCCGGAATATTTGCTCTCGAAGCGAGACGACCGAGATTAGATCCCAGTCACGTTGAAAGGCGCCAAATCTCGTAAGCCCGCGATTCTTGTATATTCCTGGAAACGCTGCGGCCATGAACTAGTTTCTCAGTCGACAGCCCCCTCCCCCTTCACGAAAGTGCATCGTTCATTGCATTGCAGAAATTGTAAAAGGCTTATATTTATTAGTTAGTTATCTAGTATTCTAGGAGAGTGACGAGTTCGCTCGAAAATTAGTGTTAAGTTTAGATCCCAGGTCAAAACTTGTTTGCACATTCTACTACTTAATCCGAAGAATAAATGGTTCCATGGCAGATGAAATGTTATGTGCGAAAGGTCATCCACAACTTAAACTTCGTGGCTAAAATTTCCCCTTCACTTTCAATTCTTCATTGAGGTGGTAAAAGTTATAAGAAGTTTTTTTTTTTTTTTTTATTTAAAATTTTGGGTGCGTCAGCACTAAGGCTATTTTGCACCCGTCACATTATACGGGGTCCAGCCCCTTATAACATAACAACTCTAACGTTGCATAACTAAAATCATGAAATATTCAAATCTGACTTTCGTTAAAAGCTGAGGCTTTAAAGGAGCACTCGCCTCCTCGCTGGCGCAGTGGTAGCGTCGTCGCCTTGTAATCAAGGGGTTCCGGGTTCGATACCCGGTGGAGGCACAAGTGGTTCGGATCCCACTTTAAACTGTAGGTCCAGTCCCGATTAGCCTTACTGTGCATAAAGTGGACTTAAAACACCAAATCAATCCAATCCATTTAAAGGAGCACTCAGCACAATTAAGGACAAAACACAGGACAACACAAACAAAATTATACTGGCTATGGGGTCAGTCGCCAGAGCCTCATTAGTCTGCAGTCCAGGGTGTACTACGTGGAAGTGAGGTTGACTATTGGGTGCACTACGTGGAAGGAGCACCCCTTACACCCCTTATAAGAAGTTATGAGACAATCAGTACATTATTGCTTTGAAATCTTTAAAAAATACATAAACTATTATCGCATTTTTCGATGACGCATAACATATTGTTGTATCTTTTACCGTATGTCCACAATAAAGGTTTGTAATCTGCTTTTTGTTTGTGAATAACCCTGTATGAAGAAAACATTTGTGCACAATAGTCGCTCAGCTGAGTATCGAATAGAACAGTCTCCCCCAATGATACAATAACAATAATAGAATAATAATTATTATTATAAATAATTATAAATAAATAATAATTATTGTTATTATTCATATTGTTAGTTCGTAATGGTATTGTTTAATTTTAAATCGAATACCTGATCCGTACAAAAATTCATTGTAACATCTATGGTGGTACATCACTTGGTAAGGCATGTAAGTTCAATTCGGATAACCAGATTAGATTTACGTGGATAGATGTTTAAGAAATCCGGAGCTAGGCTATGGCAGCCAGTTTTAATAGCTGAACATGTATGATTACGTCCTTTGTATATCTCTATCAGTAGTGTTTCAAGAAGTATAAACAGGTTCATTTTGCTAAAGATGGTATGCTGAATCCGAAAATATATATTTCGATTCGGGTCAGTTGATTCACTTCTTGCAAAATGTCTTCCGATAAAGAAAACAAAATTTAGAATTACATCAAAACTCGATTCCTATGCGTCTAACGTAATAATGTAAAGAGAACATTTTTTTGGCGTTTTTAGTTTATTTTGCAAAATGGAACAGTTCCGAAGTTTTTCATTATTTTTTCCATATTTACATTGGAAATAAATGTACATTCATTTGCGAATTGAGAAGAAATATAGGCTACCATTGTTTTGGTATTCTAAGTAACCATTATTTGTTCATTATGACAGATGATTCTGCAAATTATTATTATTATTCTACCATTGAGCACTACTCCCATCATTTTTAAACGACCTTCGTTCCATAAAACCCGATTGTAAATTAGATTGAAGCTCAGGTTCCTATTCAGATGCCGAAAAAATCGTAGAGCAGAAAATTTTCTATTGCTACGTATTAATATCGATTTTTTATGCTTATTCGAAGTAACAGGTATTCATGAATTATGCTATGGTGAATGTAGAAATGACGATGTTACCTTATTCTTGAATACGTAGTCACTGTTTTAAAAAATCGACGTTACGAGATTTGTTGCAGTTATTTTATTTTATTTAAAAATTTACTTCACTTGCTTGAATTACCCTACTTTAACTGAGTTAAGGGGTTCTGGGTTCGATTCCCGGTGGAGGCCCGGTGGTTCGGATCCCACTTTTAACTTTAACGCAGCATTTAGTAGGAACATTTCATCAGAAAGTTATTTTTTTAATGTCACTTTAATCTCAGATACGCTACTCAGAAGTAAACCTAAATGTTAGAGTGAAATCCGAACGCCTGTTTAATACGACTCAACACGAAATCGAACTCGAATTCCCTTGCTTACATACCATTACAATACTGAGGAGGTACTAGGAAGTATCAGACATAGAATGCACAATATTTGCTGTGTTAAATACAAAATTTTGACTTGAACGAAAACGATAATTTTGACAAAAACTACACCGACAAGTTAACAAATAACATGAAGTAATTAGCTTAAGATAACAATGAGCAAAAACTGTATTTAACTGCAGGTACATACGCTCGCTTCTCATTAGCTGTTGCAATTAACTTTTTCACGTTCATTCCCACTACCAAATGATGTTGTTATAGTATTTTTTATTAATATAGTGCAGCTCTATTTGCCTGGGAACGTAGCACGTGACTCACTACAAAATCAGCAAACATTGACAGAGCATAATTTCATGCGACTTCACAGGCATCGCTGGTCATTGATCTTTGAGAGCATGCACGAGTCTAGAAATACATTTCGGTACGAGTCCGAACCAAGTACCTCAAGTGTAACAAAAATAATAACGTTTGCAATTATCAGAGTAATACGATTATTAGGTATTTTACTGAATGTTACACTGTTAAAAACGACAGTAAAAAGTAACTAATTAAATCAATATGTCAGCTGTTACTTTCTTAGGCTCAAAGGTTTGTTCCGCAAAACCAACTGTTTTGGTATTCTCACAATTACTTCCTTTCATGTGACAGCATGGCACATATATTACTGTAAGTCAAGTGTACGGAAAAGGCATGTAAACTGTTCTAAGCTTTAAAACTATCAGTTTTTCATGCAACCAACTTTGAATTAAATGCTGAATATTTTTACGGAAGAATTGTATGATTGTAAGTAATGACAGCGGAAGGATACAGACAATGCTCGTGAAAGAACTCAATGGCTAAATTCTAGTTGTTACTTCTGACTATTCCATTTAATCAAAAGCAGTGGCGGCGATTGGGAGGGCGTCGGGAGAAGTTTCAGTCCCCCACCTCCAACTTTTTGCCCCCACACTGTAGCTTCTTAACGCTAGGCCTTGTGTGCCAAGGAAAAAATAAACTCTTCCTCCCCCCCACCCTTGCCTAGTTTTGCCACCCCATCTTTGATACTCATCAAAAGTTATTAATTTTTATTCCGTTTATTCTGTTTCCATTGTTCGTGTTGCAATTATTGTGCTTCGGATCTTAAGCTCTTGTGTAGACTAGTGGTAAGTAATCAAATGTCCTGTAGTATATTATAAAAGTGCCATTCATTAACCACTAACCACATGTGGTAAAACTATGGTTTAGTTACGTATGATCGTGTAGCGTCATATTTTTATTAACGGGGTATAATTGCCAACGTTGGACCACCACGTGTTTCCCAAATTGGACCGGGGAAAGTATGGGCTGTGGACAGAGATGGAATTGCAAATTGTTATGGAAGCATACAATAATCTGAACAATGGCTTGAACGAGGGTTGTAGAAGGTATGGTTTGTTTGGTTTTACAGCTGACTGAATATTCAACGTGGATGAGTCAGGTTTCACCACAGTCCAGAAACGTCCACAAAAATTTGTAGCAAAGAAAGGAAAATCACAGGTAGGTGCTGTTTCAAGCGGCGAACGTGGAGTAAATACCACAATGGTGTGTGCAGTGAGTGCTGCAGGTGTCTAGATACCGTAGACATACATACGTACATTCCTTTTGTGAGCGGTCCAACCAAAGCAACCTGTGGTCCAAGTTAGGAAACCAGTTGCCTATAATGGACCGATGTCACTACTTTCGTTTATGTGCCCTATTATATTGGTTCCTGCATTTTTTTGTTGAAATACATATATGAAGTGAAAACGAATAGTTTGTGCTTCTCATACCTACAATTTCGTTCTTTTTCTGTTTTTTTTTTTTATTCAGAAGCAAAAATAATACGAACTGGTCCAATTTCGGCAACTCTCCCCTACGTGAAACAGTACTCCCTATCTTTACATGTGAATTGCTTTTTCTTGTAAAACGGAAGAAGCATTATTGCACGTGTACCGGTACTGCATTGCATTATTGTAGAAACATGAAACTACCGACAATAATGAAGCCTTGACAGTGGCCGAATTGGAAATAAATTACTGCCGGAATGCTCATGTGCACAGGGTTACCTGTCTTTTGATACAATCAAATGTGTTTGTGTCTTGTACCACAGTTAAGAAATGGTCTCGTATATGCCTTTTCAATTCAATTTTCTTTGGGGCGGGGGTAAAAACATCCCTAGCAGGGATTTAAAAAATGTTGTTCTCCCGGGTAAAAAAAATTATGGGGGGAATCCCCGGCACCTCTTCGTTAATTCGCACACTGCACGTGACTGGACATTTTTGCGTATAAAAAAAAAAAAGGTAAAGTGTTCCCCTGTGCATAGCACCACGCCATGAAGTTTTAAAAAAATTGATCAATCAAACAAAAAAATACTATAATTGTAATTCTCCAATGCAAAAAGCAAACTTTACATTATCAGCATGTACAGTAACCCCCCGAGTTACGTAAGTAATGCGTTCCGTAAATATTTACGTAACTTGAATTTTACGTAAGTCGAATTTGTAAATTGATTAAGTGTAACTTCGTAAGAAACTGCAATATTTTTTATTATTATTATTATATTATGTATGTATATATATATTATTCACACAGTATTATTTTACAAATGAAACATCATGCAGCAGTATTTACTCGGATAGAAACTATAAAAGTATGAAAAATATTTAAAAGAATATAAGAACAAACTGAAATCACACATTTCAAATAAGAAAAATGACTTGTGACAGCTACGTACAGTTATTACGTAACAGAGAAAGTTACGTAAGTCGGGGGGGTTACTGTATTTAAATTACTATTTTAATTACAGACGCTTTTTTCATAGCATATGATCGACAAGGAGCGCTCGCTCGGGCGGTAGGGGAAGACCGCAGACGCGCAGTGCTGAACGGTACAACTCAAACGGGCAAGAAAGAGAGAAATGAGCGAGTACAGTAAAACCTCGTTAATCCGGACTCCGATAAGCTTAATCCGGACAGGAAGAAAAAAGCAGAATGCAAGTTTTTAAATGTGAAGTCAATAAGAGATTTTCCCAAAGAAAAGGTAGCCAAACCATAATAAACGTGTTTTATTGCTATAAACGGAGTTTTAATGCACTTTCTACTGTTCTTTTAGGTTCATTAGGTCTTTAGCAGCCGGGAAACGGCGATTCAGTTTAATTTGTAACGTTAAAGAGTGCAGTTTTGTGACTGTGTGGTTTTCAGTCTTCATTCGTGAAAATGAGTGACATTCCGAAAAAATAGTGGTTTTCATTACCGTAAATTGGCGAAAGACAAGGCAGTGAAAGAAGCTGAGATAGTCAGAAAGAGTGGAAAAATAGAAGTGCTGTTTAATAGACGAATGCAGCAAACAGGCATGTATCTAGAAATACATTTCGGGGAAGGGTCCGAACAAGTGTCTCAACAATAATAATAATAATAAATTTAATTATAATATTAATTAAATATGTAAATTAATTAATATTGTATTGTTACAAGCGTTGGTAAAAAGATGGTAAAAGAATATAAGTATAACTGCATGTATTCATCATCTATCTTACGTGTAGTTAAGATCGCCAAAATTTATATTAAAACAACTGTTCTGGCAATTAGATTAATGTCAAATGGATAAAGAATTTAATATTTATTGAATAACAAGAAAGGGTTTAGATCCAAATGTAACAAACAAAAATAATTGTACGGTGATCACCTTGACTTGCATGTTACAATTGACGAACGGTGATCATTATTACAATTGACAGAAGGTAAAGTTCCTGATTAATATTTTATGCATATTATCATAAGTAGTATTGTGCATAAATCTTTGGTACTGCTTTTCAAAGCCGTATGATTCCAATATAATCTTTGCCTTCCAATAAGTTCAGCGAAAATAAATAACCATCGATTGTACAACAAAGGCTAAACAATTATATTTTGATTATTTAATTTTAGTACTTAGTTAGTCTTTCGGGGGGGGTCCGGACCCCCTGGACCTCCCCCCTAAATACGTCCTTGGCAGCAAACTTGTTCTGGTTCGAAAGTAGTAATTGTTTGTTTCAATGAATAGACCAAGGTTTTCCCTTCTTATGCTGTGTGATGAACCTTTTATTACCCAGAATTTAAGCTGAATATTGTAATAAATTTGGGTTCTGCCCCTTACTTCCCCCCACGCCTCACGCAAACAAATCTTTTAATATAGAATCAGAAACATTTGTACGAAGAGCGGAAGGGTCTTACCAGCATTGCAAGAAAGTTCAGAGTTGGCACAGTGCTAATGTCAAGGCAATAAATCTTCATAAGTAAAGAAAACAGCCATCCATGGTGTGTGGGATGTGAGAACAATCATATCTTATGATGGACGTTTCTTCTCATAGTTCTCCTGGTAAGACAACCTTGGCACAGATAATGCTAGCACGAGTCTTTCAGTCACAGATATGCTTATTTTCTAATTGAGGACAACACATTATTTGAAATTCCTGGCAGGGGCATCTTCCCCCGATTGGAAATAATTCAAGGGACGTGAGGGGGGAGGAGGGGAGAGCCGTCTTTGAGGAAGATTCATTTTGCTGGAGACTTCAAAGTGAGAAAACTGCTTTTCTAATTTCTTCTGGCGACCAGGGAGCCGACCCGAATCAAAAGCTCTCCCCCGATCGCCAAGGAAACTGGATTGCTTTCAACTTCTCTCCTACTTTTTTCTTTCTTCGTTTTTGTTCTTCCGATTCCTCCCCATTTTCTTTTCGTTTCTCTTTATCCTAATCAATACCTCCCGCGTAAAGGCGATGGGACAGGATGAAGGCAGCACTTGATGCCATTTTGTGGTCCTGAGATCAATACTCCCCCAGAAGGAGGGCTCCGGTTCGAGACCATGTTGATGTTACTCAGAATATTTCCACCTGCACAATACTAATTTAAATTCAGTATATAAGATCAGCCAACCAATAGCTAATTATAAGTACTTGTACACACTCGTACATTGTACAATTGGGATACTGTTGTTTTATTTGCAACACGCACCATCATTATAAAACGATTAAATTAATAATCATATTAACGAGAGGTAAGGATTAAAGGACTATGGAAAATGGTTAATTGATTTACCCGGTAAACCTAGTGTTTACAATTCCATCCAGTTAGCGCCTGAAGTGGAAAATATTAGCTGGGGGTATTTTGGTAGAGCCTTGGGGTTAGCTGAGGGGATGGTCGTATTGTCTAACATGGTGACAATGGGACAACTGGGGGATGCTTTTCGAAATTTTGCTAGTTAGGGGGATATGTGTGTGTGTGTGTGTGTGTGTGTGTGTGGGTGGGTGGGTGTGTGTGTGTGTGTGATACATAAACGTATCAGAAACGTAAGTTCTTTTCAACTATACGTGTATATGTAAGTGTAACACCCTTTGAGAAATGCTCGTAATTTTGTCAAAAAATATCTTACTTTAGTCCTCTGTGTCTAAACCCTCTTTGATTTGAGCATATACACTGGGATCCATGAATATTACCGTGCAAATTGTCCATCACCATGTTTGTGTACATTATTTGAGCCAATAAGACCTTCAAGAATTAAAAGAAAACTCAAAACAAGCTGTTGACAATTTTTGCACGAGCATATATAAAAATCCATCGCTTAAAAACACATAGGATGTAAGAGAAAATGTAATGAATATAGTCATGGACAATTTGCACGGTAATACTCATGGATCCCACTGTACCAGCGCTGCCGTAGTATCGGCGTGGGTCCTTCCGGATAGGTGTCGTCATTGACCACGGGTGGTGTGTCTCCTACACGTCACACCACGTGCATACAAAAGCCAGGCGAAGATGTCCTCGAAATGTACCCGCGTTTTTAGTAAGGAGGTCTGTCTCACCGATGCGACAGCCGTTGGACAGAATAGCTTCTCCTGCAGAGAGACTAAAACTCCACTAGATAAACAGCCCCGGATGATTGCTTGCCCACCTAACAAAACATAAGAATTTCCCCCAAACTAGAGCAATGGTAGATGGGGAACGTTCTCATCTCGTTTACTCGTGGAATTATGGGCGAACCATAATGGTCGGTCAATGAGATCATGTATATATCCTGGGATAACTCGACCAGAGATGCCCAAAATAGATTTTTGTTAATTGTGATGCCTATACACGCCAAACGTAACTTTGCATCCCCGTGCCGCGGCTCGTGGAAATGAAGAACCTGCAAATTATCTAGTTCGACTCACATTATATTTTAAATACACTATATTGCGCTGAACTGTAACCATATACAAGTTACATGTTTGCTTGAAATCAGTAAACAAAACTACGCACTTTCATCAGCTCACCCTCCCGAGTTGAGCTATTCGGTTTCGAGGCTTTGCTTTCAAACGGGTGGAAATATCCAAAACAGCAGGCTGATCGCAAGTGTGTTGAGTTGAGTTTCTTTATTAAGTCCACTTTGTACATAGAAAGGCTAATCGGGACTGGGCATACAGTTTAAAATGGGATCCGAACGAACCACTATGTGCCTCCTTACCTATAGATTGCAAGTGTGTTCACAGACACTGATAGTGCTGGTGACTTGACTATACACAAATTAAATGTTATCATTGTAATGGATGCAAAAAGCTTATACAAGAAGTAAAAAGGCCAAGAACCAAACAATTATTTAGTGAATTGATTGCCAAAGATATGAAAATGACACACTTTTTATTGCTTTCCTGGAACATGGGACTATCAGCAATAGCTATCATTCATAATCACTCTATGGTGAAAAGTGCATTGAATACAGTATAGTAGCTGATAGTAGAGTCGTGTGCAAAAATAATAGTAGGTAAATTATCACTGGATCGGTAAGGGGATTGAAGGGGTCGTAACCCCTCTTTGGTCCAGCTCTCCTGTACAGAGAACATTTAATACAGACCGGACAGGCCACTGCAAATTGTTCATACCGCGTTCATTCACATTGCCTGACTCAACCCGAGATCCAAAATTTGAAGCAAATAATCAGCGAAGGGGAGAGGTTTGATTGATTGATTGATTTGATTCACTTTATCTCACTTTTTTGCCACTTTTGGCTAATCGCGAATATGAGGATGACTGATGAAATGATATGATGTACTGGTAAGGGATCCTTGGTGTCGTACTGCGTCGTGCTAACCATTCCGTCGCGGAGATCGGCGAAGAGAAGAAGATACTCTGTTTAGAAATGTCTCGATCTCGGACATTTTAGAGGTGATGTGATCAGCACCACGCTCCGGCCGCCTTTATTCCACCAGGGTTGAACCCAGGTACCCATTGATTTGAGGCTTGGTGAGCCCCGGAGTCGCTTTATGCAGGGGCAAGGCCGGATAAATTCCGATTTTTGATCACCCACCCCGGGAATCGAACACGGGTCTCCCGCTTGGCAGTCAGACGCCCTACCGACTGGACTACTGCGGCTCCATAGAAAGAAAAGTAAAGGTGTCAAAATGATACTGATTCAAAGAAGCAGTAGCCACTGTTATCTTTGCGCGCGACTGCACCAATAGGCAGCGAGGCCTCCGTGGCCTTTGCAAACGGTACCACCCAAGCATTCGACTCGTTCAAGTAGGAAGGCGAGGTTGGGATACGAACCGAAAACTTTCCGGTGATGCGTCACCTTGTGCGATAAGGGACATCGACAGCAAGATCATCAGTTTTTGTTTGTTGAGCAAACTCAGCTGCATGGGATCTGTTTATGCTTGACACAATCTCGTTTGTTTCTCGTTGTCCTCGAAGCACGGCCAACCGCTCCGGTGCTAGCGGAGCATAACGCCTCTACTCTGTTTACGGTCCATAAAATCCTGGAAGGAAGATTTCTTCTTTGCGCGACGTCAAGAGTCAAGTGCGGAGGGGGTTGAGGATCTGATGGGAGAGATGCGAAGATGCTCTAACCAGGGGGAGAAGAATCCCCGATAAAATATGTTCTCCTTTGGATGATGGCGCCGAGGCAATATCGTTTAGACACGTAGGACGTCGCCCTCCTCCAACCAGCGGTTTCGGGAGGTGATAGATTCGGTCTATGGAGACATTAGAGAGCGTTGCCACGGTACAGGGTGCATGCAAAGTCGCGGAACTTTTTTTTTATCAACAGAATGCTTGCGCCTTGCTGAGTCAACATTGTGCGATTAGTTTTCTAAGCCGGTTTGATCACAGCCATAATATTGATTAATGACCCTGTGGTGGAAGGGCACGTTTTTTTTTTTTACAAGCAAAATAATGCCAAGAGGGTTTTTCGACAAAGTTCAACCCCCTCCCCATCCGAAATAACTTGTAAATAAGTAAAAAGTAAAATGATCCCCTGTGATTTGCTTTCAAGTTGTATAGGGGTGTGGAGTTAGGGCCTCGCATTTTCTTGATCACTGCCGAAGGTGGGGGTGATGTGATCAGCACCATGCCCGAGTCCGTCTTTACCCCCCAGAGTTTCCTCCGGGTGCTCGCTTTATACGGCGCTGGGTGGACGCCGGAGCCGCTTAAATAACTTATAAATAGTATTACTAACAATAAAGCATCAAAAATTAGTTACAGTCACCAATTTCTTTTATATCGCTTATTAAAATCGCACAACTCTTCGTTTATGTTATAAATGTTATATAAAAAATTCACCATACTGTGTAATGACGAAAACTTCCTTACATTTCAAACCCATCAAACAAAAATAACTGAGTTTGAAAAGTCTATCAGTTATCATGCAAAAATAAATCTATTTTGACGGAGAAGTCAGATTATGGATATAGGTAATTGTTAAGGCGGTTAGCAACTCTGACCTCAGTGGCTCTCGCACATCGTCGTGCTGACGGCAGGCTTCTGCGCAGTTGAAGGCCAGAGCTCAAGCTAAACCGAATGGTCTGTAGAAGCAAAAAAAGTCTCAGTAAACATGGGGTCGCAAACGGACTATTCCCGAGATAATTGCGAATGTGTGGTTACGATCCACCACTGGCTTCATTGTTTGCACACATCGTATGCTGTTCATGTGTGAGGTGCCATACTCGTATTTAGTAAAAATATAATTAAAAGGTTCATCTCGCTAGACATTACTGTTGCGTTTATTACCAAGGACTATTGTACTGTACGGTATGTTACATGTTCGGCAATGTTTAGTTTTAAACAACGTAACTTTGGTGCGCTGAATGAGACAAGCGTACAATGGCACTTTTCACCGTTTCAGTCAAAATTATGTTAACATTAAATGGGACAAACCAATCCATTAGTTTTAACATAATTTTGACTAACCCTGTATGTATGTATATATATATATATATATATATATATATATATATATATAATATACAAGTGTTTCAGCAAAAGTCATAGCAACCATTTTTTTCACTATAGTGCGGGTCAGGCAAGAAATCTTAAAATATACAGTGGAGACCCCGTCACATGCAATGTATTGTGACGCCACTAGATGGCAGTGGCTGTCAAGACATTGAACTGGGGAAAGTGGGAAGTCAGTGCGTGTTTAACAGTCGTGCAGGATGAATGTGACCCGGCGTGAACAGCGTTCTTATGTGAAAATAGCAGTTCTCCGTGGAAGGAATGCGAGAGAATCTCACACTGAGCTTGTGGAAGCTTTAGGAAATGATGCTCTACCATACCGAACTGTTGCGAGGTGGGCAGCAGCATTCGGGCGTGGAAGATAATCAACTGCCGACATGCAACATTCAGGACAACATTTGTAACGAAAGATACCTGTTTCTTATTTTGTCTTTTTCTCTATCCTGATACAAATCGCTATGTTGTTCAAAATTCATACAGTGAACGTTAGCATATATCGTGATCTTCCAATTGTGTATTTTACAATTTCTAGCCTGACACGCATTATCGTGGAAACAAGTAGTTGTCATAACTTTTGACGTGACCCTCGTATATATGTATACAACGTAATTGGAACATGAGAAGTGGTACTCCAAGATAAAATCTTTGGAATCACAGTTAAAGAGACAATCCATGGAACCCTACATCAGCTGCAGCATTCTGCTTAACTGACCAATGAAAGATACTTATTGTCAAAGAGAGACCCAAGAGACAATCCAATAAGAATCATTCCTTGATTACTTCTTCGTTCAACGCACATTTGACATTGCAGGAGAAGACACGAGGGCCGAATGGAGTGTGTGATTGCCAGAACCCAATAACCAGCCAATGAAACGACGACTGTGGAATTATTTCCCGTTCGTTTCCTTTTGTGTTAAAGCTTGTTCTACAATTTCCCCTGCCTGTACTTGGCAGGGATCAATTTATCTTCTCTTAACGTTCCCAGGAAGATTTGTTGCCTGCGAAAAACGGACGAGACGGGGAAGGCAGGAAATTGAATCATCAAGTTCTGGTTCTCTTTGGTTGGTACTTTCACAACAGTGGCTGTAGGGATTGAGCTCATTGGAAATGTCCTCGCACCACTATAGCATATAATAAGGGAGTTCCACTCACTCTCGGCTCCTGATTTTCGCTTATAAAAATCAAACTATTGGTCATAATGTAATGAAATTTGCTAGGGCATACCTTGGTGTATGACTGATTGATTAATTTGTTTTTTTAAGTCCACTTTATGTACAGATAGGCTAATCGGGACTGGGCCTACAATTTAAACTGGGATCCGAACCATTATGTGCCTCCACCGGGTATCGAACTCGGGACTCCTTGATTACAAGGCGTCGAGTTTACCACTACTATGCTAATACTACAAATAGTTACAATACCGAGATGAGGGTGTTTCATAAAGGACTTTTCAACTTTATAATTATATATAAATTTATTCACCCGACTTGCAGAGCTGGTTTTGGTGTCATTTTGTAGCAAAATACATCAAGTTTCTACCCTAGAAGTTAGTAAGGTTCAATGTGACTTCCATTGGTAATTTGGCAGACATATCATCTGAAGTCAATTTCTTGCCAAACCCGCTGCAGCATGTCAGGCCTAACTTCCTCAAATGCAGCGTAGATTCTTGCTCTGAGATCAGCGAGTGTAGCAGGTAGGGGTGGTCTGAAAACTTTACCTTGATAAATCCCCAGAAGTAAAAGTCAAGAGGTGTCAGGTCTGGTGAACGAGGTGGCCATGGAATCGGCCCACCTCGACCTATCCACTGATTTGGAAAGCGGTTACTGAGGAAATCCAGGACGTCGTTGAGATAGTTGAACTGTTGTTGCAGACTTCGATTCTTCAAACAAAAACACACAGCGAGCACGCTCGGGACCAGTGAAGGCACCCATTTCGGTACAACTGTCGCTAGCACTAGCGGTTGTGTGATTCGGAACTATGCTACAACGTGAGTCAAAACTTGATGTATTTTGCTATAAAATGACACCAAAACCAGCTCTGTGAGGCATGTGAATAAAATTATATATAATTACAAAGTTGTAAAGTCCTTTATGAAACACGCTATATTTATCTCGTGAGTGTCTTATACAGAGTGTCCGAAAAGTCACGCAACTCGGTGTTTATGACCGTATAACGGAATAGCGAAACGGAATGAGAAGAAACGCTTTCTGTCAAGAGAATGCCCTGTATATTGGGAAAATTTAGAGAGACAAACATTTGTAAGAACGTGCATGTTTTAATAACAAATAAGCAAAGTGTTGCCAAAGGCGGGATTTTTTTTTTTTTTTTTTTTTTTTTTTTTTTTTTTTTTGCAAATCGTGTGTATTGATGCACAGAACTCACTGAGGCAAATTATTGCAACATTTCACAATACCAACGAACAATTCGGATGGCCATCTATTGAATTTGACAGAAAAAGAACTTTGACGAAGTTTCAAAAACATTGCAGAAGGGAATAAATGGGCTGTTCAAAAAATCGATGTTTTCACAATATTACGAGGGACACTGACAACACTGTTGCTGTCACGTGTCACTAACAGACGGGTTTCACCTCAGGCTATCACACTAAGGCACTTTTAACGACAAAGGAGAAAGTTGGTTATTCTCGAACATATGCAATAAATTACATACACCTTGCAACCCTGAAATGTGGGTATCCCTACAAATTAAAGCAAATGTTCGAAGTGTCCACCATTTTCTTGGATACATAAGTTGGTTCGCTTGATCATGTTCTCAAGATACATTCCTGAGGGTTGCGGCACCGATATTATCCATTTCCTGTGTAATGTTTCGTTTCAGCTCCTCCAATGTTAAGGGTCTCGTTTGGTATACTTTCCTCTTTAAGTAACCCCACAGAAAAAATCTGCAGATGTTAAATCGGGCGAGCGACTAGGCCATAAATCCTTGGATATTAGACGATCACCAAAAAATTCTCTCAGCGTACGAAGAGATTCATTAGATGTATGGCAAGTTGCTCCATCTTGTTGTAGCCAAGCGTCACGTTCGTCTTCTTCCAGGATAGCAACGAATTGCATTATGAGATCCCCGCACACAGCGATATCTACTGTTGTCTCAAAGAATAACGGTCCCACAATACGACGTCGCGATATTCCACACCATACACCAATTATCGGAGAGTGCAAGGGTAGTTCATGCAACTGATGTGGGTTTTCTGTCGGCCAATGCCTGGAATTTTGGCTGTTGACATACCCATCCAATTGAAACCAGGCTTCGTCGCTAGAAAAAACCTTATTCAGTACATTGACACCATTTTGTCGAACGAATGATTGAAACCAATGACAGTAACTCAACCGTGCCGGGACATCCACCGCTTTCAATTCATGAACAACACGAACTCTATACGGGAAAAATTTCAATTTCCGTATAGCCTTGTGAGCAGTTGACTTGCGTAAGTCCAATTCTGAGACGAGCTTCCGAACAGACTTTTGTGGCGACGGCACCATTCTTTGTTCAACACGCTACAGAACATCAGCTCCTAACACAGAACGGCGCCCTGAACGTTGCCTGTCATGTACTGACCCAGTTTGGCGAAACCTTTGCACAAGACGAAAAATTGACGACTTATCTGGAGAGGGAGTAGTCGGAAACTTGGCAAAAATGCTTCTCTTACGCCAGAATATGACGATATTCTGATATATTCTTCAACAATAAACACTCTTTCCTGTGTAGAATATGGCATTTTGAAAACACACACACGACGTCAGCATAAATAGACACAATCTGGAATGCCGTTCGCGGCAAACAGCAACCACCTAAGGCACGGAAAACATAACAATTGATACACGTTCTTCTGTACCCACATTTCAGGGTTGCAAGGTTTATGTAATTTATTCCATATGTTCGAAAATAACCAACGTTCTCCTTTGTCGTTAAAAGTGCCTTAGTGTGATAGCCTGAGGTGAAACACGTCTGCTAGTGACACGTGACAGCAACAGTGTTGTCAGTGTCCCTCGTAATATTGTGAAAACATCGATTTTTGGAACAGCCCATTTATTCCCTTCTGCAATGTTTTTGAAACTTCGTCAAAGTTCTTTTTCTGTCAAATTCAATAGATGGCCATCCAAATTGTTCGTTGGTATTGTGAAATGTTGCAATAATTTACCTCAGTGAGTTCTGTGCATCAATACACACGATTTGCAAAAAAAAAAAAAAAAAAAAAAAAAAAGCCTTTGGCAACACTTTGCTTATTTGTTATTAAAATATGCATGTTCTTATATATGTTTGTCTCTCTAAATTTTCCCAATATACAGGGCATTCACTTGGCAGAAAGCGTTTCTTCTCATTCCGTTTCGCTATTCCGTTATACGGTCGTAAACACCGGGTTGCGTGACTTTTCGGACACTCTGCATTATTAGAAAGGAAAATTTTTACAATTTTAGTCCACATTTAACTCCATGTTTACGTGAAAATAACTAAATATGTATTTACATATTTAGCACATTTTTACTACATATAAATCCGTTCCCTGCCCATGACGCACCTCGATGGCTACTAAAAGCTTCAACGAAGTTACAAGAATGCGTTTCCACTGTTGTTCATGTAAACTACTACACGTGTTCCTATGAAGTTTCCTTGGAAGATTTATCAGTATATTCCTCGGTCCGCAGCATATTTCCTTCGGTACTAAGAAACTTGTACTTCTGAATAATCTCTCCAACATCTTCTGATTCCTTTGAACCCATGACTGCAATATTATCTATGGTTTGTGCGTCTTTACCTGAAAGTTTTCTTCAGCCGGCAAGAGATTATTTATTACCCCTTCAACTTTGTTGAAACACAAAGTCCTCCAGGATAAGCCGAAACCATGGATTACTTAAAGACACCTGGTACCGTAGCAACATAGATTCCACTACGCACTAGAAACCGCTGCTATATTTAGTAACAAGATTTCCTGCATTCCAAGGGTTATTTGGCTGGTATTTGATGGTTGGAGAAGTTCGAATTCAAGAACTACGGATGCAGGAATGATGCAGTTGTTTTAGAGTTGTTTGAGTTATCTCAAATACGTAGTTCGCAAGATCATGCATTTCTAGAGAAACATACAATCCCCGCTATTTCCCTTTCCTCTCTCTTCTTCTTCTTCCCTCTCTTTATCTTTTTATCTTTTATACCGCATTCTCTTTATCTTTCTGTCCGCGTTTTATGTCCATTGTGATTCTCTACTTTCTTTCAGTCATTTTTATTTTTCTTCCCTTCCTTGTTCTCTCTCTTTCTACCTCATGCTTCTCCTTCCCTTTTCTCTCTTTTCTCTGCTTTTCTTTCCTTGTTCTCTCTCTTCTTTGTGCTTCTTTCTTTTTCTCTTCCTTGTTTTTCTCCTTAATTTCTCTCTTCCTTATGCTTCTCCTTCCCTTTTCTTTCTCTTCTCTGATTTCTCCTTTCTTGTTCTTTCTCGTCTTCCATCTTCTCTTTTTATCTCCTTTTTTCAGTCTTCCTCATCTTTCTTCTCCCTATCTTTTCTCTGTTTCCTCCTTCTCTATTTCTACTTCTCTCTTTCTATTTACATTTTCCTTCATCTTTCTGTTCTGTTATTCGCCTTTTAATCTCTCTACTTCTCTCCCTTCTCTTTCCCTGTTTCTTTTCTGCCCCCACTCTCTCCTTTTCTCTGTCTTCTTCCCCCACAATCTTGTTAACCCTTTATCCCTTATTCTCCCTCCTGCCGGCTCACTGGCCGAGCGCGACGTTCACTATATTTCCTTCTCTTTCTCTCTCTCTCGTTCTCTATACTTCCATTATCCTTCTAGCATACTTCTCTTTCTCTCTCCCCCTTCTCAGTGTCTGTGTGTATTCCAAGTGCCTCTGAAATATGAGCTCTCTCTCTCTCTCTCTCTCTCTCTCTCTCTCTCTCTCTCTCTCTCTCTCTCTCTCTCTCTTCTCCCTTCTTCTCTGTATCTGTGTGTACTTCACGATGCCTCTGAAACATGATAATTTCCCTTCGTTTCTGTATGTATGAATCACAACACACAATGCTTTTGTGGAGGATGCGGAACATGTGTTGAAGCCTGCGCATCTTGCAGAAGACCAGCCGTGTGGTAAGGCCAGAAGAAACCTGACCTCGACTAAAAGCGCCTGCGGTGAGGAAAAGCTGCGGGCTTGCAAATATTGACAGTCCGAAGAAGAAGCGTGAAGGGTGGAGATGCGATCCAATCCAGCTCCAGAGAGGGAAGCTGAGACCTTCATCCATCTTCCCTGGTTTCCAGCATCTTTCCCCCGAGAGGGAGAGATGGAAAAAGAGCGGATTTTGTATCTAGGAGGGTAAAATATTCCGCCCAAGGGGGATGAGACGTGGCAATGTGCTGGTCTCATCACCTCGGATGATAATGAAATTAAAACCCACTTTTTGAAATTGAAAAAGATCCAATTTCAGAAACGGGAAAGAACCTCGTCGAGACGGAAACTGATGCAAATTAAAGTCGCTGAGGGGAAAAATCAAAGCAAAAGTACTAATAAGAATATAATGGGAGTATAATTAAATTGTATTTTTATTATTCTCTTAAAGTCATTGGCGTATCTATGGGTGATTTGGCGGATGAATCTCATATGCCCTAATATGAAGTTTCATGCCCAGGAAGATTACAAGTGTAGATACATACCTAGCTATGTATGAATGTACAATAACATAGGAATATTCCGTATTACTATATTACGTATTTTTCGTAACTTTGTATAAATTTTTGTATTAACGTAGCAAACTTAATTGCAATCAGTACGGATCCTTTCTTTCCTAGGAAATGAAGAGCTGTAAACATACGGATACGGATGTATGAAGCTCTCTTTTTCCCCTCCCTCTCTCGTTCTCTCTCTGTTTCTCTCTTTCTATCTGTCTCTCTATCCCACTTATCTCTCCCTTTTTTCTTTCTCTCTCTGGCTTTCTCTCTTTCTCTTCCTCTCTCTCTCTGGCTCTCTCTCTTTTCTCTGTCTCTCTCTCTCTTTCTCTTCCTCTCTCTCTGTTTCTCTCTTTTTCTGTTACTCTATCTCAGTCTCTGTCTTTCACTGTTTCACCTTCACTCTCTCTTTCCCTGTTTGTCTCTCTCTCTCTTTCTCTTTTCCCCCTCTCTCTTTTCCCCCTCTCTCTTTCTCCCTCTCTCTATTTCTCACCCTCTCTCTTTCTTCCCCTCTCTCTTTCTCCCCTATCTCTTTATCTCTGTGTATTACTCTCTCTTTTTTCTTTGTCTCTTTCTCCCTTTCCTTTCCTCTTTCTCTTTTTCTCTCTCTCTTTCACTCTCACTCTCTCTTTCTCTCCCTCTCTCTCTTTCTTCCCTCTCTATTTCTCCCCCTCTCTCTTTCTCGCCCTCTCTCTTTCTCCCCTCTCTCTTTATATTTGTGTATTACTCTCTTTTTCACTCTTTCACACTCTCTCTTTCTCCCCCCCTCTCTCTTTCTTTCCTCTCTCTTTCTGCCCCTCTCCCTTTCTCCCATTCTCTCTTTATCTCTGTTATTACTCTCCCTTTTTGTCTCTGTCTCTTTCTCCCTTTCCTTTCCTCTTTCTCTCTATCTCTCTTTCTCCCCCCTCTCTCTATCTTTCTTTCTTCTCTATTTCTCCCCCTCTCTTTCTTCCCCTCTCTCTCTTTATCTCAGTGTATTACTCCCTCTTTTTCTCTCTGTTTCTTTCTCCCTTTCCTTTCCTCTTTCTCTCTATTTCACTCTCACTCTCTATTTCTCCCCCTCTCTCTTTCTCCCCCTCTCTCTTTCCCCCTCTCTCTCTTTCTTTCCTCTCTCTTTCTCCCCTCTCTCTTTCTCCCCCTCTCTCTTTCTCCCCCTCTCTCTTTCTCCCCCTCTCTCTTTATCTCTGTGTATTACTCTCTCTTTTCCCTCTGTCTCTTTCTCCCTTTCCTTTCCTCTTTCTCTCTATTTCTCCCCCTCTCTCTTTATCTCTGTGTATTACTCCCTCTTTTTTCTCTGTCTCTTTCTCCCTTTCCTTTCCTCTTTCTCTCTCTTTCTCCCCCTCTCTCTTTCTTTCCTCTCTATTTCTCCCCCTCTCTCTCTTTCTCCCCCTCTCTCTTTCTCCCCCTCTCTCTTTATCTCTGTGTATTACTTTTTTATCTCTGCCTTGTTTCTTTCTCTCTCTATCTCTCTCGCTCTCACTCTTTCACTCACTATCTTTCTCTGTGTGTGTCTCTCTCTCTCTTTCTCCCCCTCTTTATATCTTTCTCCCCCTCTCTTTCTCTCTTTCACTCTCTGTGTCAGTGGTCGTCTTTACTTGTGACAGTAAGACAACCTTCCGAATGGACCACCGCTATACAAGCTCGTATAAAAGTTAATAAATATGGGTATGTTCCTTTTATGTGAATATTTGCTCATATTTGGTATCCTACATTAGATTCCCTGTACATAATTATGATTAACCATGTCCGGGGAACTCTTGTTTTGAGAAAAGGTTCAGAGTGGAAGGAAATTACGTTGAGAACCGGACTCCCATAAAACAACCGCGAACCATATTTTACAAAGGCAAGAAGAAGCAAGTTCTGTAGAGAATCCCTGTTCAACGAATCTCTCCGAATCTACGAGCTTTGGGCCTTTAATGTAGGATCAAACTAATGAAAGTCATGAAAAAATATTGCCATCTGGATGCGAGGAAAAATCCACTTGTCTAAAATCCTTACATGAAAGTTTCAAAAATGGGTGTACACAGGTCATTGAGAATGATTAACAAGGCAAAGTTGTAAAGAGACCTGCACAGGACGTGTAGAGTACAACACATTAAAAAGGTAGCGAGAAACTAAAAGCTTCCTCCCAGACAGTGTAAAAGGCCCATTCTTCTCAAAAAGCTTTAAAAAATGTCAAAACACTGTCTACATGGACGATAAGGAGTTGAGAAGATGAAACGTTTGAAGACAGCAAAATTCGCACGTTCGATAATAATATGCCGAACACTGAAAATGACATTACATACTCGTATATTACAGATTCGAGGGTCCTACCCTTGCAGCAAATGACAAGCAATATATCTAACGCATACGTAATTCACAGCGCATCAACTTTAAATGAGTTTATTGCATATGGCGAAAAAAGCAGCTTACATTGAAAAATGTGCATTTCTGTGCGTGATTATTGGATATGTGCATATTGCAACACTGCAACACAGCTTACCATTCCGCTATGTGTGGATAACTTCGCTTTACGCACCAGTTACATAATCGGACTACAAATTAATTAACACCTACCCCCTAGTGTGCACGCTACTGTCGGTGTATGGAATACGATTCAATACACTTAGATGTTCGTGCAGTGTAACCAAAGGTACGTCATGATTCTAGACACAACCAATTTGAAGCAAATGCCCGAGTTATCATGATGCATATGAATATAACACTTGTAGCTTTTTCTGCAACCTCACGTATGAGTTAAGGAGTATTTACTTAGCAATGCTTGTTGGTCTCGCAAAGTGAAAAAATATGGTGTTTGCAGGTGAAATGTAAACTACACAGTCTTCTAATTACCTTTTGAGAACCTTTCTGGGCGTGTTTGTTTGCCCATCAGAGGAATCGTATCCACTGTAAAGGAAATTGAATCATTTTCATTGTGTACATGTCAGAACAGAAATCAATTTCCACAAAAATATATTATTTTTAATCATATGTGTTTCCTGTAACGTGTAAATATTGATGGTATCACAGTTCATGTACGCGGTTTAATTCAGAATCGTAAGAATACCAGATTCTAACTTGCTTAGTACACCGAGCACAATTTTGTTCAAGTTGTCAAAATTTGTTTAAAGACGACTTTATGCTCAGATATGCTAATTGGGACCGAAACTATAGTTTGAAGTGGGATCCGAACCACAGTTCAATGTACCTCCACCATGGATCGAATACAGGATCTCTTGATTACAGCACGTCAGCATTACCACTATGCCATCGGGGAAAATTGGAATCGTGTTTGGTGTAAAGAAATAGCCGATATCCATGTGTGACGAACGCAACAAGCGTATATATAGCATGTGAAATAATACCAAAAAAGTGACTACGTAACATTCTAGTTAATCGTCACAGATGTCAGTTGTCGTTAAGTTACGTTTACTTATATTGGCGTTAAAGTTAGCCTTTATATCTTGTCATGAGACTTACTGCTCACTCATTCCAAGATATTACGAGTGAGAGAAATCCGCTATCCGCTAGGGAGTAATTTAGAATAGTAAATAACAATAATTGTATATGTGTATTCCAACTAGAGCTCTCGCCACGAAAACAGTCCAGTCAAGGTCACGCCACCCACCTGCAGTGTTGCCAATGAGCAACAAAATCAACCGGATACGTACAACCCGCGAAGTGCCGACTGAGCAGCTTAGAAGAAGTGTGTCAACCCTGGAGAGCCAGGGGTGTGGAGGAGGCAAGAGGAAGCTCCGATCTTTACTGGACTGTTTTCGTGGTGAGAGCTATAGGGTGATCAACTTTCGACATTTAATTTACTGGAGGTTTAGTCGCGACAAATTTTGAACATTTTTATCGGCACGGCATAACTCCAGAAAATGTTTTTGCAATGGATAATATTAAAGAGAAGAATTAATTCTTTGTCCTAACCCATGTGTATCAGACCACTGCTGCTTCAGAACTAATTATCAATCAACAAGAGATGACTTCACTACCGCTCTCAAAAGGTTAAAAGCTCACGATCTTGCAGTCGATTTGAATTTTGTATGGCTCGCCTTACTCGGAATGAAAAATACGTCAGAAATAGAATGTCAATACGGGAGCCGAGAGGATCCATTATCTATAATACAGGAGATCTCGGGAAATACGGGAGAGTTAGTCAGCCTAATTGCAACTCTGGCATGATTGTGCTTACAAGATAGACTTGGAAATGCAATAAAAACTATTATTCACAAAAAATATATATTAATACGCCAATATGTCGCTCGAAAGAGCCTATAGCGGAAATTAAGCACGAAATTCCATTATGAACGACAGTAGAACACTAGTATCGGACCTTTCCGTCCTGTGCAGAATTGATTGATTGGGTTGGTGTTTAAAGTCCACTTTATGCACAGTAAGGCTAATCGGGACTAGACCTACAGTTAAAGTGGGATCCGAACTACTATGTGCCTCCACCGGGTATCGAACCCCGAGCGCCTTGATTACAAGGCGACGACGCTACCACTGCACCATCTGGAAGGCTCGTCCTGTGTAGAAGACATGGGTGTTTGTGTTGTTCGTGATGAAAACCAAGTAGAGTGGTAACAACAATATAGCTACAACAAACAACACAATCTATATATATAAAAATGTATGTATGTACGTATGTATGTGTGTTTGTTCAGCAATAACTCTCGAACGCCTGGAGCGATTTCAACCAAACTTGGTGCACGTATCACTTGCAATCTCCAAAGAAATACTGTGCGGATAAGAGACCCCCGGCACCCCTAGGGATGGAGGTGGGCAGGGGACATAAAATAGCATTCTGTTGCGTGGAATTTTCGTGTCATATCCTGCAATTTATGCTTCCTGCAACACAGCACGGCAAAGTTGGTTGCCTACACAGAAGGTGCGATATTGCTATCCTCGAGCAATTTCAACACATATCACTTACAATCTGGAAAGAAATACTGTGGGGGTAAGACACCCCTGGCACCCCTAGGGGTGGGGGTGGGAAGGGGGTGATGTGTAAACATAATCGAAAACGACCTATATTAGTGTGGAATCCATAGTTTTCGGGGCCACTAAGATGAATAGTGACACTCCCAATGCCGTTCAACTCCAAGTTAATTTTACACTATAATTATAATTCATTATTTTCCTGTCTAATAGAAGATTGGGATAAATAAATACCCTGGCAACGCCGGGCAATCAGCTAATAAGGACATATAATTGAAAGTCAGAACAATAACTGACTTTCTAAATTTTAAAAAAAATCTGTTGGGTGTGAGACTGCCAGGTGGATGAGCCGGGTTCGATTCCCAGATGGGATTTTTCTTCCGAGAATGTCCCTACGTAAAGCTGTATCTGTGGCTCACCCAGCCTCAAAATAATAGGGATAAAGGCAGCCGGAGCATGCTGAACACATTTCATTTCACTATCGCTGAGATCGAGAATGTGTTGAGCCCTACATCCACGCACAATTGGCCGTCATTCTTTACTTGCGATTGGTGCGTGAAGCAATGATACATTTTGGCGCGAGGAAATCTAAAATAATATTAAATATTTAACTGTTGAAAGATAAGAACAATGCATGCTAACCGGACACCACTGGAAAATAGAAGTTGAAGACACTCTCACTTAAGTCTCTCTAGGTTTGAAATTCCGAACGCGTCCGTGAGCGCCCCTGGCGGCTAGACACGTAATTACTTTCTCTCGGCCTGTGCAGTAGTGATAGCTGCGAGGAATTAGGACGTTTCTAGCTTAAAAGCATCCTACACGTGTCTCGATTTCAGCAGTGACCTTGGTAGAGCAGGCTCTGTCCAGTTGCCCCAACTCCGATCTAAAGAACTTTCTTCGACTGTGTCTATTAGATCCGTGGTTTCGAGTGTCAGTACTGTTAACATACTATATTTTATGATCTTCACTTGTTAGCGGAAAAGTTAGAATGGCTCTGGTAATACATAATTTGGTTCCAAATTTTCATTTTTAAACTGTTTTCTCTCAGTATTTCAGTGCGTTCTGATTATTTTCCACAATATTTACATAAAAAAATACACGTTTCTATCACCTGACCACGAGAATTGTTTTGATACAACAGCTGCTCTCATTTCCGAAACAATATGGTGAATTAGCGAATTGCAAATTAAGTGCACATTACAGTAGGAGCAACTATATTTCAGCCCTCCAATAGCAGAAGAGGGCGGACACATTTCAAGGATATGATCTTCTGACTGGCTGCTTCATCCATCTCCTGTGACGTTTAGGAAACGCACCCTTTTAAGGACCAATCGTGTCGCTATCTTCATAAATTAAACCGGTGGCCCGAATAAGGTTGTGACCTCAAATCACCAGTAAGTGCAACACGGTAACATAATATATAATTTAAAATTGTGATGTAATCTTTGAACATTTTAAAGCAAACATCTTGGTATATTAGTGCAAATAATTATAGTAAACACTTGCACTCTAATATTAAGTAATATTTTGAATAATGTTAAATTATTACAATTTTCAAATATCGTCATCGGTATCGGTGGGTATCGGTATCGGTTTAAAGTGGTATCGGCTCATCCCTAAACATTACAAGGTGCTTCCGATTCCACTTTCAACTGTATGTCCTGTCCCGATTAGCCTGCCTGAGCCATAAGTGGATAAAGCAAACTTTGACAATTCGAGACATATACGTGTGTCTCTTGTCCCGAGCTTGTGTACTCAAATGGATAATAAATGAACGGAATGTAACGACCGGGCTAGTAATATCCAAAGCTACCTCGTTCCGCGCTAATTTCATTGGCCATGTGACACTCGGAACAGCAAGTGAATTCTCCTTTAAAATTGAATCGCTGTTTTTGGTAATTGTATCTGACAGTTTGCTTTGTGTCAGTCACATCCACTTAATGTCAAAACGTTCTGCATGGCATTCTACATTTTTGCTCATCATTCCAATTTTCGCGTCTCTCCACCAAAATGGGCCTCCTCCACCCCCTCCCCCCACACACTGATAACGTAATGGCTAACGTTGTCGCATTGTAATCAAAGGCACCAGAAATTTAGATCCAAAGTAATGCGTTACTGTTACTTAATCCGTAAAGTAACATGTCACGTTACTTTGATGGTAAGGTCTTAGTTAACGTTTTACAACGCCAGAAATTTTTGTAGACGGGATCAAGGGGGGTGGGCATAAAATTGAATGGTAGAAGTAGTCAAGGCCGCCATCAGGATTTTTGCTCAGAAGGGGCAGCAGTGCTTAAAGTGGGTGAAACGTGGAGTGATACTTTACCCCACTTAAAGGCATCCCCAGCACTAGGATTGATATGTTAAGTTTTTGTTTCACGTCCACTTGGCTAATTGGGACTGGACCTACAGTTTAAAGTTGGATCCGAACCACTATGTTCCCCCACCGGGTATCGAACGCAGGACTCCTTGATTACAAGGTGATGATGTTACCACTACACCATTGAGGAAACCCTCCCTGCAAGGATAATTTCCATAGCCACATAATCACGGCACTCCTCGTCCATGTTTTCACGCTAAGTTTCAAAATTTGACTTATATGATTTTTTCCAGATATATCGCGAGAGGGGCAAGTGCCCCCTGGATCCCCCTTCTGAGGGCGCCCTTGGAAGTAGGATTAATGATCACAACAAACAGTTATTATTCTATCTCTTCTACAGCATTCACCAGATGAACGAATATCTGACACAACACTTCTTTTTTTCTTTCTTCAAATTCATATCATTTTTGTTATTTAGCCTCGCTCTTCTGCCACTCTTGGATAATTGCGACAATGAGAATGATTGATGATATGATGAGATTGATGATGGAACACTCAAGATGGAACACAAGTGTCCATACTGGGATTCGAACCTGGGATCCCTTTTTTATTGATTTTTTTAAAAAAACATTACTTTAAAAGAAAAAATAATTTAATTCTTTTTTAATATTTTTAATTCTTTTTTAAATATTAATTAATAAATTTATTTATTTATTAAATTTCATACAGTTAATACACTGAAATCAATGGTTTTCGTACTTTGTTACCAACGGCAGACAGGTTTCTGTACTAGACGTTCGAATAAAACCAGCAGAATCCTTTACCTTCTATCAACTTGCAAAACAGTTGCGAGTAACGTGTTGCATAAACTTTCAGGATACCCGTTACTCGTTTCCATGCACAGAAGGGTTGCATAATGAGCAGAGACCACTAACGAGCAACAAATCTATGACGGGAAAAAAGTGCTGATATGGTCTGCCTCAACTCTCAATTAGGGGAATCGATTTTTTATGTCCGTATAGATTGGCTCTTCGCGCTTCTGCTGTTGTGATTTGAACACACTTGTTACTTCCTGTTGTGCTTAGATTCAAGTCTGTAAGGTCTGTAAATTAGAAAGAAGATGTGTGGAAATAGTGTGTTGGTAGCGACGAGGGAAATATAAATAGGGTAAGATCTAGGGATGGACGATATCGGAAATTTAATATCGCGATATATCGTCAAGAAAATAACATCACAGACGATACGATACGATATTTTTTCCGTATCGTGATATCGGCGATATATCGTGGAGACGATATCGCCAAATATCGTGATGACATATCACTGACACGATATATATCGCTACAATATCGTGACGATATATCACCGACACGATATATATCGCCAAAATATTGTCATGATATATCGGCGACACGATATATTTCGCAAAAATATCGTGACGATATATCGTCTAGTTGATATCGCCTGGACGATTTTTTTTCAATATTGGGATATATCGTCTGGACAATATATCTCGCCCAATACTAGTAAGATGAATCTTGAATCATCTTCACAAAATAATCAAACTTTCATTTCATGGAAAACTCCATTCTATCTTCTCTGTGCCTTAAAAATATTTATTTGGTATTTTTCCATTTAAATTGTTAATATTGTAGCTAAGTAGGGATTTTGGGACTACATTTTGAATAGTTGTTAATAGTAGACAGTTAATTCATTTCACAATCGTCATATTTGTTTTTAACTTTAGTTCCTCTACTTCTTTTTGTTGAAAGGATGGTTTCATTGATGTCTGATTGATTTGATTTAATTTACTTCGCATTTTGTGCCACTTTTGGAAAGATGGGGATGACTGATGATGTGATGAAATTGATGAATAGACATTCACCAACACCCATGCCCAGGCTGGGATTCGAACCCCGTCGTAGCGCCATGTGCTAACCACTCCTCCACGAGGGCCGGCTTGAAAGGATAAGACTAACGCATCCAAATTTGTTGACCCAAGTTTTCTGGAACAACCTGTATATCATCTTCCTTATTTATTGTAATCTTGTTGTAACGTTTGCTTCTGTAATTGAGGGAACCCTTTGAACAAGTAAAATTCCTGCACTGCGTACTTTTTGAAAAATGAAACACGGAGAATGAATAGGTCATAGTGTGGAATTTGCAGCAGCCTCAGGGATTGATACCGCGTTGCCTGTTCTTTTCTTCTAATTTCACGGTCCGCTTCAAGATCAAGATCCCTACCCGACATCTTGCAACAACAGTACTGCCTTAGGACTTTCTCCATAGCAACCGACCGTTTCATCCACTGCTCTTGAGCGAGAGAAAGGCGACCTCATACGTTTCTTCATTACATGAGAGAATCTGATCTCTCTCTCCCTCTTTCTCTCTCTCTCTCTCTCTGTCTCTCTCTCTCTCTGTTCTTTCTCCAACGCATCTGTTTGTTTCTCTTCTTCTTTATTTTTATGGCTCACACCGCGTTTGCAGTTTCTAGCCAAAGTTGCTGAGTTCAGGTTCTATTCTTAATATCTATGTTCCAAACTGTTGTTGAATATCATTCGCTTTCTTCGAAACACTAATGTCTTCCTGTTCTTATGGTGTAACAGTTTTGTGAGATTATTAATTAAAATTGTAGTGTGAATCATCGTGGTTGTTTAAATAGTAAACCTATGTTTTCTAGCGAAACTATAAAGAATCCAAATAACTGCAGTGCGAGGTTCAGATATTAGTATACCTTGCATGTTGTAAGTTTTTATATAGAGAGTCTCGGTATTGTTGTTTCCCAACAGCACTTGTTTGCTCAAAATTATAAATTGATAATGGATAATGTCAATTTTGATTAAATTTATTTTGCTTTTCACTTCTGTCACTTTTGGCTAACCTCCAAGGTGAGGATGAAAGGTGATTAGATGAAATTGATGAAAGGTCAAATACAAATACACAGAACACAAGACTCACAGAGGATTATACTGGCTGTGGGTCCGGACGCCAGAGCCTCGTTAGTCTGCAAAATGCAGTCCAGGGTGTAATACGTGGAAGAAGGGGTTGGCAGTTGAATGTGGCAGAAATAACATAAACCAAATCAGTCAATCAATCAGATCAAGAAAGGGTCAACCCTGTAGTGAAAAATGTGGCGGAATGGTTATCACAAATCACTACGACGCCCGAGGTCCGGGGTTCGAATCCTTGCCTGAGCATGGGTGTTCTTTGTAAGTGTCCTCTCATTCTCATATTCGCGATTAACCAAAAGTGACATAAAAGTGACGCTAAATAACAAAAAGCATAGCTATCAAACCAAATCAAATCCAATCAATCAAATCAATTTTTAATCAATCACTTTCTCAGCTTTTTTCAGCCTGTTCCTTGAAAATTAATTAATACCTAGACCAGATTCAGAGGCGTCTCGTGAACGCATGCGTCAATTGTGGGAAAAGGGACAGCTTACTCTGCGACGACATTCATGAGCATTTCTACATTCTAATTTCTTCATATAGGAGAAGTATTTATTTTACACGAGAGCGCTCAACTAAGCTTATATTACATTTCTTGGATCTGAAGTGAAAGAAAGTAATAATTCTCTTCCCACAATTGACGCGTGCGTCACTTCAGATCCAAGAAATGTAATATAAGCTTAGTTCAGAGCTCTCGTGTAAAATAAACACTTCTCCTATATGAAGAAATTAGAATGTAGAAATGCTCATGAATGTCGCCGCACAGCAAGCTGTCCTTCTTCCCACAATTGACGCATGTGCAGCATGCACCGCATGCGTTCACGAGACTCCTCTGACCAGATTGTTTCCTGAGAAGGTTGCAACATTGCTTTGTATCGCGTGCTTCTTCCCTTCGGCTGGCATCCCTGCTGCAGAGGAACGAGGACAAGGCCTGCATTCCGGGAATCGTCTTTTGTCCTGTGGGACTCGCCGCTGCCACTTACACCAAACAAGGTTTCCAATTTATAGGCAACTCCTTGCGTCTGTTAGAAATCCGCTGCGTGAGGGAGGGAGGGGGCGGAGGAGGAATCGCTCCCTTGGCGATATTCTCTCGCAAACCACTCAACCGTTTCCAATTAATGCGAGATTACTTAATGTCGACTGCCACCCATTGTCATGCGATTCTTTGGCTATATTTCCTAATTAGTGCCAAGGAGACAAGGGTCTACAAAATACGAGGTGCTACCCAAAAGCTCTCGGAATGAAGCCGCGAGACTCTACGGTCGCGTGGCGTCAGGTGGCGTTCTTTGGGAACCAACACGCCGCGAGACAGTGGCAAAATATCTAAAAATCTAAGCGATGCGCATGCGCCACAGCAGCGCTTAATTCTAAATTTACTTGCTTTTTTTTCCTGGTTTAGGAGTGCGGTTGATCATATTTCATCTAAATTACCATAATTTTCAGTTCAAGCCTTATTAAGTTATGAATATTGCTGATAAAGCAGATTTGGTAAATTCAAGTTAGGCAAAGAAAATAATAGTGGTGATTTGTATGTCGAACGCCCTTCGGCTGTTTCCGGCCAAAAGAAATCCGAACAATGTCGAAGGTACTTCAAGAAATGACATGCTTTTTTTATATAAACGTTTGTCAATAATGGCTTTGGAGATAGTAAATGTATTTCTATACATTGATTGATTTGCTTTATTTTACTTCTCTTTTTGTGCCACTTTTGGCTAATTTGCGAAAATGGGGATGAGTGATGACATGATGAAATTGATGACTAGACACTCACAAATATCCATGCCCATGTCGGGATTCTAACCCGGGACCCCTAGCGTCGTAGCGCGATGTGCTAACGACTCCACCACGAGGGCCGGCTCTACACATTGAGAACAAATTGCAAAGATTAATACAAAAAGGTTCGCTCTGCCGTAATGCTGTCTGGATCGCAGAGTTACTGGGGGATTGGGCATAAAAAGAGAAAGGCCGGCCCCCGTGGCGAAGTGGTTAGCACATCGCGCTACGAATCCTGGCCCAGGTATGGATGTTTCTGAGTGTCCATTCGTCAATTTCATCACTCATCCCCATCTTTGGAAATTAGTCAAAAGTGGCACAAAAAGCGAAGTAAAATAAAGCAAATTAATCAATCAATCAATAAAAACACAAGGAAAAAGCGAGGGTCCGCCCGTGCAGTCTTTCTTGCTCGATGTCCCTTATTTACAACTACCAATGCTTTGGCAATGATTTTCCCCCCAAGATTATAGAAAGATTGGTGTATGTTGTCTTGGCTGCTGTCCAAAACAACAACAAAAAACTGTAGTGAGATCTCTCGTGACATCCATACGTAAAACCTTCGTGTCTCCTTTAAACCTTTATCGATCTATCCCGCATCTCTTTCCAGGGGTGTTTAGATGGTGGTGCACATCAAGTAAATCCTTTATGTCGTCATCTCTTGCACGGAAAGTAGTGTTTCCTCACAATCATTTCATCTTCTCTTCTCGTGGCTCTGTATTACAAAGAACTGGTTGCCGTTCTGCCTTTCATAAACATGAAAATTATGAAGTCTGCACACTATTTCTCCCTGGAATGAATGTTTCTGGAATCAAGATTGTTTTTTCCAACAAATTTACGACATTTATATTGAAGTATACCATTTGAAATTTCCTGATTTCTCGAGAAGGAAAATCAGGAAATGATTGCCAGAAATCAGAAAAAAAAAAACAATTTTTTCTCTGCCGATCACAGCATAGAAACTTTGGGATTTTGCGCACCTCTGGTGCATTGCAAAAGCTTAAAATACATGATGATATTTTGTTACGCCTTGCTTAATTTGATAAATTTGTTAAATCATTTATAAGGAAAGAAAGAGAAAATGTATGAGGTGCAAAGTTAAAAGTTGAAAACTAAAGGATATGCTAAGACTAAAAGAGTGGAGTTGATTGTTCCGATAAACTAAATGTTATGACGTAATCGAATGAACGCCAATTAAAATTTAAAATATGTTTATGTACTAACCTTTATGTAAGAAACTAATGGCGAATGTTTTTAATTTTATACTTATTATATGCGGTATATCAAGCTTTGATTTATATTGTTACAGTTCCTGAACAGAAATTTCTAATACTGGTTGATTCTCAAAGTGTTTTACAAGCAATACAATCTATTTATAAAAAAATATTTAAAATATCACCATATGTCATCAATTGTATTCGTGCAACTAATAGCTTAATTAGCAATGGAAAAGTAGTTCATTATGTGTGGGTAAACTCACACATTAATATTTACGGAAATGAACAAGCAGACAGATATGGAAAACAAGCTGCTCAATTGAATGAAACAATCCAGTTACCATCGCATTACACAGATCTTTTGCCGAGGGTTAAGAAGAAAATTTTTGAAGAATGGAACTTATGGTGTAATAATTCATTAGAAAGTGTTCGTGAAAGTTATCGTCCTTATGTTGATTACACTAGGATAAACCTTGGTTTTATAATTGTAAAGGTTCAAGAAATGCAATTGTTTTAATAAATATACTAAGAAGTGGTCACGCGAGAACATATCATCATTTATTTAAAATACACATTTTAAAATCTCCGAATTGTGACTGTAGTGATTTAAGGGGTGATGCTCATCATATTATTTTGGAATGTCCAATTCACTCAGAGAAAAGAAAAACTTTATACAAAACATTGTCAAAAATTAATGTTCCTTTTCCCATTAATATGACTTCAATGTTGTATGCTCCAGACGTTACAATTGGATATGTTATACTTACTTTTTTGAGAAAAGCTGATATAAAATTATAATATATTTCTGTTACTGAATGAGTTAATGCAGTTACATAAAATTGTATTTAAGAGCGTTTATGAACTTTGTGTGTAAAATTTATATTAAAAATGTAACTTATGTACTTATAATGTATGCTGGGCATAAACAGCCACCTGTAAAGCTGTAAGTCCAATAAATCTTTGTTGAGTTGAGTTGACTTATCGATGTACAAGTATTCGTTAACTGAAAAAAATGTATCAGAACCTTTTGGATAATTCATCAAATCTAACTTATGTAAAAACTTAACATTTTAATGTACGTTAAGAAATATTTTGTCTTCATAACTTAATAGTCAGGGGTTTGAGAGTACAGAAATCGGGTACAAATACGACGAAATTTTCATTGCAAAGGGAGTTGTTTCCAAGGTTATTACAAGTTTAGGTTGTTTCTTGGTAACTGTCCTGCGTGGGTCTACATGCCTAGTGTTGAGTCGCTCACAACCCGCAAGGTTTTTCTATACTGAGTAAAGTTCTTAAGGACGATCTCAGGCTGATATTTAAGAAGTTATCGCGTTCTAAATCTGAAATTACCAGGTTTCTCAGTCTCGCGCTCTTATCTTTCCAAATGTACACAAATCGACTTACCCAAATAAAACAAGATAAAACCTATATCCTGTGGTTCGAGTTTTCTTCTGCTCACCTGAAATGGTGGAGTTCCTTGATGCTGACTACAGGAGGTGAGGGAAATTAATTTAGTTAACTTAGTGCTGAAGCATCAAAGAAGGAGTAAAAAAGGGATAAATGTGATAATCTCACGAAAAGGTGCCAAAAGGTGCAACACAGTGTGTTCATTTTACTTGATTTCATGTCATAAAATACGTATCTCGAACGATGGGTATGCAAACAACTATATTTTTGGTAAGGTGCTGCACCTTAAAATCCTTTCCCTATTGATTAGTATCGTGGTTTCTTCGGAAAGATTGACCGTGTTCGAATCTGCAAGCGTGCAGTTACGTTGCTCAACGTCGCTTCCCTGTACCCTCGAAGTCCGAATCGAAAGGTTCCCGATTACTGCTGTTGTCAATTTTCCCGCTAGATGTCAGTTCGAAAGTCAACAACAGCGCTCTGGAGCACAGGAGCAAAGCAGGGAAACAGAATCCACTCGCCAACCAAACATCCTAATATTTTCCTACCTATTGTGTTATGCGATCCATTCTTTTATCATTTTCCTAAATACAGTGTTATCGATACATGATAAAAGAAGGAATCACATAAGACAATAGGTAGGAACGCTGAGTTTGAGATCGTCTGTTCAGTAAACGTCGCCCATACAAAGTGAAAGTTGCAATATAGTTGCCCAGCGTAGCGCTACATGTTGAAACTTGCAATTTTCGCACCTTCCAACTCTATCTTCGAATTCAACATAAGTTGTGGATTCAGACTATAACAGTTTGGAGATTTCGCGGGTGAAACTGAAACGGTAGTCTTGCAACTGTCGATTCTGAGACGGCGATGGTTTAGAACGAGAGATAGACACCTCTTTCAGACCGATTCAAGGCCTAACGGTAATTCAGGTGATTTGAGAAACACCTCTCCTCAACCCTTAACAGACACACATCCTTGAATCACATGGGACACCAAAGCGTCAGAACAAAGCACGCAACGACCCTCCTGTCACCCACAAACGAATCCGTTCCCACCGAAACCTTTCTCTCCCCTTCCCCGCAAGTGTTTATCCTCGACAAAGCAAAATCTAAGAGAATCCCATTCCAGCGATAAGGGTTTCCATGGAGACCGCCTAACAAACAAGAGCTCGGCAGGAAATGAGGCTACTTCCTTTTTCGATCATGACAAATTCCTCAGCCTCGGTCAGGACGATCCTCATTTGTTTCTCTATCCCGGACATCGCACTGATTGCAGTGGCCTGTATCGTTGGCTTCCAGATTGGATGAACCGAATGCATTACCTTCCCACGTATTCGTAATATTGGTGGATAAAATCTCCTGAATAAAGCAGAGGAAAGGGGGATGTAGGGTGCCCTAGTGGATGTTCTTGGCATAGGATGTTTCCTTTGGACCAAAAGGGCTTCTGTCACCAAGCAATGTCCTAAGTCGGTTGAGTTGAATGGACCGTTTTTAAATTGATCTGGGAAGAAAGGTTCTTGGACCGTAAATTGAAGACTAAAATTGGTAAACGCTGTTAGTGCCACAATAATGTGAAATGTGCCATGCTTTATAATGTGGTAAACGTGAAATGTGGCTGGTAGCCGTCTAAGTAGTTCAAAGGGCGTGTAAAGAGGTCACTAGTGTGAACGTTCTTACGGGCTGATGTGCTGAACGATGCGATTTCGCAACACTTTCGCTTTTGGCACTTACCACTTTTAGTCCTCAATTCATCTTCAAAGAAAGGTTTCTGGACCACATTTAAATTCATCCGGAAAAGATGTTCCTGGACCGAATTGTAATACTTTACACATAAAAAGATTATTTACGGTCCAAAACTCATTTACACTTGCTAATTTTCTCTCACGGGCGGGAATTGAATTTATTTACAATTCTATTAATCCTTCCGGATATGGAGCACCGCTTCTCCTATGCTAGTCTTGAACGAAGATGGGGCTAGTCTTGAACACAAGATGTGGCTGAAGGCACCATTTATTTCAGTGAAGGCGGACCTAATCAAAACTAAACCTGCAGATTATCGTGTGACCCGAACCATTATGCGATGATCTTCGACCTGGGATCAAACCCAGAGTCCCTTGATTACAAGTTCAACAGACACACCATTACTCCATTAGACCTCCCCCGCCAAAAAAGTACAAGCATTGACTTGGCCATGTCAGGACACATATTCGCTTCTGATGTGAAATTTATTTGGTGGGGGTCCGCCCAAATGCAAAGTAAATAAGATCACACAAAAAAGGATAAAACGGTTGCATTGCATCAATTTGGATGGAAAATATACTACCTGTGATACTACTATGCCAGCGTCTATTTTAATGCCTCCAATTTCAACGAAGTACATGTTCATTTTGTAATATGGAACCTTGTTATGATTAGTTCCCAATTTGTTTTATACTTTTGGATTTCCGCTATTAATGTATGTTGTTTTAAAAATGTTCCTGCAAGGATACATTTCTTAGCCACGAAAACAAAGCCTAAAGACACAAAATGGGACACCATGCACAGTGGGCCAGAAATCTTAAAATGGGGACAAAAATCGAAATTCCTACTTGAAAGCAAAGCCTTTAAACCACTCCTCGTAGAACAATGATGGGACTACCTGAAAACGTAAATAGTTCCATCCAGGTGTTAACGAATTTAAGGTGGGAAAAACCCATACATTTGCCAAATGCCATTTCACAGACGTTTGGCACACCGTTTCACCCACTTAGACTGGTCTTGAATTCTCAGATTCCTATCTGTGTGGGCTTCTATTGCATATATTCTACATATCTTCAAGGTATGTACTTCCTGTGGGTACAGTATGAAATGATTTACTGAATTGTGGACATTGTTATACAAGCATGTTCACACGCTGCCATTTTCAGCTGAGTTGCAATGATATGTGTTTCTTCCATTTGACTTTCAAAATTTGTGGGACGGTGTAGGATAAAGATGTTTGTGCGGAATGATTGAATGGGTCTTATAAAAGGAACCAAGAGAAAACTGGCTGCCAACTCGTGCCTATTCTCAGTTACGAAATGTAAAAGAATGTTAGTTGCTTATGATTTAACACCGGCAAATAAGCCTCCATTGAAATAGAATTGCATTAGAAAGTAGTATTTAATGTAACACGAGCAGATTCTGAATATAATGGGGAGCAGATACAGCATCTCCGTCCTACACATCACTCATCTGGTATTCGGGAAGATCTGACAGTTTTTTTACACCTTCTTTTGCAACAAAGCGAGCGGTACATGATCTGTTCAGGTTCAGGTGGGTTACATTTGTGGCGCTTGACCGACAGAAATGGAAACAAATTTGACAAGATCACTTAAAGAGCGACAAATACTCAGTTCTGACTGTCAATCCTACGTGCATGGATTTGATTCTTGACTTTTTCCTTGACGTGTCGTATAGAATGGAATTGAAGAGGGGGCAAGCTCATGGAGAAGTCAGAGCAAAAACGTAAGCTCTAAAAAACCTAACGTCCAGGAGAAATTCAAACGCTTCGTGGGAATTTTTGTTGACAAACCTAAACAAGATGGTAGTGGCACCTGTAATGATGGCAAGACAACACACCAATTCTTCCAGGATCCTAAAATAGTCAGTGAAAATCACAGGCATCAACAAGGTGTTAATCAAACTATTTTGAAAAGGCAATCGTCAAGTCATCGTACTAACGTTCACACTTTTCATGAATTATGCGTTGATAACTGTGACATTTCTTGTAACAGAATATTTCTGGTATTATTTGTCCGATTCCGTACACGCGATCTTGGTGCACGGTTCTGATTCCATAGCAGCAGCTGATCTTTTTGTCGGCAGCTCTCTGTGGAGGTTCGAATAGCAAGAATCAAGAACATTAAGTGAGCGACTTTCCCGCGAGAGCTTCCGAATTTCTACCAATGAAGATATTATGCATCATCTGCTCATCTCGTCTGATCCGCTACCATCAAGCCCTTGGATTTTGCCTGATAAGAAGACGTCACTCGCCTGCTCGACATCACAGTGTGTCAGATGAACCCCAGCAATCTCCCTGACGAATGGAGAATCTATCCACTACTAACAATGAAAGTGAAGGTTAAAGTTTATCTCAGTCAGTAGACGAACACAGTGCACGGTAGTAAAACTTATTTCGTAGTGTAAGGTAGGTGAAAATCATCATGCCTACTGCACCGTACCATGAAGGAATATGGGAATGTGGAGGCTCCACATATTCAAGTAGTATAAAAGTATATACTACCAGGACCACTTACAAGTGTAGAAAGTATGAACCCCCCTCAAGCAGATTTGGCTATACTTAAAACAAGCTCAACATGCCTACATGAGCTTTTTGCTCTAGTGTGGAATCTTGTCTAATCCAAGATTTTTGTAAAAATGCCCTCGGGAATTTCTCAGAAAGTATGAACCCCCTCAGATTGATTTGTCTATACTTACAAAAGGCACTTCTGTGAGATTGTTGTCCATAAATTTGTTAAAAATATGCCCCTCTTGTGGCCACACTTAAAACTAGGCCACCCACACACACACACACACACACACACATATTTATTTCTGGTTTAAGTTCAATTGGGCACCAGCCTCAATTTGTTTATCTAATATTAAAACAATGTAATTCTTCTAGAATTGCTCTGTGACTCTCTCATTTCTTACATCATAAACATATGATTTTTCTCCTATGAGAATAACACTACATATGGTGTCTTCGGGTAAAGCCTCATGGAATTCACAGATAATTTTAATGTTTGTCCTGTCATTCACCACAACTTGTTTCCTTTTTGAAGTGTTAATTACAAACATGGGTCTCCGTGCTTTGAATTCATCTGGTGCGTAGTACATGTCTGTATTCCCAGTAGTGACTCTTTTGAAAGCCGAAAAAGCTTCATATAATTTAAGAAAATCATTCTTGGACATGTCTAAATTGTAATTTTCTCTAGGAAAGACCTCATTTCTGCCATTTTTAAGATATATGTTCTTGATGTTGCAGTTATCAAATCTACTTGAATTTTTTTCCTGATTGTTGTGTCTTCCAGTCTGAAACAGTACCACTACAAAATCAGGCATGTCGTATTGTATGCTGGAGAATGAATTTGTAGCATCAAATTCATAATAAGTACCAGATGCAGGCTTCTGTACGCATTGATATGTGTAAAATTGCAGAGGAATCTGGGGATTTTTTAGGATATCTGCTTTGTATTTAAGAGCGTAACTGGCTTCATATTCAACAACCGGGATTCTTAGCTCCATAGTCTGAATAATGCATTTGCCTGCATCTGGCAAGGTATTAGGCAGAGCTTCTCCTGTAGTGTTTAATGTGCTGTACCTCATCAGAGCATTGTTATCATTTGCAGCTCTTCTAAATGTAATTCTTAACCCCCCCTTCCACATAATTTCTTTGTAATCCGAGAAGAATCCTGGCAACAGGCGCATGGGGAACAGCACTGTGTGATTTTTAGATAATATTTTATCACCAGCCTCAAATCCACCTATTTTGTAGTAAGAAGCCTCTGTTTTGGATAATTTTAATGTGGCCAAAGCTGTGGAGGTAATGCCGGGATAATCTATTCTGTTTATAACAACGCCATGCTTTCTGATCTCAATTTCAGAGAACAGATGCGGCACAAAATTGTCCACCAATCTTATATTTGAATTTGCCGGATAATCTGTTCCATCGAGCTTTACAACATCAAATTTGATGTATAGATCTGCTCTGTGGGGGTGTATAAATCCGTCCCCTACATCAAGATCAACCTCAATCTCTGTGTTGGGTTGATTTAAATTTGCAAATGTCCTCCTGTTTGGAGGGAATGATTGTAGCTCATAACTCTCAATATTTTCCATTGTATGTATTTTTATTTAAATATTAATCTCTATGATAGCAGTTGTTGTGGCTCCAGCAAAATCAACTAATTCTTCTTTTTCATTAGTGACCATCAATTCAATATAATCTATTCTATTATGGCACACAGGAAAATATAATGTTGGGGATGGATTGTAGATGATGGGCTCCATGAATTCGGAATTAGGTTTGAATGTTGCAATGATGCCAGTTTGTTTGTGAGTGCCTATGCCATTTGATTTGGTGATCATACCCTCTGCCACATTACAGTGAATATTCAGAGTCTCTATGGCTAAGAATTTAGGTATATTCATAGCAGTGTGTTTGATGGCTGGTTCAAGTTTTGTGTTGTTCTCAAAGCCTAGCAGCTCTCCTATAGTACCCAGATCCACTGTTTCTGTAGCAGATACAATCTCTACTCTGTGAGTGACAGAATTTTGACTTAACACCACACCTCTGGGTAATTGAGCATTTAAAGTAGATAGATTATATTGCCCTGGAGTGATGACAATTTTTTGATCCCCTACTGCAATTTTGTTGTTGTGGTGTGTAATATTAGGTATCAGGTACATGCCGTAAAATGCTCTGAGAGCTATTGTTTTGGGATATACTATGTCATCATGTAATCTAAGTTTCAATATTGAATTTTGGCTGGTGAGATGGAATACCCCCATGATGTTTCAGATACCACAAGGCTTTTTGAAAATTTTCAATTGATGGTTTATTTATTTGAGACATATATCTAAGAACTGATAAACACAAATGTCCGCAATTAACATCTTTGAAATTTTGAACACGGGCATTATTGTAATAAAGATTAGCCGATTTTAGATATTTTACTAAATTTTCAGGTGGAACACCTCCAAATGAATCAAACACAAATGCCTCATTGTTTAAATATTTAAGATAACAGATCCAGTGAGTGCCCTGATTTTTGTACTCATCCAAATTAACAATGCCACACTCTTTGTTGAGTGGTTGTTCTGGTAAAGAATCAGACATGTACACACCTCTAAAATGTTTGATGCCCAGTGGCTTGATTAAAGCTTCAATATCTTGGTTTGTAAGCGGCTCTTGTTTTTTTTAAACTTATTCATGGCTCTCTTAACACCTTTGCCTTTTTTCTCCATGGCCAGGTTATGGCGCTTCTGCTCATCTAATTCTGCCCTATTTTTCTTGGCATCTATTACTGTTTTTGCTATGGCAGCTGATCCCCCGGCCAAGCTCCCAACAGCCCCGAGAGCAGCTAAGATGGCCGGGATAGTAAATATGAAACCCCCTGTATGCAATTTTTTTCTTGATTGCTGTAATTTTTTTAATTGGGGGGTGCTAAGCAACAATTTCATACCATGTCCCTTTGCAAGACAAGAGCTTTTTTTCTTGCGCTGCTTTTTGGTCAAGAGACTGTCAATAGTTTTAAGAGATTTGAGACCTGCATAAGGTATTTGATACATAACACCCTTGGCCTTCATTGTAGGTTTATTATATACATATTTACAACCCCCACCCCAGTTTTTGTTTGGTGCTCATAGCTATGGTGGTTCCCAATGCTGCTATTTTTTCACTCAAAGAAGCGTCTTTGCTTACAAATCTACCAAATGCAGCCTCTTCTAATTTCTTGTCTGCAACATGTCTCTTGTCAAGATCAGAATGTGTGTTGTATGCTATGTCATGGTCTCTGCAAGCAGCATCTAGGGGATTTACACCAGGATCCCCTCTGTTTAATCTATGATCCAATTTTGTGCCTGGACCACAATACTGATAGCCTGGAATGTGTAGTTCAAATGGCAACTTGTTTATAATGTCATTAACAAGCCCCCGACCCTCAGAAACATTCCAAAATTTAGGTGGTAGAGTATTAATAATTTTTATGAGATATCCAATCCCCTTAGGGTCATTCACTATAAAATTAGATAATTTGGTGCTTATCATGTCCATAATTCCAACCTTTTCATTGTAAAAATTGTGGTTGCCAGCATTTTCCTCCCCAGCTATCACCAGCAACCTATCCACAAGTTTCCTGACATCATCAACCCAGACAAATTCTTTGGGCAGGGTGTTGTATTGTTTGATTCCACTCCCTGTCTTGATCTGTGACCATATGGGCTTGATTAAATTATTGTATTTTGCTCCACTGCTAGACTTGACTCTTTTTTGTGTGGGATCATTGTTCTGGTATAGAGCATCTGATTTTATTAATATTTCCTTGTAATCCTCATAATCTTGATCTGTATAGCTGCCAGGCCTTTTCCTAGTGATCAGTTCCCACAATCCAGGTGTGCCGGTGTACTTAACAAAACCACCTTTTTCTCCGAGACGAGATTCTGAATATACAATTATATCATCCCCCATAAATGTTACTCTGAAATTGCCAATTCTATGTATGATGCTGCCATCAAGCTCTGTGTCGGCATATAAGCCAAAGACCTCATCTTTGTTGTCTTTAGGTGTGGTTAAATATTTTTGAGCAAGAAGACCCAATTCAATAGGATCCTGACTAGCTTCAATTCTTCTAGGAGCAACAGGACTAGGTGTATGAATACTGGAAAGTGGGGTGAATGGATAATCTAATATGTTCCTTGCAGCTACAGGTACAAGCTCTGTGATCAAATCTTGATTCTGCTCTGTAACAGTTTTGATATTCTTACCTAAATTATTAATAGCATCAATGACAGGCTGTTCTGTTTGTTTGTGTTTTTCATAAATTCCACGGTTCTCTGATTTCCATCCCTTAAATCTTTTTACAAGATAATCTCTTAACTTAAGATCATCAATGACTGGTCGTTTCATGGTTATTTATATATGTTTCAACGTCTAGAAAATCGTTGATTTTATTTCTGTATTTGCCACTACTGGGTGTTCTTGTCATATCAATTGTGACAAACCCATAACTGTCCTGGTTCCAGCACCTGCTGCAAAACTTGGAAAAATCATTGTAGCTCAAGTCCCCACCTACATATTCATCATGTATGTGTTTGAGGTTGGTATGATCCTGATGAAACACACATATAAAATTGCTGTTGTCTCGGATCAGCTGCTTCGGAATTTTAGAAAAAGTCTGTGCCAGGTAGAAACAATCAATGTTTTTGTGCCGCCCCTGTGTAAAAAAATTTCTAACCTTGTTTTGATTATCCAGTATAATGTCATCAAACACAACAACAGAATTATCGAGACATTCATCAAGTGGCTTAACATCTGGTTCAAAAGTGGCTATATCCAATCCATCATATAGCTTCATCAGCTGCTGATATTTTAATTGTTCCAAGCTCTTAGAAAAGACATACAAGTGCCTGTTTTTCCAGTCTAACCAGTTGGGTGCCAATAAAAAATTATCAACCATTAGTGTAGTTTTACCACAAGCAGATGGCCCAACAATAAGACACCTAATATTATCAGGCAGCAAGTTGCCATTTCTCTTATTCTGTTGTTCAGGTTCTGGCAGCCTTTTTATAACATCCCAGGTGCTCATATTATTATTTTGTTTGCATCGATCCAGCTGTTTTCCGGATGACCCAGCCATTTGACAAATAACTTGTTGCCTTTTCTGCGGATTATTTTTTCTATGAGATATGTGTCAGGCTGTTTAGTTTTGCTGAGTTCTTGTTCATAGAACCTGCCTTTGAGAATTTCTCCTCGGTGATCTTTTATTATATATGTGTTAAGGGTCCCGGGTTTAACTTGAACTACTGTAAATAATTCGGTGCTCCAGTTTCTTGTAAAGCCTCTCTTGAATAAGTGCTTATATTTGCTGATTCTTACTTGATCCCCCACCCTGTATTTGGCCTTTCTTGTTGTTGGCTGGTATCTAGGATAATAAACAGTCCTGATCAATTTTTGCTCATCAGATGAAGTTACTTCAGAGGGTTTCATGTTGATTGTGGAATGGACCGAGTTGTTATATTTATGTAGAAGTTCTGGAAGGATTGTAAGCCATTTATAATTTCCTTGGAGGGTAAATTGTTTATACATAAGATTTTTTAAGGTTCTGTTGAATCTCTCTACAATTGAGGCTTTGAGATCACTGTAACTCGAATAATGTTTTATTGCCTGGCTTTTAATAAATTGTTGAAACACTGAATTATAAAATTCTTTGCCATTATCTGTTTGCAAATAGCGCGGTGATCTTCCTGAATGATTGATGATTGTCCTGAAGGCTTCTGTAACACATGCCCCAGTCTTAGATTTGAGTGGCACAGCCCAGGCAAATTTTGAAAATGTGTCTATTACAGTAAGTAGATACTTGTAGCCCTTGTTGATTTTGTCTAAGTTTTTCAACTGTCCAGTTGCCATCTCAATCAAGTCGCTCTGCCATAAATCATCTATGCCTTTTGTAACTACTGGGAGTCTCTTATAATTATGTCTGGCTTGTCTGTGTAATTCATCAACAATAATTTGTCTAGACATAATATGAAAACAAGAATATTGCAACTATGGGGTGTTCAGCAGCTGATACTGCAGGATTTTCTAAATATAATTTGTCTCCTATTTGTATTTTAAATTCCAGAGAGCCATCATCTTCAGTATAGGCTGTTTCTAATGTATTGGGGTCTGTAAAATCCTCTAACTCTACACTGGTGATTTTCGGTTTGTTGTCAGCATTTGTTATTGATAAGGTGGGGTAGTGGTGTGCCTGTGGCTGATGCCAATATTTGATCTTGATTGGTCTCAATGTGCCCCCAACAAAAAACTGGTAATAAAATTGTGCAGGGGACAGCATATATATTTTGCCACCTGGTGTAAATGGTGAATCATATTCTTTGTTGGGGACGCTGTACAATTCAAGAATTACTGTATGTTTAGGATTCTCGATTATGCCTGTTATTTCTTTTTCTGCTGTGAGCAATCTGCTTGTTACAGATTCAAGGTGCTCATTGATGGTCCTAACAACATCATCGTGGCCTGGCTTGATTTTTATGTCCACAATAAGTTTCTTGTATTGTTGCACAATCTCTTGAAGCTGGGTGGCAAAAACAGACAGGGCATTTGCTTGATTGGATTCCATGGTTCCTAGCTGTTGCTTGATATTAGCTACAATTTGTTGCAAATTTTCAACAACTGCCAATTTTGAATTTTGAGCAGTAAGATCATGGACCTGTCTTCTGATATCCTCAAACAGGGCATGCAGTTCATTAATATGTTGATTGGTTGGTAGAGTGGCCACTGTCTGAGTGAGATGTTTGATCTCTGTTTGGATATTCTTGATATCTTCTGATTTCAATATCCTATTCACTGCCCTCTTAATATTTTTAAGTTCCTGTGATGTGGGGAGATTTGATACTGTATTTTGCAAAGATTCAAGTGCCAATTTCACATTATTTAATTCAGATGCATCAGCCACATTTTGCATAGCATTTTGGAGCAGGGCTATATCTGCCTGAGTGGGTGTGGATTGTTGTAAAATTTCAAGTTTTGTTTGGATATCATCGATCAAGTGATGAAAATGAGATAGCTCAGATTCAGTGTTGAGGTTTTCAAGCTTTGTGATCTGTTGCTGGACACTGAGAAGAGTATCTACAATCCCAGGCAGGCGAGTTTCTTGTACATTTGCCAAATCACTTTGCACTGCTGCTATTGTACCTTCAAGATGGGTTATGGTACTTTGAATTTTTCCAAAATCTTCATATGTTTCAAGTTGCAGCTTGATGTTTGCAACACTCCGAGTTATTGCATTCAAAGCATCAGAAGATGGCAAATTGTTCATAAAATTTTCAAGTGCCTCAATTTTTTCTTTAACCTCGGCTATGGCATTGTGCAGAGGGTCCAGATTAGGTATCTGCAGTGACTGAATCTGTTCTTTTAGAGTGGAAATCACTAGATCAAAATCTTCTTGTGATTTTATGCTTTTGACAATTGTTTGGAGCTGTGCCTGGACATTATTTATCTGCTCTTCCAATTGTTGTTTCAATTGCTCGGAGTTGGTGGCCTGGGTCTTAAATTTGGCTTGAAGAGCTGCTACAGCTTCTTCTAAACTTTGAAAATTATCTAATGTTGCCAGATCAGTATATTTCTGAAGCAGCACTTTGAGTTCAGAATCAATTTTGAGAAGAGGGTCCATGCATTGTGATTGCAAATTTGTAATTTCTAATTGAAGACTGGCATTGAGTGTGGTTTGCAAAGCTTGTAAATCACTTCTTAATTTCTTGACTCTGACATCAAGCATCAGAATCTCATCACTGTGATCTTCATGTCTTGTATGGCCAAATATATCATTAGGCATTTTTGTTTTAATGGTTATTTATTATAGAGTATCTGATTCTTAATTCTATAAAAAAGGGTATAAGCTTGTCATATGATCCCGGGACCTCAATATATAAGCAGTCACCAGCAGAAACAGTATATACAGTGCCAGAAATCATGTTTGAGTGCTTAATTCTGTAAATATTTCTCCCTACTGAAATCTTGACATCACCCTCAGGGGTTGTAATAAATTGCAATTGCCCACCTACAGGTAATTGGTAATGATTTAAATTATTGTTAAATATGTACAATATTTTGCCTGTTTCTTCATCATTATCTGTAAGTATGCTGTTCAGATGAATAATTAACAAGCCACTCAGTTTAGACATTACAGATTGTAAATCAGGAGAGGCTTGTGGTGTGGGCAGGTCCATAATAGCCTGTTTTTTGAACCCAAATAAGTTCATAGGCATGTTTATTTATTTCAAATCATGCTCTGTAATTGGGCATTGTTTGCCATTTTTCAAATCACAATGCCCCCAAGGTAAAGTATGTATGTTACATGATAAAATGCATCTCTTGTCATCATGTGGGTCCAGGGTCACTTTTCTTACAATATTGCTAGTCAGCAAGTGATTCTCACTCTGAATTCTATTTTCTGATGTTCTCATTGAACTCTGTGATTTGATGCAATTTTTATAATCTTCAAATTGGAGATCTTTTTCAACAGTAACTCTGCCAATACCCTTGGCCTTTTTGGCAACAGCACCACTACATGTTTCAAAACTGTACATCTTGGCACTTAACCCAGCAAATTCCACAATAACATCACCAAGTGTCTCATCTTTTAACTTGCCAGGCACCTTTTTGTTGTGGGGTTGAATTCTTGTATGTTCACTGGTATCAAAGTATTGAAACAATTCAGGCTGTGACATATCTTGATAAACATCTTCTGTTTGAATTTCAAGAATAAAACTATCCGTGTCCATGTACAATAATTTTACACGATCACCATAAAAAGGTTTCAGCACATCATAATATAATATTAACATATGTAATTTGGACAATTCCAATATCACAGCCCCTACATAAATAGGTTTATCAAATTTGATCTTTGTTTTCATCATGTTGAAAAGTGCCATGTGCTCATCATAAATTCTTCTGTAATTGAAGTTGGGCTTTGCAACCAATTTTTTGCTCCGGCTGGGGTCAGTAATTATTTTAACATCGGTATGTTTCCTGACATTTTCAATTGTTTTGCCATACACTGAATTCACCATCAATTTAAACAAGCTCTTATCAAATTGGCTCTTTGCAGATGTTCGAAGCTCTGTGTTTGTATCAATATAAGGTTTCAACCATTCTGAGTGCCTGAACCTCAAAACTTTTCCAACTTTGGTTACTTGAACACCATGCTTCATCAGGAACTGGAGGTTTTTGTAATATATGACATATCCCTGTTTCGGCTCCAGAGTCATCATGAGCTTCTTCTGTTTAGAACCAGGTGAACACTGAACCTCGGGAATTGGGGGCAGATCAGAAAATTTATTGTGCAAATGATCTGGAATTGTCAGATCAAGAAGCTCTAAGAAGAGGCCATATTCACTGTCATCAAAGTCCTGAAGATCTTCAATCTTGAAATTTTCAACCCATTCAAGCTCTGCATATGGCAGTTTATCCATCATGGCGTGACCATAGAGGTTGTTTGCATCCACATAAAGTATATAATTTGATGGCCGTGTTGCATCATAATCAGGCATATGCTTGTTATTTGCTCTGGCATATCTCTGGGAACATTGCACCATCCCTCCTCTTATACATTTCTCCATAAACTGATACATATCTTGATCGTGGATCAGATCCAATTGCATTTTGGTGTTCAAAAACGTTGCGGCCCATGCTAGGCCTGGGGCACTGAAAAAATACACTGGGTCCAGTCCATAATTTTGCATGGAAGATTTTCTGAATGCTTGCAATATATCAGCTAAGAGGGTGACATCAAGTTTTAAATATGCCATGTGATAATCACCAAATGTCTGGCAATTTAAATTGTTCCACATCAACTGGGCATGGTGATAATCTTCATCAGTGATTCCAGATCCTCTGATTCTGCTGTAAAACTCTTCTTGTGGTGGCAGGGAACACTCATCAAATTTAGAAAAATCTGTAACATAGTCATATGGATATACACCCTTCCGCCTAATTAATTTCAGGTCCTGATTTGGAAACAATGCACGTGTGATTTTGAATTGATCATCAGATAATAGAGTGGCCAGTGTATCTAGGCTAGCAGATAAAAATCTGTAAGAATCAAGAAATCTTATGTGAATAGGAACACCATCAACTTTAATTATCTTGCTAATAGATATATATTTTTCATCATTTTCAGCTAAAATGTTTAAATTCTGCTTGTCAAACCCCTCGTACCTGATCAGATGATGGAAATCATAATTGGATGCTCCATGGCAAAATATGGGGACAAATCTTGGTCTCTTGATCTTAATATTACAGCTATTACACAGGGCCTGTTTATATCGACCATCTGTATGAGAATGGTGACGTACCTTGATATTTGTATCTGAAAATTCAGAATCACATACCGGGCATTTTTCTGCATTGTTGAAATCTTCAATCTGTTCCTCTGTTAAAGGCAACATAGGCTTTGATATTAATAAGATGTTAGATGCTATGTCACGACACTCATTTTCCATTCTATGTGCAAATTCTTTGATGGCATTTGGTCCCTTGTATGAATATTCTTTAATAACAACACCATCCCGTATAACTATATAACAAAAACTGGAAGGTTTATGTAGCTGGTATGGTGTAATTGAAGATTCATCAGGATCTGGATTGCAGAATGCAAGAGGTTTGAGGTTCGATTCGAAATCACAGACAATATATGCTGGGTGTTCCAACAAGGCTTCATACTTTTTGAATTCTGCTTTTTCACTTGGATTGGGCATCACCATATGAACAGGTTTATGGTTCCCACAGTATTTTAGATGCTCAATTAACTTGTTTTTGGCAATTTCTGCATTCACTTCACTAATCCCATTTATTATTTTTTTACCATCAAATACAGTCAAACATCTTCTGCACAACTTGAATATTCTATGAGTTTTGTCTAGTTGTGTTCTCACTAAAGCTTCAAGACTGTGTATCAGAGTGTAATGATATGTGCCATCTTTTTCAATTAAGAGCAGATCAATCGGAATTGCAGATTCATCATCAAGTGTACTGATTCTGAGAGGATCTATCAAGCAATTGCCAGTGGAACAAGTAAATACATTAATAGATAATTGCTTGCCATTGATATGCTTGGCCCTTTTTTCAAATTTATCAATATTCTGAATAGACATTGGATATTCCAAACCCTCCATTGCATCGTCAAAATCGTGCTCGTGTTGTTTGTAATAATTTATTCTCTCAGGATGCCTTGAAACTGGATACAAAGCAGCTAAAATACACCACAAAAAGCATTTCTGGTCGGTATTTTTTATATTAACCACGGCTTGTTTGTTTTTAATATTAGCAGGTAATGGCAGATATGTAGAACCTTGTAATGGGCTGAATTCAGAAATATTAACATATAATTTGTGTGATGAACCGCATAGGCTCCATCCTGACTCTTTTGCTGCAAATTCAGAGTGTTTAATATTCAATTGATTTATCAAGCTGCTTATTATTGTGTCCGAATTTGCGTTTGAATATACCGGTACAGTTTCTGTTATGTGGGGCTGTGTAAATTTTGTGCCATTTGGTTTCTTATATTGTGCAAACAATTTAAGGGACAGTTTATAAGATCCATTTTGTGCATTAAGAATTGCCTGCAGATCAGAATTTATACTGTTCAAAAAATTCTTAATGTCACATCTTGGCTCTGATACAAACAGGTAATCCCTAAGTTGGGCATTAAAACTGCTATGGATGGGTGCATGGCGTGGCTGCTTTGCTGCTCTGGTATTAAGAGGTGCTTCGTGCTTTCTTTTCAGAGCAGATGTAGATGGTTGTGAGGGCAATGTTGCTGACTGTGCAGAGCAAGTATCTTTATGTATATATATGAAGTATTGCATGCTGTATTTTCTATTGCATTTGGGGCAAATTTTTGTGGGAGTTCTGTATTTGTCCGGGTTACAAATCTTTTGGTGCTTGGCCCAATTGGGGCTGGATATATTCTTATTGCATTGATTACAATATTTTTGACTTGGCATTTTTGTTGTTGTTTATTATATACAATTTCTTGGGATTCAATTCAAAATTCTATGCTGGATAAAAATAGCAGTTGGGTTCAACACTGTCCTGTGTATGTGTGTGTACGTGTGTATGTGTGTGTACACTTAATATTTTTGGCTTTGGTATTTATATACAATTTCTTGGGATTCAATTCAAAATTCTATGCTGGATAAAAATAGCAGTTGGGTTCAACACTGTCCTGTGTATGTGTGTGTACGTGTGTATGTGTGTGTACACTTAATATTTTTGGCTTTGGTATTTATATACAATTTCTTGGGATTCAATTCAAAATTCTATGCTGGATAAAAATAGCAGTTGGGTTCAACACTGTCCTGTGTATGTGTGTGTACGTGTGTATGTGTGTGTACACTTAATATTTTTGGCTTTGGTATTTATATACAATTTCTTGGGATTCAATTCAAAATTCTATGCTGGATAAAAATAGCAGTTGGGTTCAACACTGTCCTGTGTATGTGTGTGTACGTGTGTATGTGTGTGTACACTTAATATTTTTGGCTTTGGTATTTATATACAATTTCTTGGGATTCAATTCAAAATTCTATGCTGGATAAAAATAGCAGTTGGGTTCAACACTGTCCTGTGTATGTGTGTGTACGTGTGTATGTGTGTGTACACTTAATATTTTTGGCTTTGGTATTTATATACAATTTCTTGGGATTCAATTCAAAATTCTATGCTGGATAAAAATAGCAGTTGGGTTCAACACTGTCCTGTGTATGTGTGTGTACGTGTGTATGTGTGTGTACACTTAATATTTTTGGCTTTGGTATTTATATACAATTTCTTGGGATTCAATTCAAAATTCTATGCTGGATAAAAATAGCAGTTGGGTTCAACACTGTCCTGTGTATGTGTGTGTACGTGTGTATGTGTGTGGGTGTGGGTGTATGTGGGTGGGTGTGGGTGGGTGTGGGTGGGTGTGGGTGTATGTGGGTGGGTGTGGGTGGGTGTGGGTGGGTGTGGGTGGGTGTGGGTGGGTGTGGGTGTATGTGGGTGGGTGTGGGTGGGTGTGGGTGTATGTGGGTGGGTGTGGGTGTATGTGGGTGGGTGTGGGTGGGTGTGGGTGGGTGTGGGTGTATGTGGGTGGGTGTGGGTGGGTGTGGGTGTATGTGGGTGGGTGTGGGTGGGTGTGGGTGGGTGTGGGTGTATGTGGGTGGGTGTGGGTGGGTGTGGGTGTATGTGGGTGGGTGTGGGTGGGTGTGGGTGGGTGTGGGTGGGTGTGGGTGGGTGTGGGTGTATGTGGGTGGGTGTGGGTGGGTGTGGGTGGGTGTGGGTGTATGTGGGTGGGTGTGGGTGTATGTGGGTGGGTGTGGGTGGGTGTGGGTGGGTGTGGGTGTATGTGGGTGGGTGTGGGTGGGTGTGGGTGTATGTGGGTGGGTGTGGGTGGGTGTGGGTGGGTGTGGGTGGGTGTGGGTGGGTGTGGGTGTATGTGGGTGGGTGTGGGTGGGTGTGGGTGTATGTGGGTGGGTGTGGGTGGGTGTGGGTGGGTGTGGGTGTATGTGGGTGGGTGTGGGTGGGTGTGGGTGGGTGTGGGTGGGTGTTAATACGTTTGGCGTAGTTTTAGGTGTGGCCAAAAAAAATATCAAGAGGGGCATATTTTTGACAGGATTATGGACAACAATCTCACAGAAGTGCCTTTTGTAAGTATAGACAAATCAATCTGAGGGGGTTCATACTTTCTGAGAAATTCCCGAGGGCATTTTTACAAAAATCTTGGATTAGACAAGATTCCACACTAGAGCAAAAAGCTCATGTAGGCATGTTGAGCTTGTTTTAAGTATAGCCAAATCTGCTTGAGGGGGGTTCATACTTTCTACACTTGTAAGTGGTCCTGGTAGTATATACTTTTATACTACTGATGAGGAGACGAGAAGAGGGGAGTTGAGAGTAGAATAAAAGAGAGAACATGAGAAGAACGAAAAGAAGAGGAGAAGAGTGCAGTGGAGTCGAAAATCTAAGACAGGAGAGGAGATAACAGGAGTGGAGAAGAATGGGATGGAGACAAGAGGCGAGAACAGGAGGGAAGGCGATATGGCATATAAGCAGAGGAGAAGAAGGGGAGAGAAGAAGGAGAAGGAGAAGGAGAGGAGAAGGAGAGAAGAGGAAGGAGACGAGAGGAGAGATGAGGTGTTTGTAGAAAATTTCGTCTCAGCGTCAAAAACTGATGCATTGATCAAATTATCGACATGAAACATTGAATAATATTTTAAAATGAATTGGAGAATGTATTAGATTGGTGCTAAATGCCTTTTGGTTGAGTTCAGAGCGAGATAAAATCTGCCACGTACGATATTTGATTTTATCTGCGATTATTCCACTAAAAACATGAATGTAATTTTCATATTTATAAGAATTATTCAATTTTTCTCCACTTCTCAGTTCGTTGAAATGGAGGTTTTGTTATTTAACATTTCTCCTCCCCCCATTCCAAACAGAATCATTCCGTTTCACACTGCGTGGACAATGAACACAATGGGGTATGTCTAAAACTTACGAAAATTTTCTGCCACCGGAGGGGTTTGAACCTACGACCATTAGGTTGACAATCTACAACGGTAACCACTACCCTACAAACTTTCGTTCTTGAGAATAGCTAGGAGGAGCTGACCGTTTTATCTGTATAGTATCCCAATTCGGTCCAGGAACCTTTTTTACAGATCTACTCCTACATGTAATGTGCAAAGAATACTTGTTCGTAACAAAGAAAGAGAAGCCAGTACGAATCGGCGCAAACATTTAATGGAGAATTGCACATGATGAAAACTTTTCATTCGATATTTGCTGAGGTATCCCTGCATTGAAATGGAGTGGGTAAGAAGGTAAAATTAGTTTGTCCTGAATTACCACAAACATAAATAGTTATTTCATTAATATTT